>NC_137499.1:21711990-21724490 GCF_041902795.1 Electrophorus electricus
TGACTGCATTTTTTTTCTTTTGCATAAGAAACAGCACTGCCATGCGGTACGGTAATATGGGCTTTACAGGGGTTCCCAGCCATATATTAGTCCAGCCTCGATTTCCAGACAGTATACCGGTGGAGAATCAAGCGCTTCTTCTTTGGGGATGTCAGTCATTTTTTCCCCCAGCGAATCACAGCCATGCATTCAAAAAACTGGGCGGGGATTAAAATGGGGAATCACAGTCATATTAAACAAAGATTTCATTATGCTGCATTATAATGGCTATATTTTGTTGACTGTATAATGCAGGCTAATTAGAAGTATAGTTCCGTATTGTGGTCCCAGCATGACATCACAGGTCACATTGTTTTTTGTTTGTTTATTTTTTGCAAAATTGCTTTAGCAATTAAAAATATTTCAAGTGATTTTCGTTAAAAAATCACTTGTCACCACAGGACTTGAGATTGGCTTTATGTTTTCGATCAAACTGATCCAGCGTGTGCATTGTTTGAGACACACATCCAAGCCCTCTGAAGTCTGAGATGTCCCTGCCCGCGTGGCATCTGCCGTGGTGTTCTTAGACTGGACGTCCACTTTTCTCACTGACGCCTGGGCCTTTAAGTCTAATAAACGCAGGCTGGAGTGAGTGATAATGAGAGACAAGACAAAGGTCCATTATGTAACAGTCACGGGCACTGACCCCCGAGAAGGCTCCAGGCTTCCTCGCACAGTTACTGTGTGCATGCGTGTGTGTGTGTGTGTGTGTGTGTGTGTGTTAAGCATATGACACCAGGGCTTTTCAAGCTTTGTGATTATGAAACAGCTTTTATAATGTATCCTTAAATACAATACTTAAAATACAAAACATACTGGACAGTTGTTCTAAATTGTATTAAAGTGTAATGATGACCTTTTTAAATGTTAAAGTAATACTATTATTGTACAGCTTAAAATTGTTAATCATTTTCAGTAACACTTTAGTATATTATGCTGTATTTAGTAGGAGGAACTTTAATATATGTCATAGTATTTAGAAGTAGAATTATATCCCACTGTATTTAGTCGTAGAAATAGCAGTACTATGCAGTGCTGTGTTTGTGCTTTGCCTTATGTTATCAGACACAACGGAGAGAGAACTGATACTGTGCTGGTATTGTGTATTCAGCATCTTCTATATCTTATATACATTATCGGAACCACCTGTTCAGCAATCATTAGCTACCAACACGAGCAAAATTATTTCATTGTAGTGGGGTGGCATGTCTGATCTTGTTTTCCCAGTGCTTATCCACGGTTCTCATATTTAGGGCCACACAGGCAACGAGAAGTCAGCGGACTGTACAGTTCGCATGGCTACGCTAAAAACGGAAGATATCTCACGAGCTCAAGACGGGCATGTTTGGCCTACATCTCTGATAAAGACGACAGGTTATCAAAGACAGTGGCTCCACTGGGGGGCTTTCTTAAGAGATCGGTGAACTGTCCAGGTTGAGAACCGAACTGTGTTTGAGATAAGATAATGAATTGTCTTGCCTCTTGAGCTCATGACGCTCACATGTTCGTCTTTCCATCACTAACGGCCTGTCGCGGATGTTAAATGTCACGTGGGCTCATTTTAAACGGTAACATTTTGGTGGTTAAAACGGAGCGTTGGGTGTACAGTTCCTCAAATTATGAATATTCTTCTTACTCTTTATTCTTCTTGCTAAGAACTCGATTTCATCCAGTCAGGGTACCATAACATCCGTGCTGAACAGACACAAAAGATGACAAAGAAGCTTGACCAAGGAGAATGAGCCTGGTAGAAGACCCTTAACCACACAAAGAAACTCCCTAATATAATTACAGAAGAATACATTTGCAGTATTTCCTTTATTATATAGTAATTTTACATGCTTTATTTAGCGAGATTCATTTTAAAAATCAAACTTTTGCAATCAAATTTTTTCAAAATTGTTCAACTTTCTTAAACATTTTCTTTTTAGACAATGGAAGGACTTTATATTTATGTGGGGTTTTTATGCCAAGGTATCGTTTTGGTATCGAGAATTGTGAAATATGTTCTTAGAGACGTAGATGTTAATGGAAAGGTTGTAAAGGCTGTCTGGTGAATGTGGAATGTCCTGTTCAGTAGGGGTCTTGTTTGTCTGGTTTGAGTCCTGCATACTGTGTGTTTGTACATACACTCGGTTATGTATTTCAAGAACAGGACTCTAGAACTCTATGCACAAAAAGGGATATTTATTCTAAAGAAATGACTGGAATAGTAACGTGGGTGTTCCTGGGAGGCTGACACCATGACAGTCTTCATCTCTTAAATGGGTTTGTTTGTTTATTTATTTATTTTTGAATGCCTGTCTGGCTGTGTTGACCTGCAGCATGTAGAGGACGTGCTGTGCGCAACAGTGCAGGCAAGCCTCCTGGCGGTCTACACACACACACACACACACACACACGCACACACACACAGGGTTTTACTGGGGGGAGGGACTTGGCTACAGATGGCTGTAGGGATCTTAGCACTGTGCCCCTCACTGTCTGGGCTAATGGTGATGATGGGTTGCTATTTTAAAGCGAGACAACTCAACAGGGCTCTATCTATCATACCACACACACACACACCTACTCACACACTGTCACACACACAATATATATATATATATATATATATATACATATACACACACACACACATTTACAAACAAACAATCTATCATACCACACACAACTCAGCAGGGCTTCATTTCTAATAACACACGCATGCACATCCACACAGAAATGCTACTCAGTAGGGTTCCATCTATTGTAGTTCTCTCTCTCTCACACACACGCACTCTTCCATGTACTCAGACTCCAGACCGAATAAACTTTATTAGCTTCTCACACTTATTGAACGCTCGATTCAAATTGCCTGCCATAGTGGAACACCAGCCACTGTGACCGTGCACATCACAAGCGTGTTTATAGGAAGGCCACACCTGGCACTCTGTGACCAGGCTCGGCCATCTGTCTCACCCCCACCCCCACCAGAAACTTACTTCAGTACAGTGGGACTTACTCAAGTCAAGGTACTCGACTTGTAAACCACCAGGACTCAGAACAGAGGGTACTCATGGATCAAGGTGGGTACTGAGGGACTGAACCTGTTGAGCATTTGTTCACCGATCAGAGACCTGTAGCTTAGTAGCACCAGCCTGAATTGTACTGTATGAGGCCTGTGACACAATACATTGACTTTTACAGCTGATGCGTTTATCCAAAGCAACTTACGATTATGACTGAACACATCTTGAGCACCTGAGGGTTAAGGGTCTTGCTCAGGGGCCCAACAGTGGAAACCAACCAGTGGTGGGACTTGAACCCACAACCCTCTAACAAGTCATGTACCTTAACCACTGAGCTCCCACTACCATAGTAATCCCTAGCAATAAGGAACACAGTACCCAGACAATGTATGGGATGACTGTTCTCTCTCTGTCTGGTGTGCTCTGCTGTTGTTATAGCTGTTTCTGTCTGTCTGTCTCTCTCTCTCTCTCTCTCTCTCTCTCTCTCTCTCTCTCTCTCTCTCTTTGTCTCTCTTTATGTCTGTCTGTCACTGGACACCATCTGTGGTTGATGGAATTAGTTTAAAGGTGTTTTGGGAGCTCAGTGGCACAGATAGAGTCATACAGAGGAAGAAATTAGGCTTCTGTTTCTATAGGAACAACCCTGCAAACTGAAAAAAAACCACTGTTTGCAGCGTTTTTTTTTTTTAAATATATATAATCATGAAAAGAGAATCAGTGCTTCTTTTTAATAGTGTCCTTTAAATCCCGAGTGTATTTTTCTACATCCAATCGACAATTAATACCCCAGGCAGAGAAAGAAACCAGCTTATGTTAGCTTTATTCCAACGAATCATTTTTATCAAAGGCTTCTAAAGCAGCCCACTTAATTAGTCTGTATCTCATCCTCCACGGGTGCCGGTGTGGGTTGTGAGCGTCAGGGAGGACTGAGCAATGTCTCTGCTCTGTGCCTTTCGGCCTTGGGAAATTGCAGAAATTTAGAGGAAGTTGTTTAATACGATTCCAACCGCCTGCAGCTTGAATATTGTCTGCTGGGCACTTGTCGTTTTTGGGAGAACAAAAGCAGTTCCCCAGTCTGTGTGTGTGCGTGTATGTGTGTGTGTTTAGCTAAGGTGTGTTATGAAACATACAGTGTAGAATCTTTATGCTGAAAATGCTAAAGGCATATAGGCTTAATAAGACACCCCTCATGCAAACATATACATTCGCAGCGTCTCACTGTCTCTCTCACACACACACGTACACGTGCATGCACTCACACACACACACACACACACACACACACACACACACACGAGACACTCTTACATCACACAGTGTGGAAGCAAACTCAGACAAGCTTGTCAACATGATCACATGCACAAGGTCTCCACCTGATCACATACGCATGCATTTGCACATACACACACGTACATATTGACACATGCTTGTGACAGGCATATTGACTCCTCCACGTGTGGGTGCAAACATTCCTAATTCACTACACACCCATGTGACATACACTCGTGGACATTTAGGCCCGAGCTACAGATCCTCTCAGCTAAATCCGCTCCGAACGACTCAATCAGTGGTGTGGGCGATCCATGCCTTCCATTTTTTACACTCTGAAAATACCAAGGAAGCACTTTCAGTGATCAGTTGTCGAATACATTGCATTGATTAGCAGATCAATATCGCTTGCCCTGTGTGCTGACGGACTGTGCCGAGGCCCTGACAAAGTGCACCATGCAGACACCCGGACACTCTTCAAACAGGCCGATTAAGACTGTAAAGCAGTAATGTCAAGCCAAATCAAAATGACAGGTTCATTAACTGGTGAAGATCAGTTTATGTCCTAAAGGTTTGTAGCTTACTGGCTCTCTGCTATATATGTTAGGCTACATGTTGTGTGCGTGTGTGGGTTATGGATGTTTTGAATTCCCAAATGCCGGGCCATTGAACGCACAATGAAATGTAATATATGTAATGCAATGTACAAAACAGAGTTTTGAGAAAATATATAAATTTATTATTTGCTATAATTGTACAGATTTAATGATAATGACTAATTATATGAATAGTTCTAGAATTGGAAGGTTTTTCACATGTCCTGTATAGAACGGTCAGAGACTCACTGGACTCATTGGACCCCCTCACTAGCGCAGTAGTTGGCATTATGAACAGGTCCAGACGGACTGTGATCCGGCAGCTAGACGATCGCTTCTAATCGATGCTTGTCTGCCTGTCCCACTCTCTATGAAATAAATAAATGAATAAATAAATACAACAAATTAAATAAAAGTCATAAATTAATGTAAGTGTATTCTGTTTATTATGAAATGTTATTTAATGTAATAATGACTACACTATTTTTAGTGTAGTTTTTTTTTCCAAAGCTGCATCTTGTCCCACTCTGATTGGCACCCAGCCATCAGGACATGCCCACATCCCCGCACGCAAGACAAGTCACACTCATGACTCCGCCCTTGCTCGTTATTACACCAAATGATGCATACCTGTCCCTCATTAAATACTCATTAAATTATGGTTGAAGCCCACGGGAACGCGCTTCCTTGTAGATTCGTCTGCTGTTGCCAGAGCGCTGACTTTCTTGATTTTGTTCCTGGCTTTTGGTTTGTTTGTTTTCCTTTGCTCACTTTGTCAAGCTGCACTCACACTTTGCTCTCTACGGGGCGAAATGTCACTCAGAGCAGATACTTCTCACTAAGCTTTAAAGTGTGTGTGATTTAACAAAGCCACCACGAAGTATGTGGTTCAGTTTCACACCACAAGGACATGACGGACTCTTAAGAGCTAGACCACGGGGTAACCAAGACAAGCTTAGCTGGAACATTTCAACTTTGACCTGAGTTGTTTGAATCAAATTGATACACAGCTATGTAGTGACTATGAAAATATCACAAAATGTTGTCTTACATTTGTAATGTACAGATGCACCCAGAGCTAACGAAAGCGTGTGTTCAAAATGAGATTTTACCCCCGACCGAAAGACTAATGGCCTCACCTCTTCCTTTACTGGTGCATTACTTGTGTAATGATGGCATCTCAAAGTGCACCACTTCCGTGTAGTTCTTGGCCATTTATTTTCCATGACTGTGTAGTTAGCATGTTCAAACTGCAAAAACAAATAATACAGTATACTTAGAAGAAGCTGGATGCCATAATAACTTTTCTAGAAACTCTAGTGCACTATAGCAGCCTGTCATGCAATGCAAGGAGGCAGAGATGGAGCAGGAGTGTTTCCACAGCGTTACAAATACTGTGCAAACGTGCGTACACGTTAGTATAAACCGCATCCTATTTGCATTGTCAATAGTTCTGGATATTCAGCCCTTACCGACACATTGTATGTCATTACAATGTCATTACATGTGACCCATATCATGGTACATCATTCGCAGGCCAGCTAGCTAATGTAGTTTCCAGTCAGAATTGAGTCTGCTAGCTAGCAAGTGAAATCTGGGGCGTCCACCCAAACTTTGAGGCAGGTCAAATGGGGCAATCTCTGCTCGTCATAGAGGCTGCCCCCCTTTTTACCCCCCATAGTGTTAACACTGCAGCACTGTGTGTTATGGGTTATGCCTTTGAAGTTATTGGATGGGGCTGATGTCATTTGCTTAGGCAACAAAAATGGTGTCCGCTAGGATTCATTCACGCGTCAGTGTTCCCAGAACTTTCCCTGAACATACCGCCTCTGGGAATTATCGCATAAGCTCATAGCTTTAGCCCACCAGGTGTCAGATTCCTTTGATGTAGTTCATCTGCCAAATTAACTTGTAAACGTAGTTTTCGTGTCAATACAGTTCAGCAGCAACCCGCTGCTACCATTGGGTGAAGGGGTTGTGTCCAAAGGTAAGGACACCATCATGAAAACATGAAATACACATAAAGTAGCAAAAAAAACCCAAACCTAAACTAAAAAGGAAAATGCATAAAGAGGGATGTTTTAAAAAAGAAAAAAATTGAGTAATTTATGTTATTGAATTAAATAATATAATTGGAATAAATAGTTAGATTACTTATTTGATGTTTTTATTTTATATACTTTTATACTGTTGTACTTTTAAAGGATCCTTTTATAAAAATAATCCTTTATATCATTATAATCCTTTGTATTTAAAAATGGGCACAAAGTACCTTCTGTGTTAAGGTAAGACTAGTCTACTGGTTGCATAAATATTGAAGTGAAATGAAGAAGTGGAAGGAGTGAAGAAAAGAGTGTGTGTGTGTTTGTGTGTGTGTGTGTGTGTGTGTGTGTGTGTGTGTGTGTGTGCATGTGTGTGCGTGTGTGTGTGTGTGCGTGTGTGTGTGTGTGTCTATAAACACAGGTGCAATCAGTGTAACCCTGAAAGACGCTCCGAGAATCTGGGGTGGTAGCATCACTGTACATGCTTATCTCTGTCAAGACAAACACACATTAGCAGAAGAGTTGTGATGCATGGCACAATAACCACCCTCTCTCCCGTTCTCCTTTCTCTCTTTTGTTCTCTCTCTCTCTCTCTCTCTCTCTCTCTCTCTCTCTCTCTCTCTCTCTCTCTCTTTCTTGCTTTCATTACATAAAAACTCCACCCTACCCAAGGGAGCAGCTGTTTTTAGTGTAATGTTGCTACAGGGGTCTGTCCTCGTCTTCTACCCACAGTGCTTTGCAGCTTTGCACAGCCCTCATGATGCGTTGGAGATCAAAGGGCTTTAACTGGGATTCTGGACCTGGGCACACTTTAGTCATCCATATATCTGAAACGTCACCTTTTCTACCGCCGGATTAAAACATTCAGATGTTGCATTATAAACGTTCAGACGTGATGTGGTATAGTCAGGCTTAATTTTGTTACTCTTGCATGCATGTGTGGATACAGTATGTTGCGGAAAGGCAGGTGGTAATTCTGGGCATGGACTTATTGACTTATTGTCATAAGGAATTACAGGTCTGTCGCAGAAAACTAAAAGAAATTTGTAGGAATCTTTGGCCCAAAGTCGTAGGTGTCTGCTGTAGATCTGAGATTAGTTCATACTTCGTATTAAACCTCTTCTGCACACCTTCAAATACAATCCTGTTAGTTCCTATAAAAGCGCTAGCAAAGCTTTACATACAGAACAAAGTAATTGATATTAGTTCTCATATTACTGTGCTTAGTTTCACCCTGTTACGTAAAATAAGTCTGTTTGACTGTGCTGTAAACCACAAAAGAGTCAAGATGAATAAGTGGCTAGCATGGGAAAAACACCCCCAGAACATCCTACATTATAGAATGAAATTAATACCAATGTTTCATGAAGTTCAAGAACTTTAGTTTTTAAGATTTACTAAGATTTTTTAAGATTTAGTGGTCCTAGAAAAAGGCATTCAGATAGAAGTCTGGGCATAGATTTGGTTACTTTCAAGCCAAAGTACTTTAAATATTGTGGGCTACATGGTTTAATAACTTGGGGAAACAGTAATACTAAATCACCTCTTGAAAATCTTTAAAAAAAAAAACATTACTAGTGTGAATTTAGTTTTTTTGTTTTGTTTTGTTTTGTTTTGTAATAGCCCATAAGTCAAAGTTAGATAAAATTAGTGAATATGTTTGAATACTTTCACATTTACTCCAATATGTGTTCAAAATCACCACTACAGATACATCAGTTCATTGTTGAGTTAATATCTTACATATCTCTAAAGTTTTATACTATTTGCTATTTTATTTTAATCTTTTATTAAGATATGTTTTTTACCGTGTAACATTGAGAGAAGCCATACATTTATCACATTTTTCTACTGCATAGTTAGAGGTAATAGCTCCCTATTTCTAATGTGCTTTTCTCATCTTTGAAAATTATCGGGACACAAAATGTGATTTCCTGGCTGAAATTTTGGGTTATCTGTAATGGAATCAAATACTGAGAACTGACCTGAAATGCTGACTGGCCAATAATCGTGGCTGAATGTTCTGAATCTTTTCACAGCACATCTCTAACATTACGCTTAGCTCACAGCTGACGGTCAGACTTTAGAGGGAGAGAGAGAGTGAGAGAGAGATTGTGTGTGTCTGTGTGTGTGTGTGTGTGAGAGAGAGAGAGATTTGGTGTGTATTTCTTTGGTTAGCAGGGTGTTTTCCCCAGATATACCACACACACATCGACAGGCTTTCGTGCTGCCACAGTAACCCCGATGGAGACTCTGTGACCGCACTGTTACATGCTTGCGAGACAGAAGCTTTGCACTGTAGCTTTGGGAGCAGCTGCGCCTTTAACCTTTGCTGTGTATCTCAGAGCATTAAGCCTGCTGTCATTCACACTCTCGCTTATTTCCTGTTTTTTGTTGTGGCACACGCAACAGTGTTAATGCTACATAGCCCCATGGTGCATTGCTTATTATAACAGTAAAAAAAAACAAAAAAAATTTGCAAATTTCCCTGGGCTCTCCTTTGCCCTCTCTAACCATCCCGTCCCAGTCGTGGGTCGTCCGTGTTGCTGGTTTTCTGTTTAAGGTGTAAATGAAACAGGATTATCAGAGCGTGGCTCAATGACGTGTCAAATCCTGCTTTTCACACCCAGTCACTAGGCAGGCCAGACATCACGGCAGTAGGAGCTCCACTGCCACTGATGTAGTGCACGAGGGGATTCCTGTCTCTCTCAAAACAAACAAACAAACAACAACAAGGCCTAGCGGACCAATCAGCCCCAAGAATAACAGCACATTGCCGTTGTTTGGGGGCGGGGTTTATGCTGGCATACCAGGCTGAAAACATGCACCCAGGGGTCCAAGCACCGTGGGCAACGCACCTGCAAAGGCATGAGTGTGCGGTAGGTGGCTACCCTCTGTCAGTTCTGGGCTCATCCATGTTTCCCATTTCAGTAATGCGTGACTGGGATTAAGCAACTGGTTTCAGAATGCAGTACGTTAACGTTCGTGCAAGCACACATACCCCCCCCCCCCCTCCAACACACACACACACACACACACACACACAAGAAAAGTTTTTGACCACTATTTTGTGAGAGAAGAGGACAGGCAGATGTTATGACACATACACAGCCTTAAGACACCTGCTGAGCAATGCAAGATGCGCTTTAATTTATTATAATTCTGTCATTAGCATCCACCCTGTGTTCCCATGGTAACAGGCTCCCTGCTCCGCCAGTTGGAGAGACAGTTAGAGCAGAGGTGTGCAGCGTAACCCCTCTCTGCTCTAAATCACCACACTCCAGAAACACATTTCTGTATTTTCTAAAGAGTGCTTCCAGTTGAGGATCTGCTCTCAGATTTTCCAGTGGCTACGCACTTCGATGCAAGTGCAGATCAAGGACTGGAAAGTTGTTCATATTTCTTCGTTAATATTTCTCAAGTTTTCCTGGTACACTCGCCCGTGTATGCCGGGAAAATGTATTATTTGAAGTTAATGCAAGTTCTGTTTGCTTAGCGGGAGTGTGTGTGTGTGTGTGTGTGTGTGTGTGTGTGTGTATGCGTGTTTATGCGTGAGGTGTGTTCTCTGACTAAGTCTTTGGACAATAGCCAATGCTGTTTCTCTACACACATGCCTTGAGGGAGTAACCCAGAAGGCTAACTGAAACCGAACTACACAAAACCGAACCAGACGCCTTCTGTCCCTCTGACTGTCTGACTCCCTGCCGTGGTGCTGCCTGCCCTGCCTGGTCATGCAAGACTTTTGTGGGATTTTGTGAGAATTCGTCTCCTCTTGGCATCATATAGCTGCGTGCTGTATACATAATTGCGTTGCGTGCGGAGTGCACAGTCAGCTGCTCCGCCTCCAGCCTGGAGGTGCAGGGGAGGGACATTGTTCTTCTGCTTCCACGTGGATAGCGGCTTTGGTTTTGGTTTCTGAACCTTACGGTGAATTAAGACTCACAGCAGTTTGAACATTCATCCATCTATCTATCTATCTATCTATCTATCTATCTATCTATCTATCTATCTATCTATCTATCTATCTATCTATCTATCTATCTATCTATCTATCTATCTATCTATCTATCTATCTATCTATCTATCTATCTATCTATCATCTCTATTAATGTTCATTTTAATGTTTTCTTCTTCCTTTTTCACTCTTTTTTACTGTGACCACTGCAGCATGGCCGGGTCCTTTGGGCTGACGTAGACGGGCACTACCTGAGGGCATGGCTGGGCGCTTCTTACTGGGAGTGCTGAAAAATGATGGAACGCTTCTATATTTCAAAACAAAGGGTGGAGGGGGGGTTGCTTGTAGTTTCTGATTTAGGATCTAACTAGTTCAAACATGTGAGCATTACAAAAATGGGTGTGTCTGCCTCTGGGGCTTTCTGTTTTCTGTTCTCATAATAAGGGTTCGAGTTCTGCATCTGATGAAGAGACAGGGCTCCCCTCTCTGATTCGGCTCTCGGTATAGCCAGGGTTCTTACTCATTTTATTGAGCTACTCTTCAGTCAGACCCTTTTATTGGTCAACATTGGCCTTTTGGTCACATGACAAAGAGACTACATAATGTGTCAACCTGTAGAAGATGTATTGTCTGTTTTTAATCAAAATGTCACGGCCGTGTTTCCATGGCAGTGGTCAAAGAGCAAACAAACAAACAAACAAACAAAATCTTCAGTGCGCCTTTGCGTACAGACAGAAGGATCTCCTGCGACCTGTCAGACATTTTTCACTTGTTTAGTAGGTGTAACGGAAATGACAGTTTCAGACAGCAGTTCATCAGGAGGCTTTGATGGGAAATCAGGGCTCACCCACGCAAGCTTCCTTTGTTCCTGTTCCTTGCTGTAGCCGAGAGAAAACTATCATTGTATTCCTCCACAAAGGGAGTGATACGGAAGGGAAAAGAGAGAGAGACAGAGAGAGAGAGAGAGAGAGAGAGAGAGAGAGAGAGAGAGACAGGACATCAGGAGGAAGATGTGGATTTAATAAGGTATCGATTTAAAAAAGCACCACCACACCACACTGACACTTTGGAAATTCATCCAGTCCTTAAGAGGGAGATGACGAGGAGATCACGCAGGTGACTTGGTGACATCATCTGTGGCCAATTCCAAACGCTGCAGAAGCAGTGATAATGGGAAGGATCCCTTGCAGGGGTAGTGCTGGATGATTTTCACAGTTCACTTGGCTAATTCTAATTGTTCTAACGCAATTTTCAAATGCTACAGTCGAGGTCGTGCATATTTACATATGCATATTAGATATTTTCTTGTTAAAATATCAGTAATAAGAAAGTACTAAGAATGAAAAACGCTGTCTCCTTAACTTGATAAATGGCATGCCAACAGAACTTTGCCCTGTGGAGTCATGCATGAATGCAACAAAAACACGCCAAGATAAGGGCAGCACTTCACAGAATCAGGAGTTCGTCACAGGCGATGGTGGAAACGCCACTTCAGTGATATGGAACTGCTGCGGATTTTAAAGTCAGGTGTTAGAATTAATGTCTTCTCTCAGCTGCATTATGTACAAAATTACATTTTGTTCCAAAA
>NC_137499.1:21729490-21734490 GCF_041902795.1 Electrophorus electricus
AACAGAATAACGAGGCCATAATTGCAGTGACATGGTATGTTAAAGGACAGACACTTGGTTAATGCTTATCACCATAGTTCCTGCTGATGCTTCACCATACTGTGGGCTGATCCTTGTGAACTTTCCTAGATTCTGGGTTGTGCGAGTAGCGGAAGAGGTGTTTTGGAAAGAGGCACGCGTTTACGGTGCCGATGCCTGCGAGCTTTGTTTGGGCAGGCTGGCACCGCCAGAGCTATTACACTCTAAACAAATGCTACAGGAAGGCAAGATGAAATAAAGTCTCCAGTCCAGCTGCAGACGCCATTGGTCACACACACCACTCCCCTGTTAACAGCTTTATTATCTTTTAACAAGGCTATTGATTCCTGCAGTTACGGTGCTCGCGTGCTCTATGGTGTCCTGCACAGCAAAAAAACACTGTGAGCGATGATTCATCCCCATGCTGCCCCCATCGCGAGGCGGCTAGGCTAACAGGCGAGGCGCTCTGTAAAAGCTGGTGCGCTGTGTGAGGCCGGAGCTTGTTTTCTCTGCAGTTGTCCTGGTCCTTGTTTCTGTGGGAGCGGTTGAAAAGACGTCGTGCCCTGCAGCTGTCTGCCTGCAGGACACACGTGCGGGATTTGTTGCGCCACTGATTCAACTGGTAAAGCTCGCGCTCTCCCTCCGTTTCTTCTCTCTTTTTTCTTTCTTTCCCGATCTTTACCTTCCTACCTTGACCCCCCCCCCCGGCGTTTCCTAATTGGAGACCTCCATGCCTCATTGAGTCTATGCTTTATATGAGGGGCAGTGGTAGCTCAGTGGTTAAGGTACTTGACTTGTAATTGGAAGCTTCCTGATTCAAGTGCCCTCACTGCCAAGTTACCACTGTTGGGCCCCTGAACAAGACCATTAACCCTCAATTGCTCAAGTTGTACTCAGTTGTGATTGTATTTTGCTTTGGATAAAAGTGTCAGCTAAGTGCCATAAATTTAAATATTACAGCCATAATTTGTAGAACTATGTAACCACAATATCGATATACCCCACTAATTTTGGCTTTAGCCAGAGGATGACGTTGGCCTATCCCCCCAGGACCTCACACATACGATCTTTCCTGGCCCATAATGAGATCTGCTTGTCATATGCCAGCCGCCCATGCAGAATGCATGTCAATAAAGCCAGTATGAGTGACAATCGGTCCCGTGTGACGCTGTCTCTCCACCTCTGCCCTACCTCCTCCGGATTGGCTCTCCATGGAGGGAATCGTGCATACTGTGGGAGGACAATGGTGTCCGTGTATTCCAGTGTCGAGAAATGACAACACTCGGTGCAGTTCACCAGTTCAATGTAATTTAGCTGAGACTTTTGATATTTTCCAGGAAACATTGCTATTGTGCTAATGAGGTCACTGCAAGAGTGGTGATTGGTTAATTCTATCGCCCGAATGGTTCCAGATGCCCTCATTCCAGCCTTTAATAAGACTTTATTTTCCTGAGCTCCAGGGCCCAGGGCATTCAAAGTGGCTCTTTACTGTGACCATCTGCATACCATTTCTGGAAGTGGTTTATCCCTGGCATTTGTCATGGATACACACATACTATGAGGAAACATACTATGGGTGTCATAGATGTTCATCTATGTGCATCTCTTTGCTAATTACTCCAGCATGTACTGAGTGTGCTATGTTTATACTGACAGACACTCTCCCGAGAGTGTGTGCCCTGGAGTGTAACAGATAAACTAAGGTTAGCTCTAAATTCATGTCGTGTGTTCTGTTTATCCATATACAGTAGTGTGTGACTATTACACACATTCACTTCAGGCATTAGATACCGTTAACAGCACAGGTTACTGGTTACTGGAAAACATTTTCCTGGAAGCTCTTCAGCATTGCACCAAATCCCTAACTCGATGTGCTTTCCAACCAGCTGTTGGTCTGATATTATCTCATGTTTAAAAGACAGCACATTACTCTACAGACAATCTGAATAGGTGATAAGTCCTGCCTTGTTAAAAAGGATGGCTGTTTGTGTGAGCTGTTAACTCAGACCCAGTGCTCCTTGGATTGTGTCCAGTGCTTATTTTTTGTATTTTTTTTTTTTTTGGGGGGGGGGGGGGGGGGTCCAGTGCTTAGTTGTTGTTGTTGTTTTGTTTTGGTTTGGTTTGGTTTTTTTGATCCAGTGCTTATTTCACCCATGTAAACACCCAGGCTGTAGTGACACCACTGGCACATCAAGCCTGGACAGGACAGTCTCCTTTTTTTCTTTTTCGCCTTTTATATGTCTCCTTGCTCTTACTATACTTCTCACTTACCGCTCTCTCCTGCTTTCTCTCTCTCTTATGATCCCTAACACACTGCCTTCACTGTCATGTTCAACTCAAATCCCCCATATTAGCATCTATCCCTTGCGATGTGAGGAATGTTTTCCTAGAGGATTCATCATTGATATTTTCTCACTAGATTTTCCGTTCTTCCTTGTGCATGATTACACAAATTAGGCAAGCTCCTATTTCTTCATCTTCTCGGGAAGTGAGAGAGAGAACGAGAGCGACAGAGAGATAATAAAAATGATGTCTGCTAGCCCACACTGTTTACCAGTGGTTGTGGTTATGGCAGCGTTTGAGAGGCTCTGCATCAACCTGTGATTTGCTGTGCTCGTTCGTGTCTCTATTGATGGATTCTGCCTTCGTATTGTGTTTTTACCTCGCTAGTTTAAGCAGTAGTTAAAATGACAATCCATAGCTCTGACGTTTGGTTCAGTCATCTGACTGATCCAAGAGTTGATAAAAAATCCACCTGGAATTGCTGGCTGGAGAACCTAACTGTCATTTATCAACTAGTTATTTTTAAAAGTGGCTTTCCAAAAGTCACTCCACTGGATGTTAAACTTATATAAACAGTAGAAAAATTGCAATAAACAACTACTGTAGTAACAGTTGTACCCTTTAGTTGAATATGTCAATGTGGTTTTGAGAGATTCACCTTAGTTTGTCCATGCATCACTTTATATTTCTGCCATTATTTGCAGACCCCTACCTGACTGCCAGAGTTGCAACATTTAATATCTTCAAATAGAAAAACAGGTGAATTTAGGCGTAGTTGACTTCCGTAGCCAAACGATGCAGTGTTAGCTGGAGGGTAACACAAATAAATGGACACTAGGTAAAATGTAATACTGGGCTTTCCCAGTTTTGGTCTATTGTAATTGATAGTTTGAAATATGTAATGTATAATTATAAACGATTATAAACAATTATCTATTGGATCTCAATAGATAACTCTTGGATCAGTCAAATTGGCATGCAACTTTGGAGTAATTCCGGATAACTATCATTCTCTCCTCGTATTGCTAACTTGACTGACACTGACACTCATATACAAAGCCTAAACTGGACCAGCTCCTACATTAAAAGCATGAATTAAATCTCACAGTTCAGACTTGAGCCACAGTCCCTGAAGACACCATGAAGGCATGCATCAAGACTCTTCTCTGTCTTTGTACCCAGGTAGTAGAATGAACTTCCCCTGACTGTCTGTACCGCTGAGACCATTTGACAGCTGTTCTGTCCAATTACACATCAGTGGTAATGCAAAAAGGGAGAGAGGGGTTTATGAGGAAGGACAGCAATACAAAGCTTAGTGCTATCTAAACAGAGCTAGCCTCGCTTCCAACAAGTATTAGCTATATAAACTCTGAGACTGGCAAGCTAAAGTCAGGTGTTGAGCAACTCACATGATCATGTTGGCTTCTAACACAATAACTAAGGGAGTAGTTATTGCAGAATAAATGTGCTGGAGACATGGGCAGACCTCGTAGGTAGAATAACAATCACTAAAATAGCAACGTATGACCAAAGAATAGCTCTCATCTTCACGTATACCACAAATATATTTGACATGTTTTTGTATGCCATTTTAATTGAAAATTGCTTGATCTATGTAACTATTCTTTAATAGTAGGCAGTGATTGCTTATTTCATTTTTTAAATTTATTTTTCTCTTTAAACTGTTATTATTGTGGTGATTGTTGTCAGCTTTGTGACAACAGCTGTTGTAAAAGGCACTGTATAAATACATTTTGAATTTTGAATTTGATTGTAATGCAGTATCCAGTGCTTGATACAACTATGCCATTGATGTCTAGGGAGCAGGAGCTAGCCACAACTGCTGGGTCATAAAATTTCAGACTCATAGAAGTTACTAACCATTCTGCGAAATATCATTCCTTTTTCTAAGCCAGACATAATTCCTTTTAGAAAATTGACTTCCTTGCAACTTCGCAACAACTTTTTTATAGAACTAATCTTGCTTTTTCACTTCAGACAATCCTGTTAGATCAGAGATATTTTGTTCTGCCACCTTTAACAACTTGTCTAATCAAGCTGTTAGATTCCAGTTCGATGCATCCATATTGAAAGACAAGGAATATATATCACAGTTCACACAGAATACATGTATCACAATTCATAACTCATAATTTTTATTCATAATTTGAGGAATTCATTGCCTTTAACAGTGGTTCTGTGGAGCATTCTAGTATATTATGGGATGCAATGAAAGGCTTCACAAGGACTAACACCATATGGTTCTGCTCCAGTTCCAGTTCTGCTCCATATTCTGAGTTGCAGCTCAACCTCTCAGAGCAAGTTGCGAGATCTAGTCCAAGAAGAAATTGATATTTTAAAATGTCTTTCAGAATTGCAGATCCACAGGACAAGGCGGCGTTGCTATTTCCATGGTGCCAAGCCTAGTCATCTCCTCACTTTGAGAATCAGAGCCTATAAAATGAATCTGCTCAGTTATCAGTAGTCCTCACCAATGCCCCCATAGTAGAACATTTTAACTATCTAGAAATTGAAATGTTTCCCTCACTAAATCATATTGTAAACCACAATTACTCGATGGCTTTCAGTAAGGTTCAGCTCAATCAAAATAGATAGATTCATATCCTCTTCTTCAGGTCTGTATCTCTGTTGTAAAAATGAACGTTTTGCCCAGAATTAATTTATGGTTTCCCTCCCTG
>NC_137499.1:21744490-21771990 GCF_041902795.1 Electrophorus electricus
AGCATTACTGATGTTTGCTTGTGCATATCTGCGTTAGTATTGCCTGGGCTAGAATGTGGGTTGGTGTATGCAAATTTTGAGGGTGTAAAACATTAATCAGTCAAGGATTTTGCAATTGGTTCATTTTACAACTCTGTTTACTTATGTGGATTTATATTTAAAGGATGTTGCAACAGAGTTTGAGGTTGACGGTGAGTCAGTTCCATGTACCGGACTCACCTTATTCAACTCTGCTGAATTAAAGACAGTTGTCCATTTTATGGTACCTTAAGCAATATCTGAATTGCAGTCGAGCAAGGTAATGCCAAGTGGAAACTCCTCGACTTTCAGAATTCTGCTGATGCTACATGACATTTCTCTCCTGGGACCAATTTTTTGTTGATATCGAGGTGTACACACTACATGAGCGACTGCAGACGAGGCTCACATACACCTTTCAGCCAAGGAGATCCCCATCAAAGATCTGCAAAAACCTCATGAGAGCTGTGCATCAAATCAGAGCATAAGCAACCAGCTATAGTGGTTGTTTCTACACTCATTTGTGCAGAAACAAGAAAAAAATGGAAGGAAACAGCGAAGGAAGAATTGGTTGGGGAGACGTGGGCAGTTTGTCCTGTCTATTCTTCAAAGAGAGCTGGAGGTAAATATTCCAGTAAAACGTAGCAGAACATTTGGAGCATTCGAGCACAAATGAATGAATTGCTCTGGTCTGATTGGACGTTTTGAATACCAGGTTTCACGAGTGTCCTGACCACAGCCGGGCTTGTGATATCAGGAACGGTTATCTATTTTGAAAGGCCGAATTAAAGCAAAAATGCATCAACATTCATAGAACAGAACCATTAATACTTATATTTAGAGGTTTATAGAAGCATATGAAATGTACAGTGAGTTTTACTGCAGTGCATTTTTGGTGAATCTTTTGGCACGTTGTGTGTCTGTGTGTGTGTGTGTGTGTGTGTGTGTCAGTACACTTTCCTTGGCAAACACTTTTTTTTTGCTCACTTCATTTCTGGGGGTGTTGGTACAGGCAATTAAAACAATTCCCTTACAGTCCTCCTGCAAACAGAAACACTATTTGGTGTGTGCCCTCTTCACCTTGGTTAAGGCTCTATTCTGGAACAGTCAATTAGGGCAGAGATGCATGCTGAAATAAATGTAGCATGGCCATGGATCCTAATTCGAGCTCGTTTTTGATGTTGGTCAAGCTCGATTTTAACCACCTGGCTCATAGCAAAGGAGGCATGGTACACAGTGATATCTTGTTCCTATCGGAGTGTGTGAGAGAGAAAGAGAGCGAGAGAAGAGAGAGACCGACAGAGAGAGAGAGAGAGAGAGAGAGAGGAGAGAGAGGGAGAGAGAGGAGAGAGAGAGAGAGGAGAGAGAGGGAGAGAGAGGAGAGAGAGAGAGAGAGGAGAGAGAGAGAGAGAGGAGAGAGAGGAGAGAGAGAGACAGTCTATTGTGAGAGAGACAGTCTATTGTGAGAGAGAGAGAGACAGTATATTGTGAGAGAGAGAGAGTCTATTGTGAGAGAGAGAGACAGTCTATTGTGACAGAGAGAGAGACAGTCTATTGTGAGAGAGAGAGAGAGAGACAGTATATTATGAGAGAGAGAGACAGTATATTATGAGAGAGAGACAGTCTATTGTGACAGAGAGAGAGACAGTCTATTGTGAGAGAGAGAGACAGTATATTGTGAGAGAGAGAGACAGTATATTGTGAGAGAGAGACAGTATATTGTGAGAGAGACAGTCTATTGTGAGAGAGAGAGACAGTATATTGTGAGAGAGAGAGACAGTCTATTGTGGAAGAGAGAGACAGTCTCTTGTGAGAGAGAGAGACAGTATATTATGAGAGAGAGAGAGACAGTATATTGTGAGAGAGAGACAGTCTATTGTGAGAGAGAGAGACAGTATATTGTGAGAGAGAGAGACAGTCTATTGTGAGAGAGAGAGACAGTATATTGTGAGAAAGAGAGACAGTCTATTGTGAGAGAGACAGTCTATTGCGAGAGAGAGAGACAGTATATTGTGTGAGAGAGAGACAGTATATTGTGTGAGAGAGAGACAGTATATTATGAGAGAGAGAGAGACAGTATATTGTGAGAGAGAGAGACAGTATATTGTGTGAGAGAGAGACAGTCTATTGTGTGAGAGACAGTATATTATGAGAGAGAGAGAGAGAGAGACAGTATATTGTGAGAGAGAGAGACAGTGTATTGTGAGAGAGAGAGACAGTATATTGTGAGAGAGAGAGAGACAGTCTATTGTGTGAGAGAGAGACAGTATATTGTGACCAAAAGAGGGAGAACAGCAAGTGTATCTTTCAGCATCAGCTGTGTGTGGGTGTTCATGACTAGGTCCAGCTGGCTTTTACACTCTGCATACAGACACACACCATGCACACACTCACAGCGCAGCCAGCTAATTAAGGGGCGTTCGTCTGGAGACGTGAGACGGGGTAATTAAAATACAAAGCGGAACCATTTTGGGGCTGAGCTTTAAAGTGGCACTGACAAGCCTAGCATGGAGACAGTGCCCTCGGGACAAATGGTCCTCCTTGAGGCAATGTCGACAGAACATCGTCTTTATTGGGGCAGCCCAGCCAAACTGAAACCGCTAGAGCCGAGACAAGGCGCCAACCTGTCCAACTGGATCCGTGTGCGACTCGGCAGAAACACGTCTTCCACCATGACCCTCAACGCTGCACTGCACAGGGTTGTGTTCCAGGTCCACTGCTGTAATCCTTATCCACACAAGACTGGGATGCCAGATGCAGCTCCGACACCATCGTAATGTTTGCTGATCACAGCACCGTTGTGCGTCTGATCACCAACAACGGTCTGTTTAGTATTTATTTTATTTTATTTTATTTAGTGTCTAATCTGTGAGAATTTCATTGTACCTAGTACACTGCACTTCTACACATGACAGTACACTGTCCCTTGACAAGCTCAAGTTTCTACTTGAGCTTGTCAAGGGACCAGCTTCACAAATGCTGATGTGCTCACAAGGGCCGATCACTTTCACGGCCACAGGTGTATAAATCCAAGCACTTAGGCATGCAGACTGCTTCTACAAACATTTGTGAAAGAATGAGTAACTCTCAGGAGCTCATTGAATTCCAGTGTGGTACCGTGATAGGATGCTACCTGTGCCACAAGTCCAGTCGTGAAATGTCCTCACTACGAAATATTCCACAGTCAACTCATTGGTATTATAGCAAAGTGGAAGCGATTGGGAAGGACACCAACTCAGCCACGAAGGAGTACAGCAGTGGGATGCAGTGGAAATGTGTTCTCTGGAGTGACGAATCACAGTTCTCCGTCTGTTAATCTGAGTCTGGGTTTAGCTATTGCCAGGAGAACGGTACTTGTCTGACTGAATTGTGCCAAGTGTAAAGTTTGGTGGAGGAGGGATTATGGTATGGAGCTGTTTTTCAGGAGTTGGGCTCTGCCCCTTAGTTCCAGCGAAAGGAACTGTTAAGCCTTTAGCATACCAAGAAATTTTGTACAATTTCATGCTTCCAACTTTGTGGGAACAGTTTGTTCCAACATGACCGCGCACCAGTGCACAAAGGTCCATAAAGACATGGATGAGTGAGTTTGGTGTGGAAGAACTTGACAGACTCCTGACCTCAACCCCATAGAACACCTTTGGGATGAATTAGAGTGCAGACTGCAAGCTAGGCCTTCTCGACCAACATCAGTGTCTGACCTCACAAATGCGCTTCTGGAAGAATGGTCAAAAATTCCCATAAACCCATTCCTAAACCTTGTGGGAAGCCTTCCCAGAAGAGTTGGGGCTGTTATTGCTGCAAAGGGTGGACTGACATCATATTAAACTCTATGGATTAGGATGTCACTCAAGTCCATATGCGTGTGAAGGCAGATGAGCGAATACTTTTGGCAATATAATGTATCAGCATGCATGTGACTGTGGTGCTTCATGCAGAATGGTACCCATTAGCCTTCATTAACCAATAGCATTGTAAGCGGGGTTTTATGTTTGTTTGTTTTGTTTTGTTTTTTGATGTACTGTCTCTTTAAGGGAGGAGAGGCGTGGCTAACCAAGAGGGGAGCTTTAGCCACATTAGATCACCCTCTAGCTAGCTCAGTGCTGTATTACCAAGTTAACAGTGCACGTTGCTGGAATGGTCTGCCCCTGCTACGCAGGTCTGCTGTTTAGTCTTTGGACCAGTGGTGCATCTGAAGCTCATGAGAAAAGGTCCAATGAAAGGGCTCTTAGCAAGAGCCCAGTATGCACAGTATGTACATGTTCTACTCTGGTGTAACTAGCTTTTACTGGGAGAGGCATGGCCATTGGGTGAAGTTTGATTTGAGGCAGACTGACACAACATTTGCTCCCTCATAATAAAATCCCTCATTTTGAATGAACCATCTGTGATGGTAAAAGATGAATTTGCTAGTTTTCCTGTTCATACCTTATTTAAATAAAGCCTTCATAAACCCTGATTAAAAAAAACACACACAAAAAACAAAAACTCTTCATTTTACTATGTTGAGTTGCCCCCTTTTTTCAATCAAGATTTTGGGTTTCCAAAAGACTTAAAAGTTAAATCTAGAAGCCCCACTGTGTGTGCTTGAGCCCATCCAGAAGCTACAGTGGAGTGCATCAAGGTTCTTGATACAGGTGCTCAGCTTTTAGAGGTGGAACGATACACTCAGAACATGACCGATTTGACGATACTGGGTTCACGATACTGAACATTAGGTATAGACCTAATGATTTTTCATTTGAAACCTTTTTCTTACCCCAAACATTACTCAGACTCACACACACCCAAACAGACAGTAACCTCATTTAGCAAAAAAAAAAAAAAAAAAAAGCCATGGTGTGTAGCATGCCATCAAGTGAATTTAAAAATGAAAGGAAATGATTTCCACTTAAAATAAAATGCAGTAATATTTCCTTTCAAAGTGAATCCTCTGCAATCTAAGGCAGTGGTTTTGTGGATTTCCACAGTAGCAGAATACTGCGTCTCTCCCATAAGGAAGTGAAGACAAGAATATCTGACTGGACTCCATCTAACGAGGACAGTCCAGTGGAGAGACCAAATCTTGCCATAGAGGTGCACATGTATACTCATGATATTTTAATCAAAATTAACTTGAATGAAGTGAAATGCTATAAAGATTCCTTTTTAATTCTGAAGCCCAATTAGTGCAAATTAGTGCATGTTTATTTTCATTATGCGTATTAAAAGAAAGGCCTTTAGTCCCCTGTAATTACAAGAAATAACTAGGAGCAGAGGTTTAAAATTCTAAACAGTTTTCAAACACTCGAGGCTTAGCCTAAATGATTATCCTCTCAAGGCTTCCTTTTTTTACCTTGGAATACCAGTGTTTTTTTGTTTTGTTTTTTACGGAAATATCCACGTCTGCATTTTCAGGCAGAAATCTGAGATCTTTGAGCTTTTCTCCCACTGTTGAAAAAAACCAAACAGCGATTGACTGGGAAGAGCAGTTCCTGGAACTGAGGCGTACGCTTTGGCCAGAGGCGAAAGCAGCGGCTAAAAACCAGAATATTCTCCCCCTGGAGAGGAGGGACGTTCGCTGGAATGGGTGTTTCGTCGTTGCACGTGTCCGTTTCGGCCTCTGTCTCACTCCTGAACTGTGCTGGCGGTTCGGCGAGTCAGACCCCATTAGGTCTTCTGTTTCTGATCTCACAAGGGGAGGTCCTTCCTGATCTGTCCCACGCGCTGTGTCCGGACATTCAGACGTGTTTTGGGGAGTGTCACAGTGGCACCTGTTCCCATCTTTCCGTTTCCTTTGCTGACTGGGTCTGTAAATAGCAGCGCCACAAGAATCTGATAAACGTAGCCAGAGTTCTTGCCTCATTTTCACATATGCAGCAAAGGAAACCAAAAAATAATTCAGTTAAACCGAATAATTAATAATAATAGTATATTCTCTCTCTCTCTCTTTCTCTCTTTCTCTCTCTCTCTATCTCTCTCTCTCTCTCTCTCACTGACACACACACACACACATATACCCACACACACACACACACACACTTACAAGCTCTTTTAAGTAATCCTTTTTTAAAATCAGACACACTTGTAGAGAGAGACTGGGAGACATTGCAACTGGACGATTTGTTCTCCAGCCTGCTATAAGATCCTAACGTGGCATAGATGACGCAGAGTTTCTAATCTGGGGTCCGGCGCAGTGCCTTCGAGAACAGCCTTGCTTCCCTGCGTTATTGGTCCGAGACGTTTGACAGCCTTGCTCTCTTAACGTTTGCCGCGATTAGAGTCCCTCAGGTCAGACTCTTCATGCTCTGCACAGTTGTGTGCTTCACAGGTGTGATGCGTGACGCTGAATGCCTCTTTTCATCGAACCGTGTTGCTCAAGATCACATTCAAGAATTTCCAGTGAGCATATTCCACCGTGTGCTAACACCCGTGACCTGTGTGTGCGCCGGGATCCGTGACTGGCAGCGGTGCTAGTGGCTCTTTGAGAGAAGATGGCAGGAAGGAAGAAACAGTCGAATGATTGCGGGCTACACTTTATCCCGCTTGGGGAACAAGACGGAAAGGATGGAGAAAGCACTCTGTGTGGAGCTAGCCCAGACTGCTTTTACCGCAACCTCCATGTTTTATGCATTATTCATAACGACGGCAATTTTGTTATTAACACGTTCAAGCCCTAACTTTAAAACAGCCTATTTAGACACTGTTTATCCCTGTTTATCCCAGTGTGCGACTCATAAAGAGGACAAGCAAAACTCACCATTTAATACACATGGTCACGTGACGAGAGAGCAACGCACTGGAGTGACATACTCCAGTACTTCAGCTCCAGGAGTGTTAACCAGAAGCCAATACTCTATCGATATCAGTGACAGAACAAGGTCTGGGGCCCTTAGTAAGGAAAACACCCATGCACCTGGTTAGTTCTTCAGCTCGTACCCTTGGGAGGGAAGTGGCACAGCTTTATTCTTCTGTAGTGACTGCAATTTTTCACTATTACTGTGGTGTAAATTCTGCATTATATTAGTAGTGTTATATTAGTTATAACTCATATCAGTAGTGTTATATTAGTTATAACTCTTATATCAGTAGTGTTATATTAGTTACAACTCTTATATCAGTAGTGTTATATTAGTTATAACTCATATCAGTAGTGTTATATTAGTTATAACTATATCAGTAGTGTTATATTAGTTATAACTCTTATATCAGTAGTGTTATATTAGTTATAACTCTTATATCAGTAGTGTTATATTAGTTATAACTCATATCAGTAGTGTTATATTAGTTATAACTCATATCAGTAGTGTTATATTAGTTATAACTCTTATATCAGTAGTGTTATATTAGTTATAACTCTTATATCAGTAGTGTTATATTAGTTATAACTCATATCAGTAGTGTTATATTAGTTATAACTATATCAGTAGTGTAGCCCATAATTCCCTTGCATTTGCATATTGTTTTGGTTTTGTTGGTTACACTGTTGCCATTTTTTCCTGGGAAATGGGAAACCCAAAATCTTGCCAAACCTCAGATTTATAAGTCATCAGAGCACCTTCACTGGTTGTTGAACAGTGACATAGCTATCCTGCAGCGTGAGGAATGGCATGCTTGTGAGGGTTAAAGAGATTGCAACATCCAGTGAGCCAAAAATCCAATGCATAAGATGCCATAATAAACAGAATGCACCTGATATTGTTAATCTCCACAATGCACATCGTAAAGTTTTTTTCATTACCGTATATATTGTCTTACACCCCTATAAGCTGTACAATTATAAACGATGACGAAACAATGGTTTTAATATAGTATGGGTTGAGACATAGTGACCATGTGCCACACGGTGAAGCCGGTTGAGTTCTGGAAGACGAACAGTGAGTCTGAGGCAGAGTCTCTTTAGAACACCCTTGTCTTGGCTCGGCTCTCGGAAGCATTTGCAAAAGAATTCCGCAGATGGCCTTTTGTGGTTTGTCCGCATCTTGCATGTGCTCTGGGCCCAGATTGGGTAGTCACACTGGGGAAGCACTTTGAAATGTTGATCTGGACCATTAGGGGAGCATTCAAATGTGCATAGAGCATAATGAGAGAGAGAGAGATTTTTGTACAGGAATTTCCCAAGCCCCATCTTTTCCCACCACATTCCCTGGATGGAGTCCCTGCCTCATCGTTCAGCACCAGCCTCCACCGCCTCACACTCTCAGAGCAGCCCACTCCACCATTGTAGCTCTGCTGCTCATCTCATATTTCTTCCCTTCCTCTCTGATAAACATTTCTGCCAAAAAGCCAGAACCAAGTGGAGTTGCTCCCATTTTCTCTCTTTTCCTGTCTCTCTCAGTGGAAAAATATTTAGCATTCATCTTTACTTTTCTGTACTATGCGCTTTGTAAAGAGCTTTGCATTAGCATAATGAACTAGTTTGACTATCCAAACTAGCTACGTATCCTCATCACTGCCCAGTACTGGGAGTAGCTCTAGGCTTCCCAGTTTTCTCCCCTGTGTGTGTGTGTGTGTGTGTGTGTGTGTGTATGTGAGTCTGTGTGCCGGGGGGGGGGGGGGGGGGGGGGGTGTAAATATGAGGGCCCACAGATACTGTCACCAGTGGGATTTTATAGCCTTTCAATGGGTGCATAGCCAACTCAGTGCTGCTAGCTTGATTCGCAATGTTTTCACAGGCTCTATGGTAAGCCCCTCCCCTTTGTCAATAACAAAGCATGCTCAGCCTATGATGAACGCTCGTGGAAATCACTCACCACGGGAAAACAGGGCCCTCACTGGACATCGTGTTATAATTTACTGTAGTGGGACTCTAGCAATACACATCCATTTAAGTAATACGCATGGGAGGTTTAGTGCCTAAGACCATTAAGGTCTTTGTCCATTAGGTAAACCTGCAGTAGAAATACTCTATCAGTCACTGTATTAGAAATAGCTACTTTGTACCTTGACCTTGCTCATGGCTGGTCAGTCTGACCACAGCAGCACTGTGGCGTATATGTTATCCATTTCATCAGAGCGTTTTAGCACAGTGACGGCTCGGGTGTTATGCTGGTGAAACATGGACATTTAGCTATGGACTGCCAACAGCACACCTACAAGGCAGGTCTGTCCACCGATGGGGTTGGAGGGATAACTGCCCGAGGTCAGCACTTCTGCAAAAGATCAGTAAAAGCAGAGGAAATGTTTACAGTGGAAATAGAGGGATGGCTGATCTCGAATCAGTGTTCATGCAGGCATGAGTCGAATCGGTGCCGCAAAACAGCGTAGCTGTCTGCAGCAGTCAGAAAAGCTTTGATAAGCTGAACACAGACTCACACACATGTGCGCGCGCACACACACACACACACACACACACACACACACACACACACACTGTCAGGAGACTTAATTCCCTTTCGCCCTCTCTGCACGTATATGTCGTTGGGACATTGAAAGCAGAGGATGTCTCGGTGCCTTGAAAGCCATTAAAATGGCACCATGCTAATTAAGGCCCGTCATCTCCAGTTAAGTGAGGACTCATTGTCTCGCACTGCCGTACAAGATTGCAGCGCTATATATATATATATATATATATATATATATATATATATATATATATATATATATATATATATATATAAAAACAGTGACCCTTGCAGAGCTGATGTAATGAAATGATACACAGAGGCACATGGACTTGTTGCATCACCTTCACATGTGTGGGGAAGCAACCACTGGTAGCCCCTTTATAAGGTCCCATAAAACATGAATGGCTTTTATGAATAATGAATGTTCCTATTAGGAAAGGCTCCCCGCGGGAGGCCTGGAACGTTCCGCTGACGTGCTGCTACATCAAAACATCTGGAACCGCCGGAGAACTTCCGTACCGAGATGAGACATTTTGGAAGAACGACGCATCGCGGTGCACTGCTGGGCGTCTGTGTGGAGCGGCAGTACTGCCGTGCTCCCACTTCCAGGGAGCAGAGCTGCAGTTCTCGAACAGAAATCCAATGAACTGACAGATTCTCTAATTAAAGTCAGCGAGGGAGAGCAGCTTTCTAATGTTCCCATTTGCAGATTGCTCTTTCGTTTAGTCGTGTGATTTATTGAGAAACGCGGTTGCTAAGTGAGTGTGGTTTGTGTTGTTGAAAGCCACACGGCAGCTGACTTATCTGCCCTCTTTCACTGTTCGTTTCATAACTGCACAGTGAACACCTGGTACCAAAGCAATTAACCTTTAACTTTAGTCATGAGCCGTAGGACCTAATTAAAGGTCCAGCCCATAATTGTATGGTACACCCAGCATGCTAGTATTCCGACCCACTCCGCATTAAACCAATTAATCCTACCTGTTCCCGATTTAATCTGGGTTGTTTTTTCATTCGGTATTGATGCTCAACACTGATGCGGTCCACTTTGATTTCTCTCTTCCATTTGGCTATCTTTAGCGGGATGCTCACGTGACATAATACAGGTTGATCTTTCTGCCCTTTGGTGCCAGACCCTACTGGCTAGCTCTCTTCCTGTTCGCTTCTCTGACATCGTGTTTTTAATCCAGATTATTCTCAGGGGCCATAATCTTGACAGCGTTTTATTGCCGCCGATTGTACTGATGAAGCAAGACAGCTTTCCTGGAATGGAATAGCTCTAGAGCTGGAGACTAGACCTGGAATGACATGGTAGAACACCTCACACACAGCCAAACATGCCAACTCATTGCCCATTGCGAGCTTAATGAGGTATGATACGTCAGAACTAATACCCAGCTATGATGCGCAGGACTTCACACCATATGGATTGAAATCACACATCTCTAGAAATAACTGAATAGGCATGTGCGAATAGGTAATCGATTACTCGGTCATCCATCGTATCAGTGCCCGAGTGCGGAGATGCATTTCATATAAATCCTACTGATGTCATTTTGAATCCTTTTGATGCTTTAAACCGGAATGTGCTCTGTGTTGTAAGTGTGTGTAGATGGCTGAGATTAGTCTGGGTGGTCACCCGCCTCTGACACGATCAGGAAGGAATCTTACCGTTTATTCCTGTTCATCCATTTGTTTAGGATGAAGTCACTGTACGTTAGAGCACTTATGGACGAACTCGTTTCGATTTCAGTATTTATCCTTGGTCATTATTTTACTCATTTCTAAGTACAGCAAACTCACACACAGCGGAGGGTTGACGAACTTACACACAGCAGCAGAGCGATGATGAACTCACACACAGTGGAGTGATGACAAACTCAGCAGTGGGCAGGCTGGGTTTTGGGATACAAACTTGTGTTTTTTCCTCTCTGCTAACTTGTGTGCCCTTTTCCCCTTTAGAACTAATACACAAGCCTACTTGGTAAAAGAACCCTCATTTTCAGTTTCTGCTTTACAAAACTATTAAATAAACTCTAAAATAAGCATATAAAACATTTGTAAATAACAAACACTTGTAAACAAAAAGGGACAAAAATCTTTATTCATTGTTGTAATATATATTAAGACCTGCACTAATATTTCCAGGTCGTATAGCTTTGACTCAGCGGATCAAAGCGAATCAGAGGGAATGCGATTCCTTCAGGTCATAACAGTAGCAGGTCAGGTCTTCAGGGTTCCTCCCCCAAACCACTGACTGTATTCAGGACTAAATCAATGGCAGACATATTTTTCTGTGGTAAAAAGTGGGTTTACTGTGTGATACTGTGCCTGTTCCGATGTTATCCAATGTAGTGGCTATATATAAAGGTTTCATAACCCTTAATAACCCTTATTCACGACAATAAACATGGTTTAGTTCTGTTTGTATTTTTTACCTCAGTGCCAAACCCCGCCGCGTTCAGCGAGAGCAGCCTCAGCGCGATCCCTGCGTCCCCTAACGCTAAGGTCGCGCGCCGCCGTGTGTTTGCCGGCTTCCGCGGGCAAGCTGCGGGGCTGCCGCGCAGGGGCTTCCGACGGATCGCTTTGAGACGTGTGAAAGTACTCGTCGCCGTTGTGTCAGCCCTGCTTGGACTGAAATGTCTAAACACCCGCTGACTCACTTGCCGCCCCTAGAGATGTTTCCCCTGCTCAGCCTGGCCACTACCGCACACCTTTCAGCGATAGCCTTTGATGGAGCCTGTTGAAATTTTAACATTTCTTTCAAGATTCTCACATTTTAACCGCCTAATAACCCCACCCCCATCGCTATCGCTCTCTCTCTCTCTCTCTCTCTCTCTCTCTCTCTCTCTCTCTCTCTGTTTTCTCCTTCTCTGTGCACAGGATCCCAGGAGCAAGCACAAATTTAAGATCCACACGTATGGCAGCCCCACCTTTTGTGACCATTGCGGCTCCCTGCTCTATGGCCTTCTGCACCAGGGCATGAAATGTGACAGTAAGTAAAGTGCATCTCTGTTCTCAGATCAGCGACGCTTTTCTCTCTTCAAGCTTGAAAGATTTGAAGATTCTACATTCAGACTGCAAGCAAGGACGCAGAGCTATTCAGGATCCTTAACCACAATGTGTGCGTGTGCGTGCGTGCGCGTGCGTGCGTGCGCGCGCGTGCGTGCGTGCGCGTGCGTGTGTGCGTGCGTGTGTGTGCGCGTGTGTGTGCGCGTGTGTGCGTGCGTGTGTGTGTACGTGTGTGCGTGTGTGCGTGCGTGTGCGTGTGTGTGTGTGTGTGTGTGTGTGTGTGTTTCCATAGCCTGCGATATGAACGTCCATAAGCAGTGTGTGCTCAACGTGCCAAGCCTGTGTGGAACAGACCACACTGAGAGGCGAGGGCGACTCTACCTGAAGATCGAGGTGAGCGGAGACGAACTCCATGTCTCAGGTGAGAGTCAGAACACTTTTCACGACGCAAAATACTACTGCGATGTTCACCACAAAAAAACACAAAAATATTAGTCCTGCAAAATGCTACTGTAACGCTCACCAAGCAAATAACTCACCACACAAACACGGATGCCTTAATATCCACACAGACAACTACTGTTGCAGTTTTACCGCACAGAACTGTAACACTCCCTAACAAGACCTAGAGTAATACCACACAAAACTGAGAAGCTCACCATACAAACCAGTACTCTAACACTACAAAAACCGCTCCTGTAGCTCATCAAGTAAATAGTTTTTGTTTTTTGCCAATGTGTTTGACATTTGACTCCTTTGGCTCGTAATACCATGGGTGTTACCATGGTACCATGCGTAACCCTTTCCAGCAGGAAGCACAGGAAGCACCTTTGCATGAAAGGGCATTTCCAAACGTTCTCGACTGGCTCTGTCGCTAAGCGTATAGCACCCTGAATCAGTGCATTAGTATGAATACTTTCAACTGTGAGGGAGAATAAATATTTCTTCTAAATATAGACCCACAAGGAGAAAATATTTGGGAAGACCGAGTAAACGCTAATAAGTGTCACCTGATAACCTTTTGGTCAGCAGGTTTTTTGAAGTGGTTCCACAAAGTTCGCTGTGCCCTTGGTGCTTTTTGAATGTAGTAGTTCATGTTTGAACGTAGTAGGTCATGTCTGACCATAGTAGTCCCTGCCCTGCAACTTTTGAAACATTCACAGTTCTAATCTTGAGCCTTGCTGAGCTGGTTCGATCACATCCATGTAAAGCAAAAGAGTGATTCCATCAAGGGATGTTTCATCTTTACTGAACCATTTCTCACCCCTGCGGGGTGTTTCACAAAGCAGGTTTTCTCAGGCTATCCAGATTGTCAACCCAAAGTCAGGAGTGTCCAATAGGAGAACAATTGAGGGATATTCCTACTGGGTAATCCTCATCTATGAGCTTAATTTATCTGTCTAAACTGAGAAATCCAACTTTGAGTAAAAAACCCCCCTGGTGATATTTGTTTCTGTGTTTGTGTTTCTAGCTGGAGGCCCCTCCCACTGGGCGTGGCATAACTTACTAGTTACTAGTCCTGGACTAATTGCTATTGCATTGCCAGTTATTTAATTACAACAACATTGCAATGAACATACATTAACAAATTAAATAATATTAAGGGTCCATTGCCTATACTTCCCCAAACTTGGCTGAAAACAACCGATTCACTTGTTAGGTGAGTTTTAACAACCAGCATCATGTGTTAGGTAACTAAGTAAGCCATTAGCGGGAACAACTGCTTAAGTGAATGGATAAATATTTAAGCATCTTCACTAAAGTAATTAAATTTCTTAAGAATTAATTTTTTAAAGGATAAAACATTAAAGAGTTCTGTTTATTCTTAAGTATAACACTTAAAGGAAATGTTAGCTTTTAATCTTCGTTTCAAAAGAGCAGCGATGTGAAAGAAGGCTACTAAAACTCGATAGCCTTAGTGCAAACATGAAAATATGCAAGTGTGCAATGTCACATTCGCACCAGCTCCGACGTAATATAACACACGATACTACTACTGCGGACTGGATCCCCGCAAGGCCCGGTGAACGTTCCCTACCTGAGCCATCACCCACCACGGCCGGCCCCTCCTACAGCTCCGTCTGGACTCCCTGCTCCTTGGGGGGCTGGATCTGTGTCCTCGTGATTTGTATCAACAACACCAACAGCACTACTGCGCCATTTCACCAGGCTCCGTTTGCTTTTGTCTGCTTTCTGTTTGCGTAGCAGAAGTGTGTTTGAGGACGTACGTTCATGCGCGTGTTACAGGAAGCCCTAGCTTAGCTTAGTTCATCACTCAGCCTTCTCCTCTCGGTTAACTCATCAATGCTCAGGAATCCCTAAATCACAACACCTCAGAATCCCTCATGTTCGTATGTAGGGCAAGTGGGGTCACCCACTGTCTGTTTGTACCAAACCAACCCTCTACCATACCTGCCAATGGCATTATCTCACTAAGTGGCATTGTTAGCATCTTTTCATTGTCTGTTTGACATCACGGCCTCAAATGGGAGGGACTCTTTTGTTTGAGGTTGAGTCACTTTGTAGCAACACAGCCTGGGCAGAGAGACAGACAGTCCTCCCAGTGCTGTTCAAAGAACTGGAAGACGCAGAGAGGTGACAAGGTACATTTTGGAGAAATGAATCACATGAGTGAATGCGACTCCATTGATGAGGGCTATTTTCACCGGCCCAGAGGTTTTGACTTCTGAGCATTGAGAATAATCATCTGAAGAAATGCTTAAGGAACTCTGGGAAAAGTACACCCACACCAACCCATGCACACCCCCACCAGACTGAAACTCAGCACAAATGTGCGTACGATATATTCACTGTCAGATATTCCCTTACACACGCACATGACTACACACACATGCAGCTGTGTGATTTGTTGTGAATTACTCTGTTTTGAATTAAGCTGGGGGACAAAATGGCATTAGCAGAATTTTAAATTGATGGGTTTAAAAAGAAATCGCTGGCACCATACATAATAAATGAAATGCTTACTGTGTGTGCATTTGTGTGTGTGTGTGTGTGTGTGTGTGTGTGTGTGTGTGAGTCCTTGTAACTGTAAAAAGCATGAGGGATTCTAGTGGGTGTGTACTTGGTGATCTCTAGTTTGAAGTTTGTTCTTGCTTGTAGGAGTTATTGGAAAAGTGTGTGGTGTGTGTGTGTGTGTGTGTGTGTGTGTGTGTGTACGCAGGTATGCTAATCAATGTGGCCTGTGTGGGTGGTTGTGCATAAACAAACACCCAGGTGTTCATTTGCCCACAGAAAAACATTCCTCACATTCTCATCCTGACTGAAACAAGACCCAAAATATAGCTTCAATTCGCATGGAAAATTTGACATATATTTCCTTATGTAAACACAAGCCAGTCAAATGGAGTAAGAGAATATGCGTGGCTACATGGATAATAAATGCAATAAAGTCAAATTGACACATATAGTTGCCTGGTAAGACAAAAACATTCAAGATCAGCTTAACTTGTTTTCTCAGAGGAAAACAGATCGTGACAGTTCTAGGCCGGAGGAGGGTCAGGTGAGGTCAGAGGTGAAGTCCAGTCCATGTCTCGGGATGTTCTGATGTTCCTCGCTGACAGGGCTGCCTCTTCTCCACCATCCCCAGCGATCCTGCATGCACAGGGTTAACCTGAGGCTTTCTCAGCTCTCAGCTCCGACCTCTGACCTTGAGCTCGGAGCAGCCACAGCGGGGCCGTTTGCTGGACGCTCTCCGTCAGAGCTCATTGGCTGAGCTGCATTCTGTGCCAGAGCTCATTGGCTGAGCTGCATTTGGCATCAGAGCTCATTGGCTGATCAGCTGTGACTGTGACTTGTGTCGTTCTCCATGCTCTGCCAAACCTGGCCTTCATCAGCTAATGGTCAGACCCTTCTGGAGCTACAAAATGTTGGTCAGAGCAGGGAAGCACTCAACAGCACAGAGATGCCATGTCACCAGCACTGACTGGAAAGCCTGTTAGATAACAATGCAACAATATCAATAATGACAGGAGATTTTAAAATAATAATTACAAAAGTCATTTGTGTAGGGCTTGAGAATAAAGGAGAATAAATAATTTTAGAAATAAACATATTTGTCAAATCTTCTATAGTATCTCAGTACTTTATAGACAACTGCAGTTACATCAGATAGTACAGATGGATTTATATATTATGCATTTTTAGATACATTCAGTATATTAACCTATAGTGTTATTACAGCATGTGGAATGCTCAACAGCACCCCTAGTGGCTGGGATGAGCCATGCAGAGGACTTTCATCTTTTAAGCAATACTTTAATCTCTTCTACTTCAGGCATGCTATTAAGTACCACTAATGAGGAAAGTATGTAGTTGTAAGAGCAAGGAATGAGAATGGTACCAAGCATTGGGTCCTTGGAGAGAGAGGAACAGTTTACACCAGAACACCATCACAGTTACATAGAAAATGACCACTTTAATGATCAGTGACAATTAAAAAACAGGCCAAATAAACACACACACACACACACACACACACACACACACCACACAACCCACATATACCCCCAAGAAGCAAGCCTTGTTTCTCACTAAACACAGAGAGAAAGACCCAGAGAGTGGCTAATTTGAAAATGGCTTCAGAGGATGTGAAAGGAAAGGAAGATCAACATGTTTACATCCTGGTCCTACAATGTGAGACTCCAACAACATGCTGTTGTAGGCAGGCAACTGTAGGCAGTGAATAAAGACAAGCTCAAACTGTCGGGGAGTCGTGTAAGTCTAATGTACACTTCTCTCTGTCTCTCTCTCTCTCTGTCTCTCTCTCTCTCTCTCTCTCTCTCACTCTCTTGCATACCACACAAACACCAGCATTTGCCTCCGTGTGTGTGTGTGTGTGTGTGTGTGTGTGTGTGTGTGTGTGTGTGTGTGTGCGCGAGCGGTGGTGTGTGCTGCTCTGCTCTCATTTAACATTTACTAATGCTAATATCTATCCTGCTGCCAGCTAAATATCCTCTCGTAGGTGTCATCACGTGGTATTTGTGTGTGTGTGTGTGTGTGTGTGTGTGTGTGTGTGTGTGTGTGTGTGTGTGTGGGAGTGGGGGGGGGTATGTATGTGAGTGTGTGTATGCTTCTCAAGTAAATTCTCAAGTTCGGAGTGCCTCACTGCAATATCTGTACAGTCCTCATTTTTGCTACTCAACTTCTGAATTCTATTTACAGTACTAGTTTGCAGTACTGGTTTTCAGTACTCGTCCACAGCGGTGCATCCGGGTTGACATTCTGGGCTGCTAACGGTTTCAGCCGTTCAGATGTGATCATGCAATCAGTAATTATGAGGCAGTGATCGTCATGTCCAAAAAAGGAATACAAGATTTGCACCTTCATTTAGCATTTTCTTGAAATGTGCATGTGTTCAATGCCAAATGTTCAAATATTTGTCCAAAACATTTCAACAAAGCTGTTCATGACAGGCATGCAGTGTCTGATGATGCACATCACCACTGCTCTCTAACTTAAAAAAAACCCAGAAACACTGCTCTGTTGTGACTGACTTGGAGCGAGGCCAGCTAAGAACAGAAGAGGACTAAGTAGGCAAATGAGTGATGCTTGTAGCAAGTGAAGCCTGACAGCGAAAAAGAAGTGTGCAGCGCCTCCTATTGGTCAGATGGTGCTAATAAAACTTGAAGGGGTTTTTTTGTTGTTTTGCTTTGTTTTGTTTTGCTTTTCTGTTAAAAAGTGTCTTTGCCTGTTTATGGACACATTCAGTTTATATATGCAAACGTATTTGCTCGTGTGTGTGTTTATGCATCAGCGCCTTTGTGTTTTTGTGTGCTTTGTGTGAACCACACACTTTTGGTGCATCTATGCTTGGGTTTCTGAGCATGAATGTGTGTCCATGTTGTACATGCATATGCATGCTTGTGTATGTGTGTTTTTGTACATGCTAAGCATGCATATACATACTTGTACTATATACTTTGCTGTACTGTAGTGCAGGGTTGTGCAGTGTCTCTAGTCTTGGCTGTTCCTCCACTGTACTGTAGTGCAGGGTTGTGCAGTGTCTCTAGTCTTGGCTGTTCCTCCACTGTACTGTAGTGCAGGGTTGTGCAGTGTCTCTAGTCTTGGCTGTTCCTCCACTGTACTGTAGTGCAGGGTTGTGCAGTGTCTCTAGTCTTGGCTGTTCCTCCACTGTACTGTAGTGCAGGGTTGTGCAGTGTCTCTAGTCTTGGCTGTTCCTCCACTGTACTGTAGTGCAGGGTTCTGTAGTGTCTCAAGTCTTGGCTGTTCCTCCACTGTACTGTAGTGCAGGGTTGTGTAGTGTCTCCAGCCTTGGCTGTTCCTCCACTGTACTGTAGTACAGGGTTCTGCAGCCCACAGCCATGACAGCAGTCAGTGGAGCACCACTGTTTTGCATTCACCTTTTTAGTGGTGGAAGTTTTAAATATTCAAATTCTAACCTTTGTGTGGGTTTGTGTAAGAAGAAAAGACATATTAGCCATAACAGTTTCTAAAAGGCTCCTGCAGTTTGCTGAGTAAACGTCTTAGCCCTGCTTCTTTACTAATATTGCTCATAATAAACTTTCTTGTTCAATATACACATATTCTACAATAGCCATTAATATACAGATATTGGGGGCCTAACACATGAATACTCTCAATCAAGGTTAAAAAAGATCAAAGCTGTAGATGCCAGCCGTGTTTGTAAGATAATAAGCAATGATACCACCTGAACAAGCCCACTGCACATCCCGTATCATCACATCAGAGATGCCCCAGGACTGGGAGGCCCTAGGGGCCGCATTCTGCTGCCATTGTTTGGGTGAAGTGTGTAGGAACAACGTTCACTTCACTACCTTTATAATGCTTATCCCAGGCTTGCACAATCATCTCAGGGCCTTTGGGTCACATTCGCATAATAACTACAGAAAGGTTTTCTCCATAAAACTTGCCATAAACCTTTATGCTTATAGTTTGAATGTAGACCCCGCTGTACAAGTAAGAGTGTCACTTGTGGGCTGGTCTTTGCCATGACCCTTGCCCTAACCCTTGATCTGACCCTTTGCAGTGGGCGAGGCGAGGAACCTGATTCCAATGGACCCCAATGGCCTATCCGACCCGTATGTGAAGCTGAAGCTCATCCCAGACCCCAAAAGTGAGACGAAGAAGAAGACCAGAACCATCCGCTCCTCACTCAACCCCACCTGGAACGAGACCTTCAAGTTGTGAGTGAAGTATTGCAGCTATTTCCCCACTCCAACACCCATCTACTCCAACACTGGTCCAACGCCACCCCCCATCTACACCCAACACTGGTCCAACACCACCCCCCATCTACACCCAACACTGGTCCAACACCACCCCCCATCTACTAAAACACTGGTTCAACACCACTCCCCCATCTACTCCAACACTGGTCCAAAACCACCCCCCATCTACTCCAACACTGGTCCAACACCACCCACCATCTACTCCAACACTGGTCTAACACCACCCCATATCCACTCCAACACTGGTCCAAAACCACCCCCCCATCTACTCCAACACTGGTCCAACACCACCCACCATCTACTCCAACACTGGTCTAACACCACCCCCCATCTACTCCAACACAGGTCCAACACCACCCCATCCACTCCAACACTGGTCCAACGCCACCACCCATCTACTCCAACACTGGTCCAACACCGACCCCCATCTACTCCAACACTGGTCTAACACCACCCCTATCCACTCCAACACTGGTCCAACGCCACCACCCATCTACTCCAACACTGGTCCAACACCACCCCCTATCTACTCCAACACTGGTCTAACACCACCCCCCATTCACTCCAACACTGTCCACTCCAACACACTCCACTCCAACACTATATCCTATGAACACCATCCACGCCAATGGGGTCCACTCCAACACAATGCACCCCACCACATCCTGCTGTGACATGTTCACCTCCAACACTGTCTGTGCCAACATGCTCCATTCCAGTACCGTCCTCTTCAACACCATTCATCCCAGCACCGCCGTCCCCAGTGCCAAGAGCTCAAGCATTGTCCACTCCTACACTGTCCACTCCCTCCCAACACCACCTGCTCCAACGCCACCCTCTCCACTCACAAATTCTCCTGTGCACCAGTGTTAGATACACCTCCCTCACTGGCTGCACCAGTTACAGAAGTCAGATTACATGTAGGCATGATGCAAAAGCGAAGATATTGTTAACATGAGCGTGTGTATGCGTGTGCGTGTGCGTGTGTGTGTTGACAGTAAGCTGAGGCCCACAGATAAGGACCGAAGGCTCTCTGTGGAGGTCTGGGATTGGGACCGAACCACTAGGAATGACTTCATGGGAGCGATGTCTTTCGGAGTTTCAGAGCTAATTAAAGCTCCAGTGTGTGGATGGTGAGGACATTGTGTGTGTGTGTGTGTGTGTGTGTTTGTGTTTGAGTATGTGTGTTTTGTTTACATTTTTATTTCCTCCATCTTTACTCTGCCCACCTCTGATTTTCTTCAGTAACTAGCCCTGGGCCATCTTCAGCTTGATTAGTTCTCGTGCGAGTCTGTCCGCGTGTGTGAGAGGCTCGTCACTAGTGCCTGCCCTAACGCCGCCTAAAGTGCCCACAGCACTCAGCATGTGTCAGCGGCCAAATTCTCACCATCAGACCTCTCTCTCTCTCTCTCTCTCTCTCTCTCTCTCTCACTGTCTCACTATCTCACTATCGCTCCCTCTCTCTCTCTCCCTCTCTCTCTCTCACTGTCTCACTATCTCACTATCGCTCTCTCTCTCTCTCTCTCTCTCTCTCTCTCTCACTGTCTCACTGTCTCACTATCGCTCCCTCTCTCTCTCTCACTGTCTCACTATCTCACTATCGCTCCCTCTCTCTCTCTCTCTCTCTCTCTCTCTCTCCCCCTCTCTCTCTCTCACCATCTCTCATTATCTTGCTCCCTCTCTCTCTCTCTCTCTCCCTCTCTCTCTCACTGTCTCCCTATCTCACTATCGCTCTCTCTCTCGCTCTCTCTCTCACCATCTCTCATTATCTCACTCCCTCTCTCTCACCATCTCTCTCTCTCTCTCTCTCTCTCTCTCACTGTCTCACTATCTCACTATCGCTCCCTCTCTCTCTCTCTCTCTCTCTCTCTCTCTCTCTCTCTCCTTCTCTGTTCTGTCCGTATTTATTTCTCCCTTTCTACTTCTGCCTTGTTTGTCTGCCTGTCTGCGATTTGTGGCTCTTTATACAATGATTTTCAAGGCAATTATCAAGTGATACAGTTCATAAATAAATGTAAACATCATTCATGCAAAGCCTACATCCTCAAAACGCTTTTGCGTATATGAAGGTACAGTGTGTGTGTGTGTGTGTGTGTGTGTGTGTGTGTGTGTGTGTGTGTGTGTGTGCGCGTGTGTGTTAGGTATAAGATGCTGAACCAAGAAGAGGGAGAGTATTACAACGTGCCCATCCCAGAGGAGGATGATGGGAATGTGGAGCTCAGGCAGAAGTTTGAGGTGAGGACCAAATCATCCCATGACATTTCTCTCCCTCTTTTCACCTCCTCTGTCTCCCATCCCGGCCATCCGGAAGCACTGGCTCAGTGACATTCTCGCTCTGCCCATTAACACAGTCACTCTGCCCACCCACTCCAGGTCCAACTGCTCAGCTAATTACCCAGCGCTGTGCGAACCAGAGTGTGTGAGCGGTGCGGCGTGAGGCCGGAATGTTGCAACTTGAGCCCCGAGCAAGGAATGGGTTTCCATAAGGTTGGAGTGTTGGTGTTTTCTTCCGGATCCCTCCAGTTCCGCTCCAGTACAAAATGTGATGGCAGCCCATAATACAACTGCACTGTGTATCGTACAAAGTTTTTTCTCAGAGCCAATGAAAATGATCAAAAATGCGAGTGCCTGATTAAAACTCCTGTGAACATTAGTATTACCATGACCACAAAGGATTCGTTGTGGAAACTAAAGACACGTGTCTCTGTAGGCGTCGTGTATTGGTTTATTTTATTTGAAATTTTTTTGCTTAAAATAATTTTAGACGAAAATTTTTGCAGCCTGCTACTGGCTTTCCTTCACTTGAATAAAAGATGACACCTTTCTTAAAGTCTTGCATTATTTCTCATTTTGTCAAGCGAAGAACTCTTTTTAAAAAATAAATATTAAAAGAGAGACATTTTTCTGGCTCGAGTGGAGGGCGAGGAATGAGAAACGCGATGTTGATCGGCACCTCGGGTCCCCGGGATTACAGAGGGCAAACCCACAGCTTTCTGGGTTATTCAGGTGCGTGTAGCTTTCCTGGGCTCCTGCCGGTCACATGACTTGTCAACACATTCCCTTGGAGCTTTTTTTTTTTTTTTTACAGCTGACAGATCACTATGACTATCATTATGTAACATTATACAAAAATATTTTCCGCTGGTCACTTTTTTTGGGGGGGCGGGGGGGGTCCTTATCTGAACTTCCTGTAGCTTTGAATGGATATTGATGGGTTAGCTGTCAGTCAAACCCCCTCGCTTTCCCTGTTTAACATCTCCTCATCAGACACCCCGACCCGATGTGTGCATTCAGCTGATGAAGGTTTCGGGGGGGGATCTAAAGACTTCCTGTCCTTACCGGCGAGGCCCAATGTGTGCACCGCTCAGTGAGAAACAGGCGTGCGCGTGACACAGAATCGCACGGCACTGTCACATTCTGCTTGCCGCTCAGATTAATAATCATTTATCATTCAAAGCTGCTCATTTGCGAATTTGTTGAACCAGGAGCTTGGTGGGTATGAAGTGATCAGCGGAGTGTGTTATCCACCACAGTCTTAAGCAGGATGGTTACCTTGTAGGTGGTTATTCGCATTGAGATATGCCCTTCTCCTAATTCAGAGTTAATGTCCTTATATGTTTATTTATTTATTGGTAGTTTCTTTTTGGAGATGTTAGTGCAGCCTTTGCGACTTCCAAAACCAACAGAAGCTTTTTTTTTTTTTTTTTTGACAAGAGCTCGAGATGGGAGCCCATAAACGGTCCCACGAACATCTTGAAAGTTTAGAGTCCTGCAGTTTCTGAGACTTTAGTATGGTGGGATTCAGTTCTTGCAACTAGCCAGAACAGTATAGACCCCTGGGGTTTATGACATGGCTGGGAATGGCTGGGACTTAGTAAGAGATCAGGACTTTGAGGTTGCCTGTCCGCTATGATTGGGTTAGACTGCACAGAATGTTCATGGGATTGAAATATCACGAGTGCAATCCCATAGGTTTGCGATTGCACACACACATAAACACGTACAAACACAAGGACATACGCACGGAACACGTCAGAGGTGCACAATGACTGTTAACACTCATGGGTGTGCGTTAGCCCTACTGCCTGTTTCCATGGCAACACAGTGGTCTTGGTCCACCCTTCAAGGCACAAATAATTCCATCTTCAGACTGAACGACCGTGTCCTGCAACTTAGGTGCACGCATACACACACACACACACACACACACAGGTTTGCTGGAAAGCCACACACACAGTCACAGTCAAAGTGCTGGGACAAGGATCCCTAGTTTGCTCACTGGCGAACGTGAAAAAGTCCACAAAACCAAAGAAAATATCAAGAACAAGACACAGATGAGGCCAATATACTGTGACCTGTGCATATTTTTGTAACTAATGACTTTATTCATTGTCAGCATATTCCTAAAAAATAATAAATGTGAAGTAATAAGTCAGTATTTGTAGTTTGCACTGGTGGATTTGATGAAGCAAAAACATTTGCACATGCTGTAACTGGATTTCCTGCAGATTTCCACAAGAGGGCAGCACAGGGTTTTTGCACTGAGGTAGAACTTATTTGTGTAAAGGCACACACACACACACACACACACACACACACACACACACACACACACACTTTCCTTGAAAGAACACAGCCAATGCCTGGTTATTGTCAGATCTATGATGGATTACTTTTTTTTTTTTTAAGTGCCCTGACAAGATGAAGCTTGACCAATAGTGACCACTAGATGGCAGACATTGACTATCCATGTCTTAGTCCACTTAGTCCACAGAAAGGATAAACTGCATGAGAAATGCATTAGACTGAGCAACCAAGCGTCATTACAGAAGGACCAGAATAGAACCGTATCTGTCTGTGTCCATGTCTGGGTTAAATCTCTCACCCAACGTTATTTCCTTCAAATTATACTCTGCGGAGGAGAGTGCCTTTCATCTCTTAACTAAAAAAAAACGGTATGTTAATCGATGGAGTTTCAGAGGAGGGAAAAGACACTCTATGACATCCATCCAACAGACACAAGGACTTGTCCCTTAACGGGCCTCGTACAGGACGTTTGTGATTGGGAACCGTGGACGCGTGGTTTCCTTTTGTTCATGCGTTCGATTATCGCTTTTATATAACACCATCCTTGTCACTTGGGGGGATACACGTGAAGGAGAGACATAGAATAGTGTTGATTGAGGGGATAAGTCTGTAACAGATGTGAAAGGCTGTAACAGGGGGACCATCCCAGAGAGACCGGTTCCAGCGCCCTAGGAGTAGATGCTCCTGCTCCCCACAGAGGACAGGCCAGTACGAGGCAGCGTGAGTCCCTGCCAGAGCGCAGAGGAGTGCAAGAAGGCATGCAAGGGTGAAGGAGTTCAGACTGAGGAACAGGAAGGAGAATGGGGGAAAGACGGCTGTCAGAGGAGGCGATGAATAACGGAGGAGCACCAGCGGGCGGCGGAAAGATCTAGAAAGAGTTCCAGTATCCAGTACGGGAGCTGATGAAGGCATGGACCTGTTTCAGCCTCATTAATATTCAGAATATTCACATGCACTGTGTGTTTATGTTTGTCCTGTGATTGCAGGATCAGACATTAGAAGACGTTAAACAGGTGCGTGCGCTTGTGTGGGTGAGCGAGAGAAAGAGAGGCTAAGGGCGGCTCTCTCCGGTGTGGTGGGTTTGGGTTTGGGGTTGGCCTGGTCTGCGCATTCATGGTACGATTGCTTTATTAACTGCACTGGTAGTACTGGGAAAAGCGGGAAGATGAAGAGGCCGGTATTTTTCTCAGCCTACTCTGGTGTGGGGGGTGTGGGGACGTATGTGTGCATGTGCATGCGTGCAAAAGCGTGCAAGCGACCGAGCGAGAGGGTGTGAATCAAGGCGAAACTCGAACGTCTGTGAAGTGCAAGAGTTTCCCAGAGGTGCGGAGTTTTTGCTGCACTTTGTCGCTGGGTTTTTAGACAAGACTGGCACAGCTTCGGCACGAGACCCGCGCGAGATCAGCGCACGGCTTCCTGGCTGTCCGTGCCTATTGGCGGAGCTTTGCATTGTTCACAATGCCAGCCAAAAAAGAAAAGAGGAAACAAACTTGGATGCACTTTGCTGAAACATTTTGCAAGCTCTCTGGCTCTTGCATGCTGTACTTCAAAATGTGGACGCTGAAATGAAGTTTGTTTGTCTTCTGATGGCGCACACATGCTGCGCCTTTCATCGCATTCGCTTTCCAACATTAAGAGCGGCGCACTCTCCTGTACGTCCATTTCTGTGGGATGCTTCGGGTACTTGCCGGGGGGGACCGGCCCCGTAGGTCTGGCCCCTGAGAGTCTCCGTGCTTTCTGCACTGACAGCAGCTCGGCCTGGGTCCTGCTTTCCTCCTGTGCACCCAACACCCCCTACCCTCGGAGGTCGAGCGACTGTGTCCGCCCCAGCCCCGCCTCCTCCCGCCCTGTGTGTGAGGCAGACTCCGAAAGCCTGGCCACGGTTCTCTCAGCCGCTGTCTAGATGGCCTCCATGTGTCCAGAAGGTCTAACCACATGTGTGCCTGCTGTTACGAAAGTGTTTGAAGGCTGCGGGTTTCCTTCATTTTGTTTTTTTTTTTTGTTTTTTTTTTGTTTTTTTATGGGATGGGTGATTTGTGTGAATTCTTGTTGGTCTGTACTTAGTGAAGCATGCCCAGGGTTATTCGGTCAGAAATGGCCGATTTCTCTCATTTCATAGTTTTTCCTCTATCTGTCCCTCTTACTCTCTCGTCTCCACACGACTCGTTCTCTCACCGCTTCTCCTCCCATGCGCAGAAAGCCAAGCTGGGCCCTGGGAAGAAGGCCGTCAGCCCCCTGGATGACAGCAGGTCCACCCTCCCCTCCAGCAGCCTGGACCGGGTCAAGCTCGCCGACTTTCACTTCCTGGCCGTGCTGGGCAAAGGGAGCTTTGGGAAGGTTCGTGCCTCCGTCCGTCTTGGGCAGCACCTCCGGTATCGGTCGCCAGCTGGAGCTATCGTTCTCCCTCTTTTTGTGGATTCCGCAGGTGATGCTAGCGGAGATGAAGGGCACCGAGGAGCTGTACGCCATAAAGATCCTGAAGAAGGACGTGGTGATCCAGGATGATGACGTGGAGTGCACCATGGTGGAGAAGAGGGTTCTTGCCCAGCAGGACAAACCTCCCTTCCTCACTCAGCTCCACTCCTGCTTCCAGACAGTGGTAAGACTAGAGCACCACCCGGGTAAGGCCTGCCAATGCGCAGCCTCACTTTTACAGAATTTAGCTGACACTTTTCTCCAAAGCAGCTTACAGTTCAAGCAATTAAAGGTTAAGGGTCTTGCTTAGGGGCCCAGCAGTGGCAACCTGGCAGCAGTGCGGCTTGGACCAGCAGCCTCCCAATTTCTAGTCCAGGACCTTAACTACCGAGGTACCGCTGCAGCACCTCTGGCGTAGAAATGTAGAACGCAGGCCGTCATTTTGATCGAAGCCCTTACTGAATTTGTAGAACGCCCCTGAATTTCAAGCGCGTCTGTTAACAGTTGGGTGTGCACCGTCATGCTGAGAGACGTGGTCTGTGGTTTTTGTAGTGTGCTTTTCATTTACCATGCGTTGCCTTGACTGCCGTACCAGGGCCGTTATGGGTGAGGCTTAACGGAGGCACCTTAGATAAGACGTCACAGGGATATCACAGCTAAGGACCATGAAGAACATCGGGTGCAAGGCCTCCTAGATCTCCGTTGTATTCACAGCTGATCGGTGTAAATGCTGGAGATGCATTATAGCATTTGTGGAAGTGGGTAAAGTCTCTACACCCTGGCACACCCTGGCGCACAGCATTAGCTGTCTTAGTAGCCAGAGGCTGTCCAATATATCATTTGCAAATGCTTATCGCAATATCAGTCTCTGAAGGATGCGATAAAAGTATTCAGTGATTGCAGTGTCTAAATATGT
>NC_137499.1:21774490-22151990 GCF_041902795.1 Electrophorus electricus
CATGCAGCTGGCCATCCGACAGACCCACATCTGGGTTAGTCCCTAAAAGTTTTGCTTTACACTGCAAACCTGCTAAACGTCACCAAAGTCCTTTTTGATTCATTTATGTGACAACTGGCAAAAACTAGCAGTAAAGGATTTTATCTGCATTTATCAGATATTTGTTTTCTTGTGTTGTTTTTCTCAGACGTTACAGTTGGCAGACACTCTTGTCTAGAGCGGTTCGCGTATTTGTCAGTATGGGCGCTCACTGGGAAGAGAGTCCAAGTCCTGATGAGCTACACGAGCTCATTTTCATGACATACGTACCGTTTCCCAGTCTAGATGCTAAACGGCTCCCCTGTGCGAGCGGTTCCATGAAATGTGCTGATGCGTAACGCTCGGGTGCCATGTGTCTTTGCAGAGACCTAAAGCTGGACAACGTGATGCTGGACGCCGAGGGCCACATTAAGATCGCCGACTTCGGCATGTGCAAGGAGAACATGCTCGACGGGGTCTCCACACGCACGTTCTGCGGAACGCCTGACTACATCGCCCCGGAGGTGAGCGCCCGGATTCTTCTACTAACACCTCCTGTTGGCCAAGTGCATCTGTAGTGCCGCCTGGGGTACTGTGATCTGGAAACGGGCCTCAAAGTTACCTAAATTGCTCTAATTATTTTATAGCGGATAAAGTGTTGAGCCAAATGTTAGAGGTTTGTCTTCAATCAGACCGTACAGTATTCCAGGCTAAGGTTTTCATCTCTTCTCTGCCCACTTGTATTCAAGATTATTGAAGGCTCTTTTTCTTTTTTCTTTTTTTTTGCATCGAGAGAACGTGCGGCGGCCTTCACAGATGGTCACACGCAGTGCGCCCTGTAACAAAAGCTGTCTGATCACAGCGTATCCATTTATCCACAAAGTTCTGCTCTCCAAACCAAAATGTCAACGTCTTGTAAAAGCTTTATATCTCAGTTGATCAGCAAAACAGGTCCGTAATTAGCACTCTCAATATGACCCTTTTACAATATTTTTTCAATCAAAGAGAAACAAGAGTTTTGCTCTCTGTGAAAACTTCCACAGTCTAGGGAATAATTAAAGGAATTTAATAGCTTTCCAGTTTGGTCCTAAAGTTCTACGCAACCTCCGGTGGGAGGTCTTGTAATACTGGAGTTTTGCCTTTATTTAAGGACTTGAGTGCATCACTTAGCTCTTCCGGGGTCAAAAGTCGTCCCTTTTATAGTGTATATTCGTTTTAAATTCCCTTTCCTCTAATTGGAAGCCAAGGAGACAAGATAACCTCTCTCCTTCTTTGTAATCTTTCTGCCTGGTGTGGTGTAGAACAAACTCCACTTTGGAGAAAGACATTTTCTTACATTCAGATCGAAATGCAGAGAGTGGAGAGGGAACATCAGAAGGATCTTGTATTGGTCTTGATGCCAATATATTAATTTTAAACTCTTATTTCAACAGATCCTTTGGTGCTAATAGTATTGAGATCGGAAGAAACACAAAATCCTCTTATAGACACTAAGTCGCTTCCTGGAGGGTTTTTGCATTAACCTTCGGGAATTCTACTAACCTTTCATACCAACCATACATTTTGACCTAGGAAGATACCATTCAAAAATAAGGAAGCGTTAAAGCGCCACCTTGTGGCTCTTTTATGTTAAAAAATCAAGAAAAAGACATGGAGAGCACTGGAGAGCAAGATGGTTAGAATATCTCATTAAGGGAATAAACCTAATATCTAATTATTATTCTGTGATTTATCACAAAGCAGTATGTTGTTGGGTGCTGGGCATGTGTGCTGGCCACAAAATATTTGTAACCCTAAAAAAGGTAACATTTTGAAAAATGGTAATATCAAGAAATTCCTAATATCAGGAACTTTCATCTTGTGAATCCAAAAAATCGTTTTATTTCTTCGTGAACCACACAACCAGTCTGACTACTTTTGCTCCATTCCAGCAGATCAAATCCAGACACTGTTGCAGCTCTAAAGTGTGAAAACACTGCGTGTTGCACCTTTAAACTTTGACAGAAATGATCAGACACCGCTGCTTGGACAACAGGCATCTCTGTGGTGTTGCCATGGGCACAGTGTTGCTAAAGGAGCCCCCCCCCCCCGTGTCACAGTTGTTTTATTCCCGTTTTATTGTTAATTATGATAGAGTGCTGGCAGATGCTGGTGGAGCTACCAGTTTATTATTGTCAATTGAGTAAGAAGGATACAGAGAGAGAGAGAGAGAGGAGGAGGAAATGTAAAGGAGAGATAAAGAAAGAATCGAGAGCTTTTTTACCAGTTAACTTCTTCATTTATCCTTTCTGTGCCCCTTTTATTTACTTGTCCAGGTTGTTGATGGGCGGTCCATTTTTTTTTTGCTCAGTTCTTAAAGTTTTTTTTACATGTACAGTGGTGTTTGGTGGTTTACGTACAGCGACCTGGATTAAGACCCACACACAAGCAGGCGTGATAATCCAGAACTGTCACATGTTAGAGTCTCAGAAACAGCACACATGCACACACACACGCACACACACACACATTTGACCTTCCCCTCACGCTGCTATATTTCAACCATATTGCATTGTCGGATTGTCAGAATTAGAAAGATATATCCAGGAAGCATATATTTCTGCTGTTACTCACAGACACACACACAAACACTGTATGGGCACACATCAGTAAACCACATAGCATGTTGTTACTCATATTACTGAAATGTACTACAGCCTGCGATTTGTCAAAAAACATTTTTCTGGCGAATGGGGAAAAGAGAATGAGAGAAATGTATTTGTATGAGGCTTACCTCATTTCTGATCAGTTAAGCTGGACCTGGTGTATTTTGAGATATTTGGAGAAGGGCCTGGTTCATTGCCACGGTGATAAGGTAATTATTACTTCATTACAGAGAAGCGTAGAACTGGGAGCTGGTAAATCAGCGTGTGTAATCCAGGCAACACTGAGGTGCCCCCAAATCAGAATTGTGGCGATGTAATTATTGAGACTGTCAAAAGGCTGAAACACAGAATGGTGCGCTTTAGCCGTGCTGTCCGCATTTTCATCTTGTACGCAACGGAGCTTTTTCCCCACACCGTGTCCCGACAGCACCTTGGTGACCCCTGTGCAGAGGTTCAAGTCTGCTCAGATGATTGGACACAGGAAAACACACTGTGTAAACTCATTTCAGCCATTTAAATCTCCCTCACTGCTTTATTCTCTGTCTCACACTTATAAACACACACACACACATCCAGCTTCCAGCAGCAATGTGTGCGGAAGGTCAGTTTAAACAGAATGTGACGGACTCACGTCTAAACAGGAGGCTGAAACACCCTTTAACACACTGGACACACTCAGTAATGGAGCTAAAACCATGTGTCTGTGTGTGTGTGTGTGTCCATGTGTGTGAGCTGCATCACTATGAAATGTTATTGCTCCCATAGACATTACTTGATACATTATTGATTAACATGTTGACATCTAAATTGCAAACGCTACATACTTCATCCTGTCCCATGATCTAAGACCACTAGAGAGGGCATCTGAAGTGTAACCTTGAAACCGTGACCCACTGTGAAATGGATTCCTACCTGACGTTTGCCCATTCCGGGCTATTTTTAGCTTCTCCATGCCGTAAGCGTCCGGTCGGTTTATGACCTTGTCCCGGGCCAACTCTGTCGCAACTCCCTTATCCTTGATCGTCCTGAGAAGGGCTGAAGACGTGGACATCACCACATGCTCCCCGGAGGGTCTGAATCAACTCCTACCGAGGCCTCAGCTAATGCTCACCGCTCCTTATAGTCGTGCAAACGTGACATCAGACATCGAACTGTCAGCGTTTTCTTTTTACCGTGTGACTTCTTCCCAAGATTTTTACCAAGTAAACACATAAGATCATAGAAATAAGATCATAAAAGATTTCTGCATTTATAAGAGCTATGTTTACAGTTTTCCAACAGCACGGTTTGGTTTCTCAGGGGATGCGTTTCACTTTGTTACCACATTCATTTTTCTGTGCATTGTGGGTGTGTGCGTGTGTACATGAATGTGCATTTTCTGTGTGTACACACATGATTATATTTGGCAAGGATCTGTGAGTGTGAGTGCATTTGTGTGTCTCTGTGCAGGCATACTTATGCGCATGTGTGTGTGTGTGCGTCTGCGTGCGTGCGTGTGTGTGTGTGTGTGTGTGTGTGCGTGTCTACACATTGTGTGTGTGTGTGCGCATGCGTGTGTGCACGTGCGTGTGTGTGTGCGTGCATGTGTGCGTGCGTGTGTGTGTGTGTGTGTGTGTGTGCATCTACACATTGTGTGTGTGTGTGCGTGTGTGTGTGTGTGCGTGTACGTGCGTGTGTGTGTGTGTGCGTGCATGCGTGTGTGCGTGCGTGTGCGTGCGTGTGTGTGTGTGTGTGTGTGTGCATCTACACATTGTGTGTGTGTGTGCGTGTGTGCGTGTGCGTGTGCGTGCGTGTGTGTGTGTGCGTGCGTGTGCGTGCGTGCGTGCGTGTGTGTGTGCGTGGGTGTGTGTGTGCATGCGTGCGTGTGCGTGCGTGTGTGTGTGTGTGCGTGCGTGGGTGTGTGTGTGCGTGCGTGTGTGTGTGTGTGTGCGTGCGTGCGTGTGCGTGCGTGCGTGTGTGTGTGCGTGCATGTGTGTGTGCGTGCGTGCGTGCGTGCGTGTGTGTGTGTGCGTGCGTGTGTGTGTGTGCGTCTACACATTGTGTGTGTGTGTGTTTATACATCTATACGCCCCCTTGTAACTCTGTTTTGCCTGAGTCAACAGTTGGTTCCTCTTCTGCTACAGCCCCCACTGTCTTTGATCTCCTCTGCACACACATGCGCTGGCCCCTTAATGCTCCGCATTTTCCCACGCACACGCCCCTCTCTCCACCCTGACCTCGCCGATTGATCCTTGTCATGATGAAGACTCTCTCCACAGCAGTGATGAAGAGTGAGCCCTCATGCCTTTGAGGATTAAACAGAGGCTCCTCTAGAGGAGCTGAAAAGTTTGTCTCTCTGGTCCATTGTTTGTAGGGTCTCTGCCAAGACTTGTCATGTTCTCTACCAAGTGGTGAACCTTGCTTTGATACACTTGGTTTCCCAGGACACACATTATTAAGAATCTGTTGGCCCTTTTTACTGTGTGTGTGTGTGTGTGTGTGTGTGTGTGTGTGAGTTTGTGTGTATATGTGAAGGCAAAAGATGTGCAAAATGGGCTACAAGTTGTCCTGAATAGAAGTACATGCCACTCATAAACATCGGAGTCCTCCCTTCCCATGCTCCGCCAGAGAAACCACAGGAGGCTCGTCCTATGGCAGGAGCCAGACATGGTGGAACATCCCTCAAGAGCAATGAAATGCTCCTTGAAAGGAAGAAGGACACCCATGTGGGCCAGGTGGGAATCCATCGCTTTTGAGAACCTGGTACTGGAATAAGCAGCTGAATACAAATGCTTTTTATTATGAGTCAGCATGTGGTGAGGGATGTACTAGATTTCCCCTGGGATCCTCCTGGAATGCTCTTCGGATCCTCCTGGAATACCCCTAGGATCCTCCTGGAATGCTCCTGGGATCTTCCTGGAATGCTCCCAGGACTCTCCTGGAATGCTCCTGGGATCTGGGCTCGTGACAGGTGGCTGTTGCATAGTCGAGTTCCAGGTTCTCTATTTCAGCACAGTACCCAGGTGCCTTGTCTGGGGTCTTGGCTAGGTGTCACTGCATACTTCTAAAACTAGCCATTACCCATTCTTGAAGCTTGGAAGACAGGTGAATCTTTCCTGCAAAGCACTAGTGTGGCATAGAGGAGCCCTCTATTTATCTCCACCCAAGTGGTTACAGTCCCCAAAACCTCAATAGCCTCCCTGTGGGATAGTAGGAGATCAAGCTGTCTGACAGCATCTTTCTTCAGTTGCACCTCTACGGGGCAGAGATGGGAAAAGACATTGTCATCCGTTCAGTGTCCATCCCACCTTTGCCTTAAGGGCATCTGGGCCTCCAGGTGGGGCCCAGATAGACAGAAGCACGAGGCGTGATCAGGTGCAGGTGCTCAGCACCGATATGCAGTAAGGGGCTTACTCTCTCAAGGGCCTTCAAAGGGGGGTCCCTCAGGTGCTTATATCACTCAGTATATGCGCAAGATATGAATGGTCTACAAGAGGCGAATCGCTCCCAGAGCTACAGTCAGCTGTGCCTGAGGTTCTTGGTTTGTGAGTGGCAGAAAGAAAGATGGTGTGCTCTGATCACCTCATACAGAGCTGCATTTCTCAAATGCCTTGCCCTTACAGCTCAGCAGGGCACTGATAAGCTTGAGGAGGCGGCGTCTACCATCTGCAGGTCTGTCCAGAGTTCCAGAGGCTGAGCGAACCAGGCAGCAATCCTCCCTGGCACCCTTGGTATTGATCCTGTGAAGGTTAAGTAGGTGTTTTCCTTGGCACATACTGCAGGGCTTTTTAAGTGTGTACTGGCGCTCACATCCGCAGCAGCAGCAGCAACAGCAACGGTTTGTTTGGATCCAATCCACTTTTATTATTTAAAATTATACACTGACTGAGATCTTTGTTGCAGGAAGGACAGAAGCCATTTGACTTGTATGTCATCTTACTCAGTTTAGCTGGCTTGGGTGGAACTGGTTTGTCAGATGTATCATTCGCTTAATGAGATATGGCGGCCAAACGCACTCTTGGTTTGTCACCCACATGCCTGCTTTTGGCACAGTTTCTCTCCTTTGTAGCCTGTCTGCGCTTCACTGTTCTGGCACCAAGCCTCATTGTGTCTCCTGTCAGAGAAATCCAGAAGACTTTACGTGGTATCAGATCGACAGCAGAGTTTATGTCCCCTAAACTCTGACCTCAATCTTGCCCAAAAGTCTTTTCACATGGGATCCACATCGTAGTCCTGCTTCAATTATGGGCCGGTGAGGTGGGAGTCTGCCATTAGGTGTGCTTCCTCCAGTTTCAGATGATCCAGGTTTTGGATAGTTTAATCGGGGGAAGGAGGTTCTCGAGGGCTGTTCTCAGTCAAGCAAATTCACTGGGATCCTTAGGGACCTTAGTGATTTAGTATAGTTGGTCATGGACACTAATGTGCGTTATCTGGTACAACTGACTATGCATAAGAATAGGACAGGACATGAAACGATGACTTCATCCAAGAAGGAGGGCTCTGCTGATGTGCTGTCTGTGGTGGGTGACTTAAAGTAGCTCTGCTTGCCTCTGCTCGAACTGGCTGAAGGCAGGTTCACCTGAATTTTAATCCGAGTATAGCTGAGCAGAATTCTGCTCACTTCTTGGCACTTTTCAAGAAGGGAACTGTAACGATGGACAAGCTGGTCTCACTCAAAGACAGCTGACTGGGCCTTAAGCGGTGCTGAAGCTGAGGATGGCTGCTTCATAACTTGAAGTTCACTAAGCATCTTTCCTAAGAAATCTAGCATCATCCTGTCTTTGCGAGGAGCGTGTGAGAAGGGTTAGCTATAACTACTGCAGCAGCTCCTTGGGTATGCGTACTCTGGCGTAACTCTTATCCAAAGCAGCTGACCATTTGTTCACAGTTTCCCACTGACCTTTTGTTATTGGACTGGATATGTTAGCCTGCATATGGCCAGAGTCTGGGAGATATTTTGGAGGAAGGATCTGACTTTGTGACTTTGCATCTGTGTTCAGAATAGCCTTCACCATGTGAGCAGAAAGGTTGTATACTGATATGATCACAACCAAAGGAAACACAATATCTGAACAGCGAAACCCCGGCTCAGACATTACATTTGTGCATGTTTCCGTGTGTGGTCTGAAATACCAATAAAATATAGATTATCAACCATCTCAGTCATTAATAAATAGTATGTACTTATAATAAATCTACTAGATCGTCAATTCCTGTTTGACTTGTACAAAAGAGCCCCCTAAAGGATAGCATGCATTACTATTCACCTGTGCACTTTTAAAGAAACCACCAGAAAGGTTCACTATGAAATTTTCCTTGTGAATATTATAATTCAATACTAATCATCATCAGGTTGATTGAGGGAATGTTAATGTTAACATACTGTACTGACTAGGACATATTCTATGAGTAGATGACAAGCACATTTCTAAGAGATAAGAGGGTCTGTAAAATGTAAACATAAATATAAATGATAACAATGTGAAACTCACAATCTTACACTCTCTTAGATTAGCAGAGTGTTTTACAGTATTTTGGATTAGCAGAGTGCTTTATGTGTTGTGCTCTTTAATAACACAGAATAACATATTGCCCTATGAAGAACTGAACAAATACAAATGAACTACACCATGTAATAAACCAGTAACTCACGTTTTGATCAAAGACGCACACTCTGCACCACAACCATTAAGAGAGGAACAGTCATGTACAGCCACATGTGCTCTGACGCCTGATGACGAACATTGTGTTGCTGATTTCTGAGGGTGCGTGTGTTGCTAACAGTTTCTGACGCATGGCCTCGGAAACGGGGGCTGCAACCGTGTGTGCAAATGCAAGCATATGTGTGTGTGTGTGTGTGTGTGTGTGTGTGTGTGTGTGTGTGTGTGTGTGTGTGTGGTGTGTGTGTGTGTGTGTGTGTGTGTGTGTCTGTGTGTGTGTGTGTGTGTGTGTGTGTGTGTGTGTGTGTGTGTGCATGCTCTGTCATTAATAACTACCTTTGTTAATTGCACCTTTAGTCTGAAGTGGTTCACTTGTTGCTACATCCTAAGATACTAATTTCCAGTGGTTTTCTGAATAACTGAACAAACTTAAAACATACAAAGAAAATGACAAAATGACTGTACATTACCCACGCTGCATGTGCCAAACATTTAGTCTATTCCTATATACAACATGTGTTTTTTCTGTGTGTGTGCATGTGTGAGTGATGGATGGAGAAATAGCACAAGTGAGACGTTGCACTACATCAAGGGCATGTCATTACCGTACACCCCAAATTCTGTAGTGTGTGTGTGTGTGTGTGTGTGTGTGTGTGTGTGTGTGTGTGTGTGTGTGTGTGTGTGTGTGTGTGTGTTTGTCAGGCTGTGTGGTGTAGCAGATGGTGGAGCTGGAATGAGAGACTCTGCCTTCTGACTCATAGCAAAGCACACACACCAGAGCACGTACACCAGAGCACGCACACCAGAGCACACACACCAGAGTGAGCCCTGATAAACACTAACCACAGCACACACACACACACCCATGTGAGCCCTGATAAACACTAACCACAGCACACACACCAGAGTGAGCCCTGATAAACACTAACCACAGCACACACACCAGAGTGAGCCCTCATAAACACTAACCACAGCACACACACCAGTGAGCCCTCATAAACACTAACCACAGCACAAACACACACCATAGTGAGCCCTGATAAACACTAACCACAGCACACACACACATCCATGTGAGCCCTGATAAACACTAACCACAGCACACACTAGAGTGAGCCTTCCTACCAAGTCAGAGGTAGCTCAACAGTGTCTTCTACTGCAGATGCCAATCAAACGTGTATGTCTGTGTGTGTGTGTTCTTGCAGATCATAGCTTACCAGCCATACAGTCGCTCTGTAGACTGGTGGGCATTCGGTGTGCTTCTTTACGAGATGTTGGCTGGACAGGTGAGATCAAATACACATACCATCTACACTGCAAATTACAATGATCTAATTATTTTCTTATTAGTTTTAGGGTAATTATTTATTATCCTAATCACAAGTATTTATTGTAATCACTGTGAATCACTTTTTATATTATGTTCATTTATCTCATGTATTCCTTTAAGCTATATGTTCTATTATTCTTGTTCGTGTAAAGCTTTGAAATTACCTCTGGGCCCAAAATGTGCTACACTAGATAACCTTGCCTCACCTTGCTTACGATCAGGATATGAACATGGAACCCAGCAACCTCGGGCATGAGCTGTAGTGGTGCACATTACAACACAAACACTGGTTTGTTCCAGAACGGGCACAAACCCAGGGTCAGACGAACGCGACCGCGTGAAGGGCCGTTGGGTCATCAGAAGGTTCTGCCACACGCATGCAGAACAAGCGTGTCATCCTCGCCCGCCGCGTGGCCGGCCGTGACGACCCTTCGCCCCTCCCTGGCTCTTTTTCCTTCGTCATGTTAGCAACTCGGATCCTTCTACACCGTTTATCTCCGTTACGTCGCTTCCTCAAACACACACACACACACACACACACGCGTCCACTGTCCTCAGAAGCAGTTCGGCGATCTCTATTGAGCTGTCTCTACTTTCCATTACGTATAATTGAATCCCTTATGACCCTGTACCTTATTCAACAGCCTTGTTTCATTCAGAGGTCATCCAGGGGAGAATTTCAAAAGCGAAACGAAAAGAAGAAAAGGTTTAGACGGACAGGCGGCATTCTTTAAGAAGCAGCTTGGCTTTGGGCGACTGTTACTGGAGGTGTTTTTGTTTGTTTGTTTGTTTGTTTTTGTTCTGTCTCCCTCATCCTAGAGAACCTTGTCATTTAACCTCGTGTAGCTGTGGAGACCTGCCGTTCCTTAGAGGTCCCCCAAGCCCCGCCCATGAGGCTTTGAGCCAATCAGAGTGCAGTCTACACAGAGTTCAAACTGCACACAGCACAGTTTAGGACCGTGTGTCAGGAAGGCTGAGGCTCTGGGGGAAGGCACGCGTTCTCAGACCACACATGCAGGTTACCTGTGAAATGTGGCAAGGAAATCAGTGACGCATGGTGGTTCCCAGCAAGAGACAAAGCCGCGTTCAATATAGTTTTGGATGTTTTTGCAGTTCTGTGGGCTTCATTTGCATGATGACTTTTGAGAGGGAGTTGATCACTCAATCAATAACCTAGCTGACTTCTCAAATACCAAGACATGCGTTCATTGAAAGTGCTGTGTTAATGAGTCTGGAATGACATCAGAGTTGCTGTTAGATCACCTCATATAGGACATATAACTATACATAATTTTTTTAATGATAATTTTGGAAGTTTTTTTTTTTTTTCTTTTTTGTCTTGTTTTGTCCATCCTCAGCCACCGTTCGATGGTGAGGACGAGGACGAGCTCTTCCAGTCCATCATGGAGCACAACGTGTCCTACCCCAAGGCCTTGTCCAAAGAGGCTGTTTCTATCTGCAAAGGGGTGAGTGCAGTCACACACACACACACACACAATCTGTTCATATCTTCTTGTTTATGTTCTTTCTTTCCTGCGTGTGTTCAGACAGCTGCTTGTAATGGTCGGGTCACTTTATTTTCAAATCCATTTTTGCGTGCGTGTGCCAAGACAAGTAGTGGAATTGGCAGCCATTTCATACAAAATGCACAAGAGTTAAAAATATGTTTTGGAATACAAAACACACGTTATGAAACGCACAAGCTGCGTGTGAAATGTCTGGGGCCCAGGGATGCCTGTGCAGAAACACATGGTTAGGATGGTTTTGTGCACCTCACGGCTGCTACGGCGATGAACTTTAAACCTGCCTGCTGTCCATCAAGCCTCCCAACAGGGCTGATCCACTCTGATTCGTTTGAAACGAGGCATCACATGGGGATTGTTTCCCTGAGAGCAGGTGGCTTGCCTGTGGTCAGCGGCACCACCGCAGGCTAGCAAGACAATTCAATACCGAATACCAACTCAGTTAACGCATTAAAGGTCTAGGGCCTCTAAACAGCAGACTGGCTCAAACGTGTGTATTGGGAGACCCAAGGTACCCTTCTGTGTGTGTGTGTGTGTGTGTGTGTGTGAGTGTGTGTGTGTGTGTGTGTGTGTGTGTGTGTGTGTGTGTGAGTGTGTGTGTGAGTGTGAGTGTGAGTGTGAGTGTGAGTGTGTGTGTGTGTGTGTGTGTGTGTGTGTGTGTGTGTGTGTGAGTGTGTGTGTGAGTGTGTGTGTGAGTGTGTGAGTGTGTGTGTGTGAGTGTGTGTTTGTGTGTGTGTGTGTGTTTGTGTGTGTGTGTGTGAGTTTGTGTGTGTGTGTGTGAGTTTGTGTGTGTGTGTGAGTGTGTGTGTGTGTGAGTGTGTGTGTGTGTGTGTGTGTGAGTTTGTGTGTGTGTGTGTGAGTTTGTGTGTGTGTGTGTGTGAGTTTGTGTGTGTGTGTGTGCGTGTGTGTGTGTGTGTGTTCTCAGGTCCATACGTAGGGACACACCACTCCTCACCAAGCTCTGTAATGCCTTTTTTAGTTCTTCCTCTTCTATCAGTTCAGTAGTTTCCCATCACTCATTTTCTCATTCCTGCTCTATTCATTTCTCTCCTTTTCCCAGCTGTTACAAAACCTTGTCTAATGTTCTGTCTCCTCCATTTCTCGCCTCCATTTCTCTCTCTGCCCCTTTCTCTCTTTCTTATAATACCTTGTGTTGTCACACTCTTCCTCACTTACTGAAGCATCAGTAGATACATCCGTATTCAGTTTTTTCAAACTGTGTGTGTGTGTGTGTGTGTGTGTGTGTGTGTGTGTGTGTGTGCGCGTGTGTGTGTGTGTGTGTGTGTGTGTGTGTGTGTATGTGTGTGCGCGCGTGCGTGCAAGCGCAGCTGTTCATGAGTTTATATACACTAATGGATACATAGAGGCTGTCAGAAGTACGACCCAGAAAAGCGAGAAATAGAAGGGGACATACCAGCTCATCTCACAAACAGACATCGATTTCATAGTTCTTAATAATTCTTACTGACATCCAGTTTTGTCGGAAACACGGTACGCTGGCCTCTGACCTGAGAAGAAATCAACTCCAGGCAGGTTCTCACCTGAGTTCCAAAACCAGCCCTTAAGCACAACAAACGCACACACGGGCTAACGGGCTTCTGGAGGAAAGGTGTGTCCATCAGAGGTACAGAGAGAAAAGCCGGAAAGGTGCAGACATCAGAGGAGTAGGTTTCTTCGGCAGGGAACATGGTAGCCTATATGTACCATAATGTTCTGGACTATCATTATATACCCAGTCTACTGTTCTTCGTTTCCATCACCACGCTGGTTTGCGGGAGCACTGAACAAGGTTCCCTTTTGAGTTTGGTCCTCCCAAGGTTTCGTCCTTTGTCTTCGGAGTTTGTCTTCACCCTGTCCCCCCTGGCTTGCTCACGATGGGTCTAAGCCTGGCTCCTGGAATGCTGTTGTGAGGCAGCATACACTTAAAAGAACCATATAACTGACACTGGATGTCTATGTGTGTCTAGGTGCTGTTAGTCTTTCTGAGATTTGTGATTAACTCACCCAGGAAAGTTCTTCACAGGGGTGCGTCTTTGTGGGGTTTTTTATATGCAACAGCCTGTTTTATCAACACGACACAGGTTGTTTGTTTGTTGTGTTTGTTTGTTTGTTGTCCTAAAAGGGTGTTTCTTTATTAATAGTTTTTTAGGATTAGGTTGTTTTAGGAATCTGGCATCTGAACTGCACATAGATGTGAATACTGTAACAGTACTTTCCCGACAGCAATTGATGTTTTACAACTTTAAAACCGTATATGTATTGAGAGCTCCTCATTGGTGAGTTTTGATTGGGCTGACATGAGTCTGTGTGTAAACTGTGTGTAGTAATCAGGCTATTCTGAAAGGATTCTTCTGAAAGAATTTCTTACTAGAACCAGTCTGAAAGGCTTCTCTGTGCGCATGCATGTGTGTGTGTGTGTGTGTGTGTGTGTGTGTGTGTGTGTGTGTGTGTGTGTGTGTGTGTGTGTGTGTGTGTGTGTGCGCGTGCGCTTGCATGTGTGTGTGCCTTGGGTCTTGTTGTGCTCCGGTGGAGTGTTCCATTTTCAGCTCAGCTCTCTTTAACAGGACACCCCATGCAGTCTGGGAAAATAACTGTGAATTATCTGAACCTAGTGCTCCCAGACTGGGTCAGCAATATCACACACCTACACTCTTTCTCTCTCATACACACACTCTCACACACACACACGTGCGCGCGCATGCACACAAACACACACGCACGCACGCATGCACACACACACACACACACACACACACACACACACACACACACACACACACACACACACACAAACAGACACAAACAGACACACAAAAGCAGTGATAGAGAGAGAACGGAACATGTGGGCTACACCCATACCACTTGACTTGTACTGAGACTTACAAGGCTGCCTGTAGATACACCTGACACTAGCCACATTTTATGGCTTTCTTCTTTCTTACTTGCTCTCTCCACCTCTCCCACTCTCTCTTTCTCTTTCTCTCTGAACCTCCCGTGTGCTCAGTAGATGACATCACTGCCCAAAACCTCCTGAAATTTCTCATCAAAACTACTGAGCAAAGTGCAAAGTACTGAGAAAAAACAGGATATTACTGTACATCACAGTGCAGCAACACAGGCTCACTGCAAGTCACCGCTGTGTGCGTGTGTCTGTGTGTGTATTTGTGACGATGGTGTCCTCCCATTGCCTCAGCTGATGACGAAGCACCCGACGAAGCGGCTGGGCTGCGGACCGGAGGGGGAACGGGACATCCGCGAGCACGCCTTCTTCCGCCGCATCGACTGGGAGCGCCTGGAGAACCGTGAGATACAGCCGCCATTCAAGCCCAAAGTGGTGAGTATCTCCCGGTCCGGACAGCCAGAGGGGTTGTCTCACACCCGCTCACACACCCACTCATACACGTACGAACTTGCGTCCGGAGAACTGCTTTCAGAAACTATAACGTACCATCAGAGCTATGAGCGTAATATTTCCAACGGTCCTCTTATTATTGTTTGAAAGGAATGTTCTGTGCAGTGTAAGATTTGATGACAAATAACGATTTTATGCTAAACATTAATGAGTATGTTAAAGTGTGCTTTTGTAATTGACCCAATAACCCAAGGACTTGATTTTCTTCAGCTGTCTTTATGCTTGTGGTCTTGAAAGACACACATTTTGCACATGAAGCTGGACGCAGTTCTGTACCGTCCGTAACACTGGAGGAATAAGGTTTGCCTTTAATTTCTTTTAGAAGTGCGTATAAAAAAAACCCCAAAAGCACTAACATAATTCCAAAAACTGAAGCATGCAGAAAATGTGTCTTCTGAAGGATTTTTTTTCCTATTCCTGTTTTTTCCCCCGTATTTTTCCTGTTTTGTTGACTATTCCTAAATATTCGGTGGAAATATCCTTCAGGTACTCACTTTCCTCCGGAGTGTCTGTATGTCTGGCATTTACACCATCTCAAATATTAATGCTCTTTTTTAAAACTCTGTTAAGTATTCTGCTGTTACGTAAGTGCTGCGGATGTGAAGTCAAAGCATGATAAGGGCGACGGCCTCACATAGCTGGACAGACGGGAGCAGAGTGCACTCTGAAACCCTGTGGTGTTTTTGCTGCTGGTCACCCACACCCTCTCAGCCATGCTGGAATGAAGTACTGGTGGGCAGGACCGGCGCAGAGATTTCCCCCTCTGGCCAAGTCTACCTAGAACGAAATAAATATAGAGGTGGAGAGAGGGGCAGAGAGAGAGAGAGAGAGAAGACAAGACAGATATTCAAAAACAATCAAGCCCCAGGGCTGTCTGTCCTAGCTATGCATGCCCACGCGTGGGCGCGTTTCTGACACTGAAAAATGCGGCAGCTTAACAAAGAAACGCCTCGGCCGAGTGGCCGGAAGACGGCCCCCACCCTCCGTGGTGAACCGGACACGTCGCTGCTGCCTGACGCGCGACTCAGGCGTCACGGCAACGGAACGAGTGTGAAAGCACCTGTGCAGCAGGCCTGCACGGCATGGTGCGTTGGATAGCTCTGGGGTCCGTTGGCTTTTACTAATCAAGCTGTTTGATGCATGCAGAAGGTAGATGGAGTGATGGGTGCACTGTCGGCTGTGTAATCGTGTGTTCAACACAGAGAAGCCCTCACATTCTACAGTTCACTCAGCTGACACACGGTCCAACGCCCTGCAACTCATTGACTTACTGTGAGAATTAGGCCATCCTGTGTGCCTTGGCGTTGGTGCGTGTATGTGTGAGATGGTCACTGTCGTGCAGCCCGTGACCCTTCTACGCAGTATGTACATAGGCAGTAGTAATGCTGTAGGCCGGTCGTAGCACACGGGGAAGGGCGATGCTGTTACAAGCCAGCCCCCACAGTGAAAATCCTACATTTCATTGGTCGGTTTTCCTGTCATTCTGCTAATAGATTTACATGACAGAATCACCAGAAAGGGCATGTAGGCACATACACAGTCCATGCAGCCATACTAATGAGAGGTTTTAGTTATATTAGTTATTAGTTATAATGTAAGTGTTATATTAGTTATACTCTCAGATTGAAGTGCGTCCTATAGGAACAAAGAAAGGTAAAGTAGCCTACATATATGAAAAGGCTGATGTTTATGAAATATGTTTCTGTGTTTCTACTTTCCTGTTACTCCTTATTAAAAGGGTTTGCCTGAACTCCACTGGAGGTCATACAGTGTTGATACATCGGGGTGGACATCTGAGTCAGTGTGAATGAGAGCTAATGCACTGTGCTAAAACTTCTGTCACCAGTGAGTGTAGGAGAAAGGAGCAAAACACAGGGAGAGATACACACACACACACACACACACACACACACACACACACACACACACACACACACACACTGACACACACACACACACACACACACAAACACACACACACATACACACATATATACACACACACACACACACACACACACACACACACACACACACACACACATAAACATACACACACACACACACACACACACACACACACACACACACTGACACACACACACACACATTTGTTGCTAGGTCCCAATCAATACCTGACAAGCCCAATGACTGCTGGAGATGGTCAGGCCAGCAAAGGGCTAATGGCTGCATCTCATGTAGATTACACACACTAGCGCTCTCTCGCTCTCACTCTCTCACTCTCTCTCTCTCTCGCTCGCTCTCTCGCTTTCTCTCTCTCTCTCTCTCTCTCTCTCTCTCTCTCTCTCTCTCTCTCTCTCTCTCTCTCACCTGTTTGAGTCAGCACAGAGGCCTTTACACACTACTGTGCTCCTGTGAGCTGACACTTGACTCTCACCTGAAAACGTACTTTCATTCTAGAATACAGAAAATTTGATTTGGCTTCGTAATTCCAGAGTCGTCTTTTTAATAGAAATCCACTAATATTTGCTATATTTTCTCTGAATGCTGATCAAAGTGCCACATTCTGGGGAGGCTGTCCTGGAAGAGAACTTTCCTTCTCCCATGTAGATTCGGGGATAAGAGAAACAATGAATGATTAAAATCAAAATTAACACTATTACAAAGAACAAATCAAAGCAACAGAGGATCCATAAATACCCCATGGGACACTCTAAAGGCAGGACATCCTTGTCTTCTCTGATTGGCTTGCTCTAATTTTCCTGTCTCACTTTAAGTCTCTTTATTTGCCATTCTGCGTCCCCCTATCCCTTGGGATAACGCATTTGCCCTCGGAGGACTCCAGAAATCTCATTGATGGAGTCATCCGGTCAGCTAGCCGATGTGCAAAGAACGCAGCATATAAGACCTGTGTATTGGGCCAGCCTAAGCTCAGAGATATCTCCACTTTCCACATATGAACTGTGAGGTATGACCTGGAATGAGCTGAGCGTATTAGTTTTACTGGCATCTTCCTGAGCTTGGGTCTTGGGAATGTGTTTACCTCAGGATAGAGATGGTTACGGCGCAGCACATTCCTGGTGCTCTTGGCATTTTTACTCCACACACACACACACACACACACACACACACACACACACAGCTCAATTCAGCCTTCCCACTCGAGTCTCATGTTAAAACATAGAAATAGACTGGAAACAATATAAGTATATAACCGAATAATTGAAAATGTACTCTGATTATTATTCCTCATTCCCTCAACTTTCCCTCATCTTCCAGGGATCAGTAATAATCAGTATTGCACAGAAACTAAGATAGTTCATAACACCATGGTTCTTATTTATAGGATTAACTAAAACTGGTTAAGGCTTCATGTCTGTTCATTCCCCAGAGATGGGGGCAAAAAACTCTATTCATACTGCCAAATATGGTAACCCTAGAAATGGGGGAACTAGCGGTCTTATCTTTGGTGTGCAGTAGTGTATACAAAGGTTAATTTTATTTTTCTACGTGTGTCCCAGAAGGAATATAAGATGCATCTTAGTCAGTCCCTTTCTCGGTAAAATCTCATTTATACTTCACCAGCAATACATCATTCAAAAGTGAAATAGCTAGTTGCTTATAGATACCCACTCTATAGCTAACCCACAACTTCTAACTAGCATTAGCTGGTCCACCACAGAAGTAAAAACGATTGACGTCTACTCAAACTGTTAAAAGTCCATTTTGTTTGAGAAGACCAATGTAGGCGTAAACATATACGGCTGGATGCAAAAATGCTGTTTTTATTTACTTTGTGTTGGTATTGAGATTAAAAGCAATAATGCTAGATAGGATCGCCAATGGCATATCTTATTTACACAAGATTCTTCTTCTTTCTCATTCAAACAAATATCCAGTGTTGTTGTATAAATCTACAATATAAGATGTGCTATCTTTGTCAATCCATTTGTCATGTAAATTTCAAATTTGTAACTAGCTATTTCATCAACAAGACATAACTCAGAAGCTAAGGTTGCTTAACTAACGCTAGAGCTATCCAATCTAGTTCACTAACCAGCTCCTTCTAGCTAAAATTATCTTCTGCACCACAAGTAAATTTAGTAAATCTACTAATCAGTTTTGTTTGAGAACTGAAATACCCTCCGATGCAGCCTCAGACATTCACCTCTCACAGTTAGCTAGTGATGGACCTGTTAATTCTGAGTGAGCTAATCATTCCAATCAGCCAATCAGTGCAGAGCTCATTATTTATTCATGAGCCCATCAAAAGGATGTTAAAAAAACATCTTATTTAATTCTAGGGCCAAATGTATTATTGTAAATAGGTCTGAAAATCTGCATCTAGGACCAAATTTACATACCTTTTACATAGACATAAGAGAACAGTCAAAATACTGAATAAATGCATTTTGGGGAACCTTTAATATCAATATATTAGTGAGTCAAATAACACCCCTGTACCTTGGTTTAATTGTCCATTAAGCTTTTCTTTATCTACTATTTGTTTTGTTTCACTGTATTGTGAAACATGCACTGTTGCTCCTAATATGGTTCTTGTCTTCCGTCATTTTCCCAATGACCCGATGTCCCTACAGTCTACGTCATGGTGTCTGACAGTCTCAGGATGTTCTCCTGCCTTGTGTGAGTTTTGCACCATGAGGAGAGGTTCGTTTGAGCCCAGAGGAGCAGTCACCCTGCCCTCGGGTTTCTGTACCTTTGGAAGTTCAGCCGCCTCACTCACAGACCCACCAGATTCTTCAGCCAGTCCACGGGTTTGGTTCGTCTACACTAACCACTGTGGCTGTTGCTAAGGGTTACCTTGCATGGTCCCTGGACCCTAGGTTCAGCCCACGTTCTTTTAAGCACCTGCATGTATGCCCACTTGGTTCTTCGTGAGGTAAGTTGGCTTCCTTCCTGGTAATATAAAGACTGATATATGGACGCAAGTCCTGTCAGGTATTTTGAGAACTCTCTAATTCTATGTGCATAGATCTTCGCCATGTTTGTTTGTTTCTCCAAGCATGTATTGTGTTTTTGTTTGTGTGTGTGTGTGTGTGTGTGTGTGTGTGTGTGTGTGTGTGTGTGTGTGCGCGCGCGTGTGGGTGTGCACGTGTGGGTGTGCACGCATGCATGGTTTGGTGTGAATGTCTGCACGCATGCATGTATGTGTTTGCACACGTGCATGGTTTGATGTTAATGTCTGTACACATGCATGTGTGTGTGCCCTGAAATATGAAGTTCTCACTCTCTTCACAAACACAGCCCTCCACACACAACCACACACACACACACACACACACACACACACACACACACAGCCCTCCACACACACACACACACACACACAGCCCTCAACACACACACTCACAGCCCTCTCACTTGCAGTTCTAGATTGTTCCGCTTGGACTAAGAAGTTGTTTATCCAGAGACTCTTGTATGTTGTTAGAACTCTTGAACACCCTTAGAGTTCTGTGTATAGTGTACAGTTTAGACTGAGATAAACTCTGATAACACTGCACTACCCCTTTCAACAGTAGCATCAGTGCAGGCACTGCCCTCATAATAGAATTATATAATACTGATGTTTTTTGGTATTCATGTTTTTCCCCCTAATGGATGCTTTTCCGAGAGGTTAATGTGGCCATTTTTAATGGGTTGATATGTCTGAGTAATATAGTTTTCCACTCAGGGTACAAAACTCTCACCTATGGGTCCTGAATTTGGATTGCATTCAGAAATTGAATTTGGCACTTCCAGAGGGCTGGTGTTTGGCAAGAATAAAATAGATGGAGATGAAGTCGTTTATCTTACTAAGTAGCCCCGACGTGTCCTTGATGTAGTTGGCTGAATGGGCATTTGTGTTTGTGTGCATTTGTGTGTGAGACAGAGTGAAACAGAGAGAGTGAGTCTAAAGTGGGTCAAACTTTCTTTTTCTCAGCTTTTTCTTCTTCTTTTTTAGGCTACTTGTATATGTGGAGATAAAAGTCATATTGTAATATATCACTGACACAGAACTGCATTCCTGCAAGTGGCTGAGACTGTGCGCTATGTGTGCCTATGCGCACTTTTGTGCATGTGTGCAGGCCTCTGCGTGTATGCATGCATACGTGCATCCACGTGCGTGTTTGTGCATGTGTGTGTGCATTTGTATGTGTGTGCATGTGTCCACGCGTACCTTCATCCACGTGCGTGCATGCATGTGCACGTGTGTGTGCATATGTATATGAATTTGTAAGTGTAAGTGCATTCACGTGTGTTTGTGTGCCCTGTATGTGTGCATGTGTATCCGCGTGTGCATGGGTACGTGCATTTGAGTGTGCACATGTATACACGTGTATACACGTGTATACACACGTGCGTGTGTGTGTGTGTGTGTGTGTTTGTGTGTTCAGCTGATTTGTGTTTCCCACGTGTGAAAATCACAGAGAGGTGCTACTTTCACATGTCATCTTAGAATCCTATAAATAAAAATAACTGACTTTGTCAAGCTGTCTGTCTGTCACCTTCTCTCTCTCACTCACTCACTCATTCACTCACTCAACCTTTTTCTTTCTCACTCTCTCGCATTCACCCACTCCCCAAGCTGTAGGTCAAACACAGTACTCTATATACTGTTAACACTAATGAGAGGTAATAAACTATGTATCCTGTTCACACTGAGAGGTATTAAACTATATATCCCTTTCACACTAATAGGAGGTATTAAACTACATATCCATTTCACACTAATAGGAGGTATTAAACTACATGTCCTATTCATACTAATAGGAGGTATTAAACTACATATCCCCTGCACACTAATAGGAGGTATTAAACTACATGTCCTATTCACACTAATAGGAGGTATTAAACTACATATCCCCTGCACACTAATAGAAGGTATTAAACTACATGTCCTATTCACACTAATAGGAGGTATTGAACTACATATCCCCTGCACACTAATAGGAGGTATTAAACTATGTATCTTATTCACATTAACAGGTATTGAACCAGGCTAAAGGAAGCAAATTCATCACAACCTTACTTCCTGCTTCACCCATTAAACTTCCTCTCAGCAGTTAGTTCCAGCACAGGCTTCAACATCTGTAATCTTAACCCTCCCCTGCTAGTGCCCAGTTTTACACCCACTCAACACGGTTAATGTGTTTAACTGAGAATCACCTGTTCAGGACTGTCACATCTAACACCGAGTCTGTTTGCACGTGTGTTGGCATTGTCCTTTAAACATTAGTGACAAATTCACACAGTGTTAAAAACAGGCGTCAAAAAAGCAGGAGGACACACCTGACAGAAGCATAGTCTAACTCTGTAGAGATGATGGGTTTTGTAGGTTTGAACCCAAGTTGCGCGTCATTGAGACTGTGTGCGGGTGACCCTATAAGTGATTGAAACCTCGTCATTTTGACGGTGGTGTTGGGGTGGCTTTCCGTGCCATTGCCCTGGTTCCCGGTATTACAGGTGTGCTCGTGCTTCACCAATGGGCTCCAAAACTGACACACATGAACAAAAAAAACCAAAACAAAGCCAGACTGGCACGGACAGAGTCTCCGTAAATGACCACAGCTTGCGGCTTTGCGCCAGGCTCTCGTTCACCGAGGGCTCTTCCCTTGCGTTGTCATGGACGCGGGGAGGGAGCGTGGAGAGGAGCACGCCGGCTATTTCTGTCTCCTCTCTCGCTGCATGTCTTCCAGTGGCTGGCAGCTTCATAAAGGAAGACTCATCCCTGTTATTCTCTCCTCCTGGGTCTTTCACTCACCCTGCCTCTCTGTCTTTCTCTCGCTCTGTCTTTCTCTCCAGTTATCTTCCTCTCTTTCTTACTGCCTTCTTGCTTTAGCATTTCCCTCCTCCTCTTAACAAAACAGCCTTTGAATGACTGAAAAAAAAGAGAGGGAGGCGGAGAGAGAGATGGAGAGAGGGAGGGAGGCGGAGAGAGAGAAGGAGTGAAAGGGACAGAAGCATAAAGGGAGAGCCACTTCTCCTTTTTCCATTTCATTCCCTATTGTGTTGCTTTTTGTGTATATAGAATTTTTTATTTTTTTTTATCAAAGCGACATTTCAAAAGATATGTATCTTAAAATATATATAGTAGAAATCGATGCAGTAATGGTATTTCGCAGTGTGTGTGTGTGTGTGTGTGTGTAAAAGAGAGAGGGAAAGATTATTCCCAGCACTGAACTACAGGCAACTGGGAATAATTATTTGTGTCCATAAATAAATAAATAAATAAATAAAACCTGGTTACTAAAATTCAAATAACTGAGAAGATGGCTTTTATTATGTTCTGTTATTTGTTAGTTTTCCTCAGTTCTTCATCATCTTACATTTCCATTAGATTTTTGACTTTAAGGATGCAGGCTTTGACAAGCTGGCCTGAAACCTGTTGGAATGTGATTCGTCAATGGCGACTAAAGTCGCGTATGATCTTTGTGCGCAATCTGCTGGAACATCGTTGTCAGTGACGTCACCTGGGCGATGTCCCCCTGGCCTTCTCCTCCTGGTTCCACCTCTGGACAGAGCTGCCCGGGAACAGTCCGCATGACGGACTCGGTCCAGGTGGGCTCGGCGTGCCGGCCAGCGTCTCCCCTCTGTTTTGGGAAGCTCTTGTCGGGGGAGGGCCGAGGGAAGGCTGGCGGAACAGCTAATGGTGGAGGAAAGTTCTCAGAACTCGGACGTCCTCTGCTTGTTGTCTGCGGTCCCCTCTCTGACTAAGAGGACATACAGCCATGCGTCATATTTGCAGCGTTGCCGTTGCAGTTTGCTCAGCCTGCTGTAGATTACATTGATTGGGGTTCTGTTGCCACCTGCAGGAAAACGCCACCTCATCTAAACTCCACCTCCTTTCTTTCTCTCTCTCTCTCTCTCTCTCTCTCTCTCTCTCTCTCTCTCTCTCTCTCTGCAGTGTGGAAAGGCAGCCGAGAACTTCGACAAGTTCTTCACACGCACGCAGCCCCAGCTCACTCCACCAGACGAGCTCGTCATTGCCAACATCGACCAGGCCGAGTTTGCCGGCTTCTCCTTCATCAACCTGCAGTTCGTCCACCCCTCCCTCACCAACTCTGCATGAACAAGGGATGAGGTGGAATGTCAGAGCAGCTCTGGCTCCGCCTCTCAGCCAGCATCCTCTGCAGACTCGCCATCAACACCTCTACCTAACCCCACCCACCTCTGCTAACCCCGCCCACCTCTACCTAACTCCACCCACCTGTTCTATCTTTATGTTCTAGAATTTGAAGACTTCTGCAGGTTCAATGCTTCAGTTTTTAGGCCAGTCAAAGAGTTTACCTTAGCACAAAGATAACATTCGGTTCGTGTTTCCTAGTGTGGGTGTTTACATTAAAGACCAACCACATAGTCATAATCACATTGAGGTTTTAGCTCCAGGCACTAAATGTGAAGCCATGTTGGCTCTCTGAGGCCATCTTGGCTCAAGCTTCTGCATTGTAACAAAGCAAGATCTCCCTGCCCGCTGTCTCCTTGCAGCAGTTGCCATAAAAGCCTATAATAAATACTGAAAGCCGTGCTTCCTGGTGTTCCTAACGTAACCCGAGGCAGTCTTCCTGATCAGGAGGCACAGAGTAGAGGGACAAACCAGCAGGCTTCTGAAGTCCTTTCCACGATTTGTTCGCAAGGATTGCGTGGCCCGCCAATGACCCCAGACATCTGTCATAAAAATGACCGACTGGTGGCGGAAAACCTGCTGTGAGTTAGAGTGGTCTTGACGAGACGGCTTTGCCTGCAGAGAATCTCCAGCTGGCTGGACGTGAGGCTGATTTCTGCTCATTAGCAGAAATCCAAACCTAACACACACCTTTTATGATGTGGTTAAACATGTCCACAACATCACTTCACTTTGGGCCAGATTAACCAACCCAGATTAAGCCTAATTGAATGGGAGAAAAAAGAATCTAATTTACAGTATAATTTACAGCACAGGAGTAAATCTGAATGTAATTGTGAGCCATAGCCAAGAAGGCATAAACTTAGTTTGAGTTTTAAAAAAAACATTATCTTTAGAATTTTTTTTTAGAAGTCTTTAGAAGAATGTGCGTCTGTATAAATCCCTTGTCTTGTTGCCAAAAGATGAAGAAAGGCACATCAGTACAACTTTTGTTAGTTACACAGAGCCTTTTATTTTGTCTTTGTTGGACAAACGGCTGCACTTTCACTACAGAAACATCAAAGCTAACTCGCAGACAAGCTAGCATAATGCCAGTCTGTATACCAGTTTAGTAATGATCGTAGTGTCTAGTTTACTTGTACACATCAACGCACTACCCTACGGGCATTCCTTAGGACAAACATTCATCGCATCTTTGTTGTCTGAACTGTTGTGGTAAAACTCTGAAAGCGTTCTTCTGTATTATTCTAACATGAATGCCAGTTAATGTGCTCGTGTGGTATGCAGATACACATGCAAAGTAATTTCAGAATTCATTGAGAATACTTTTAACTTGCCCTCTGTCTACCAGCTTTGGGCATTTTCAAAAACAAGTGTTCAACACTGTTGACTTCCTTCTCATAACAGCAAGAAAAACCTCTGTTTGCCGAGCACAAACTACATTTTTGCAGAATTGATTTGTCTTCTTCATAGGGGTGTGTCGCATGCGCCTACATTTGAATAATGCCATATTAAAGAGTATTATGTTGTTTGACAATGAGGCTACATATGTGCTGTTTTCTGAAATCATCTTAATATCATTATTTTAAATCTATTTGCATAATTTTCCTAAAGCAATGTCACGTGTGTTCTTATTTTGACCTACAAATGATTTATCTTGCAATGTACTATTGATTTTGTAAATAGTCGTAGGTTATTTTCCAAAGAGAATAACAAGTTGAAATTTTTATATCAGCCACTAAACGTCCTTTGGACACTGAGCTGAGGTGGAGAGTCCGAAGGGTTGGGGCTCTGTAGGGTTACGGAGTTTACAGGAGTTTGAATCAGCTTGTGTTAACTCTGAGATTTATCTTAATTATCGGGATGTTCTACACACCATTTTATTTCATCTTAGGTCCTAACTTACTTTTAACCATCTCTCATAAATGTTTACTTGTTAATTGAACTCGTACTACTTCTACATATGTGCAAGCTGTTAAGAATATGATTGTGCATTTTGCGTGAGTGCAGTTTCGTTCTATTTGCAATGAATTCCAGAACAGCTATAATTACATAAAAGGTATTATACTAGAAGTAAGTTTGTGAAGACATTTGATGTAATTGGAGCTAAATTTCCCATTCTTCCAACCGTATCTTCCACGGGCTATAAAGTACGAGCTGATTGAATGCTGTGGCTGTAAAATATGAGCTGATTGGCTGTGGTGTGGTCCTTAGTCTGCATGTTATTGGTTAGGCAGTATGTGTGCACAGGGAAACATGCCTAAACTCTTAATATATACAGTATGCATGATGATACAAGCATTCCAGGTCTCACAGCATGGAATTAATGTGGGACAAAAAAATGGGTGGGATGTTTTTTCCTCTGATACTCATATTAGCAATCCAGAATTTCTGTGTGTGCTGTTTTTTGTGTGTTATGTGTCAGAGGTGACATTTTTACAGTATGTCCTTTGACCATTGCCAATATCTAATTTTTGATCAATAACTAAGTTTTTTTGTTTGTTTGTTTGTTTAATCCGGATCAAACAACAGAACTAGAGCTGGAGTCAGATTGGTTAGTCCAGTAGAGCTCATCATACACCAGTTTCAGTGTCATACTGTGGATTTCAGCAGTTTTCTGTGTGCACAGTGTAGTTGGTTTGCTGGTTTAGGTGACCAGCGATAACCTCATGTATGCGCAGATCCTGAAGTTGCACCAGTTTCAGAAGATCAATGCGTGATGTTTTCCGCTTACACATCCTGGAAACTGGTTGGCCTCCACTTGGTGTTCCCGATCCTTTGCCACCTGTAGCCCATAACCTGTGCCAAGCCCATAACGAGCCATGCCCAGTGTTGTACTGACAGCACAGTCACCACAAAGGTTGCGTTTACTTATGAACATGTTTACTAACAGCAGGCTCGTGTGTGTGTGTGTGTGTGTGTGTGTGTGTGTGTGTGTGTGTGTGGAACAGTTGCATAACCCTTTTTAGGTTCATTTGGTGCCACTCGCATTACTCCGTCTGCGATTTTGACATGACCCTGTTTTGTCTTACCTTTTCATCCAGTGACAGACATGTGGATCTTTCTTCCTCGTTAATTCTAGGTGTGTCTGTGTTTGTGCATGTGCACGGCTGTTTGTGTGTGCGCGCGCGCATGCGCGTATGTGTGTGTTTCGGTGCTAGAGCTTCTGTTTTTTTCCTCAGGCTTTTTGCCTCTCTCCTCTCTCCCCTCCAGCTATTGTACAAAACCCAATCAATCTATTCCACCACAAATCTCTCTCTCTCTCTCTCTCAGTCACTCTCTCTCACATGCTCTTAAAGTCCTTATTTCGCTTGGCTTCTCTCTTTCACATTTTGCAAACATACTTGATTGGACAGGTGAAGTCTAATAGCAAAATTCACACTGGGCAATGGCTCCGCCCCTCTTCCTGCTCGTCATTTGCGATGATTGTTTAGCTGAGAAAGAAGGACAGCTCTTAATGCTAACGACTAGCCAATGATAGTTTACGCGGATGTCTTCTACACGTGGAGGTGGAGTCCTTTTCCATCCACTCGTCTTTCCTTCTCTTTCTCTGCGAAGTGATCTGTCTGTTTGTGTTTTGGTTTCCGGTGGGTTCTGGGGAGACACAGCAGTCCGAACAAGGTCGGAGTGTTTTCGTTTGTTTCGTTTCCATCCTAGGATCAACAATGCCTTAGGGTTCTTACCGTCTCCCTGTTATAACAGCCCTTTTCAAGTCTCTTGAGCCTGCATCTCTGTCCCTGTACATACTGATGTAGAAGCCTATAAAAGAACTACTATATTGCATTTTGTAATAGTGCATCTCAGTCCAGCCTCTATTTTCCTAGCCGAGTCCACGCTTTACCATGTAACCAATGCCATTTGTACCTACTGTATGATAATGCAAATAAAGGAAGAAAAAAAGGATTTCTGGTCTCTTTCAGATATCGCTGCGGAAAATAACGCATCACTGCTGAGATGTGGCACTTCTTTACTCCAAAGAAAAGCGGCCCAATTTTGTTTTATTTTAGTATTGAGACACGAATCAGGCCTGTTGTGACAGTAATATAAACTGCAAGTCAGATAACATTTTTGACCCTTTTTTAAAAGTTAAAAGCTGACTTTTTTTTGCCTAACACTCTTAAAGCAACCCCGAAAATTTTAAGACATGAACGATGTCAACAACTACAAGCAATAAAACATACCGTAGTCAGGAACTCCAGGAAGCCGACATCTCTTCCCACCAACATCTCCGGTCTGGTTCGCCAGACTTCTAATCACACACCTGATGAGATGCTCACCATTACTCCCTTCCCGTTTAAGCTCCCCTCCCTCACATACTCTCTGCTGAGTACTGCCATTCTTGGGTTGCATACCGAGCCTTCCATATACATGTTTGTCTTCCTGGTTTCTGAATCCTACCTATGTCACAGACCTCGTCTCATGCCTGACCCCTAGACGTCTTCCGGACTCTGCCTTGCTTTTTCGACCTTGGACCGACCTGACCGCGATTAACTGCCTACCTCCTCTTATCTAAAAGTGAAAGCTCCAAGCCCTGCTACTTCTCCCTACGGTTCCAACCTGCCCCGTAACCAAAAATCCCTTCTAGCAGTTGGCTCCTCTCCCTTGTGTGTGTGCCTTCAATTCAACAGTAAGAGCAGTAAAGACAAGAATGACTAGTTTTCAAGTCCAGGCACATCCTCCAGTGGCTGCCGAAGGGCCCCTAATGGGCGACACAATATGACCCATAATCCAGTTCTGTGATCCGGAGGAAGGGTGAGATTTAACGTGATGTGATCTAGAGGAGGAGTGAGATCCGGCTCCGTGATCCAGACGAGGGGTGAGCCCTTACACAATGCTATGCAGCTCCTTGGTCCGGAGAAGGGGTGAGATTTATGGCCACTTGTCGAGGGCCTGCAGCAAGGGGCAGATAAAAGTTTCATGACAGTGCGGCTGGAAATGGAGGGCCTTGAATATTTCAGCATGCCACTTCACTGACTGGGAGCATTCTGATCCGGAGTCGAGCACCACGCCCCTGTTGTCCAGACAGATTTTGTGCCGCGTTTACCCCCACAGTAGTCTGAGCTCTGAGCTCAGTGATGAAAGAGCGCTTACATTCATAAAAGACTATTTGTAGGCAAATTAATACTGTCAGAGTTCCTTCAGCACAGTGGATGTTAACTGATACTAAAGTATTTGCTATGTGTAATTACTATCTGAAGCCAAAGGTTGCCAAACTCTGTGTCCGAGTGTCTATTGCTCTCATCCCAGACATCTACTCCAGGTCTGGGAACGAGACCGGTGTTTACATCTCTGCCTCTCAGCTGGTTGAGGGCCAGTTCCTGCAGTTTTTGCAGGAGACGTGACATATCGATAGTGGCTGATCAGTTTAATTAAGTGTGTAGTTATTACAAAAACGTGGACCGGATCAGGATTAGCTCTGTACATGCTTCTTCATGGGATCCAGATTTCATAACATGCAGCTTTAATAAGCCTTAGTTTGTATTCATTTCTTTAACCTTGCCATTGTACATTTTAAATCCCACATTCAGAACAACAGGCCAGACCCCCTGGTCATGTCTAAAAGTAATTAAGAACAGGTGTTTTAACCCTGTGGCTACATCCTCTCCTTTCTATGATGAGTTTATTATTAAAAATGTACTGATATTAGTTTTACATTTGGCAGCGTGCCACACTTTTGAAGTGACGGGTTTAGTCATTTTAATTAAATGTGTTCATTGGCACCATCTGTGCCACGATCAAAGACATTCATTGAATGAAAGTAACAGAACTTATTTCAATAATGAACTCATCATATAATGGAGAGGATATAGCCACGGGGTTAAAACATCCCAAGGTTTGCAATTATATTTGTGATACTGCACATGTTGCATGATGCATAAGTCTTAACATTCACAACATTTTCTTTTAAGGACAAGTAGTAGCAGTAGCTGGTACATAATCTGCCAACTGTCTATGGCATGAACAAACCTTCCTTTTGCACAGTCCAGGGGTTCGCTCAGGTAAGTGTTTTTTAGCCCCAGGTCTGGCACTGGAGACCCAGTTGGTAAGAGTTAATTCACACATGCACCTTGCTGTCTGCTGCCCTATGGTGTGCGTTTAAATCAGTTCCTCACAGAAGGAAATCCATCTATTCAACTGAACTGGGGCTAAAGTCCAATTCATGTGGCCTTCCTCAGGAGAACAATAACAGGGCAGTGAAAGAAACCAAGGCCACTGGTTACAGTCAGTAAGATTCCATACTAAATGTTATATATGGAGTAATTAGAGATAATAACTTCTGAATTTCCTCATAAAATCCTTTATGAAGATTTAAACGTTTGTGTAATGCTTGCTAATTACTTCGTTTTCCAATACTTCCATTTTTTATACCTGTCTCCAAGGTAGGTCCACCTTTACCAGAGCCCATTTATTGCCATACATGCTTTGTGTTAGCCACCTTCTTAGCCTTTCATCGGCAGTAGATCTCATGCCTCACCCCCACCGCTGGGTGGATGTTTTTGGGTTGAGACCCATACTCAACTCAGCGGTGAGTCTGCCACGTGCCGCAGTGATGACACACGTGCGCCAGCTCCACTCCCCCATCCATGACGCTCCCTTGGCAATCCTCAGAAACTGGCAAGTAACTAACATGTGCATACCGCCAAAGTAGGCTCCAGGCTAAATGTACCAGGCTAGGAAAAGCACCTGTAAATAGATTTACGTAACACAGCTGTCCGCGAGTCCAGGTAGGTGTTTCGGATAAAAAGGGTCGTGCGTATAGTAAGCTGTTCTCGTCGAACATGCATTAAATCATCAAACAATGTAATGGACGTACGGTGGATTTTAATAATGTGCAAAGTCAAAGGATTAAATGTCTCTGGCATCCCGAAAGGCTTCAGACTGTCACGAATGAATAATGGAACACGCGTGCATGACATGTTATCTCACCGGTGTGCGGGCAGCTGTCTGAAAATGGACATCGACTATGGAGTTTGGCTCACCTTACGGGACATGATTGTGACGGCTGTGGACTATTAATAACAAAATTAAACCCGTGTGCAGTAAGCCTTCCACTTGTTGCGTCCAACTATATTTGGAAAGCTGTAGTTTGCACGTGCCATTGGTAAGGAATTGTACATTTTAGCACGAAATATAGGCTTTAGGGATCAGATATCAAAGTTTTGAAGAGTAAGAATAATATGGAGGGTTTTTTCTTTTATCTCTTACTTTACCATATGACGTTAGAACTTAAATGAAACTTCTAGATGAGCTATCGTGCAGTTCAGTTCGTGAGCAGAACTGTCATAAAAACACATGTTTACCTGCTTGCAGCTGTCTCACTGACCTAAACGTTCGTTGCCCGGTCGGACGGCGGCTCGCTGTTGTTTGCTGTCATCACGTGACAGAAAATCTCCGCGAGAAGTGCTCTTACCGGCACGCCGCGGTTAAAGGACACGCGCACCTGCGCTCCATCTTTCGAGTGCTTACAGACGTGCTTCGGTGTGTAAAAACTTCGGGGTCTCTCCCTTCATTTCTCCTCCTGTGACATCTAACCCCAAAGAGCAAAGCTTTGCCTCCCCGGCTCGGAAAGCGCGCTCCAAGCGCTTATTGTCCAGTTGCGGAGCGTCGCGCGCACCCGTTCGTGCGTTTTCCCCTCCCCTGTGTTCTCCCGGAGAAGACGAGTGTACAAGCACACGGAGGAGCAGGTCTGCGCGGAAAACACACGGACTGCTTCGGTGCCCATTCGTGAAGGTATGTAGCAGGAGGGTGTTTGCTTGCGGCTTTGCACTTTGATATCAGACCGAATAGCAGAGTAGTCCCGCTACATGTGCACGCCCCTGTGTTAAGACCGCTCATCTCTCGTGGTGCTTAGATTTATTTTTGAAGTTTGCGTCCTAGCACTCGGTTTATGCCATGATATTTCGCTTTCTCTTTCAAATATTTACAAAAATGTACATGAATGAATGTTTCGGGCGTACTATCGGGGCGCAGATTTTCAGTCCTGTGATTGTGCGTGATTGTTCCATACCGGTTCCGTCAGACTTTTAAAAACAAATTCCAAAAAAGGGCTTCGTGAACGGAAGTAGGAGAAACGTGACTTTTAGGTTGAGCCGCATACAAGGTATGACAGTCATACGCTGCTTATTTACTCCTATAATACAGCCTGAGCAGTTACACAGACATTGGCAATCAGCGTTTTCCTGTTACGGTTTTGTTTTTGTAAATCTCTCGTAAGTTACGACTACAGTTTATTTGCGTACAATACGTATAATTAGCCATTTTAGCAGTTACGAATGAATCTTTTGTTGTTTCTTGAGCATGATAATAATACACTAGGACAACCGATTGGACACATTTAAGCATCCCTGGAAGCGCATAAGCGACACAGAGACTGTAAGTTAATGCAGCCTGAAAATATCGATTTTGATTTACAGCTGAGTTTAAACCCGTCGTATTTGGTGTGTTTTCCCTAGAGTAGTAGCTAATAATAAAACGCCACGATCGAAACGTCCTGGCTCAGAAGTGGCATTTCGGGACCACGGACAGCGATCTAGTCAATGTAATATTGGCATCGGCTTGCAGGAACTGTGCTGTTCCCAGATACGTTCCGGAAGACCTAGTAAGACCATTGCGTTTTCATTCTGGCAAATTAAAATACTTAACGACTCCGTAAAGTATCGTGAAAATTAAATCAGCGAAGAAACGGACTAGCCTTTTTCTAAATTTGACATAGTATTAATATGTTTTTGGTCTTGTTGTTCTTAGTGTAATACTTCTAATAATTTCTTCCTATTAAATATAGATAAGACCTATAGTAGTTTGTCACTATAGACAGCCATCACCTTCCCACAGTAATCTCACCATGAACCATTAAAATGAACGGCCACTTCCACTGAGCTACCCTGAATACTCCACCATTGTGCAGCCACATGAGAAAGAGAACGTTCACGCTCTTCCATGTGGTAAGAGGAAGTCCTCTCTCTCTCTCTCTCTCTCTCTCTCTCTCTCTCTCTCTCTCTCTCTCTCTCTCTCTCTCTCTCATATAAGTCGACTCAGTTTTGGGGCCGTTTTTTGCACAGATGTCTGACAGACTTTCATTAAAACTGTACAATACATTTATACATTTGTGCATGGTTCTTAGTGTGTGTTTGCATGTGTTTGCTCAAATGCACATAGCAGTCCCTTTATTAGAAACACCTACCTCTTCCGTTTTCTCATGGTCATGTCATTGGTCCACGTTTCAATAGGTAGGAGTTAAGGTGTGCAGACTGTAACCCATAGGTTGGATGCACAATTTGCCAGGCACCCTCTCACCCATTCATCACTAAGAAAAGGCAAAACCCACCCATTCCTTAACCAGACAGCCACACTGCCAGGACTGGACCCGCAGTGTGCCAGGGCGGCCCGCCACTCCACTGTGCTGCTTCATGTGATATCAGGGGGCTGTTTGTCCATTTGTCAGCTGTCTTTGTCCCCATTGCCATTTGCTTCAAGGATGGTAACAAAACCCTGATAACCAACTGAATGAGACATTGGTGCTGTTCAGAATTGGTTACATAAAAGAACGTAATGTGGTTTTGAGCAGTCTCGTGTGTCTGCGTCACCGTGGTGCCTCTCAGTTTAAAAAAAAAAGCTGGAAGCAAACACATATGTCAGCCAGATGTCTTGTGAACATTTCACGAATCATCACGTGCCAGTGTGTGTGGCGGTGGAAAAACTTTCACATCCCTGTCCACACACACACACACACACGTACATGCACACACCCACATGCATGGTGCACCTGTCAGATTTACAGTAATTGTGGTCTACTTTCACACTGTTAGTCTCAATTGTGTTGACAGTAATTGCAACATCCCTGAGTTACTGACAACCATTTGCAAAGCAAAAATACCATTCCTATCATTTTCGTTAGACTCAGAATCACACCTTCACTGAACATAATTCACCATGTCTCTCTCTTTCTTTCTATCACCTGATTTATCTTTGTCTCCAGCCTTGAAGCCAAAGAAACATTTCCATCTAGTTCTGGTGTGATGTGGGTGATTTTTGTCAAAGTCTGTGTTTATGCTGAATGCTCTGTCCTTTCAAACATAAAACCACTTTAAGATGTCCAGGGACTGTTTTCTGAACAGAGGGATCTGGAAGCAAAGATCTAAACCTCAAGTCCTCAAACAGGCCTTTTAGACTAAAAACACTTTATATTAACAGTGTAATTTAATCAAGGATGAGCCTGAATCCCTCCTTAAATTTCAATGAAACTGCTCAACCAATACAACAATCCAATATTCCATTCTTATGGAGTATATGGAAAATTATACAATACCTGCTACAAACTGAGTTGCTTTTAGCCTGAAGACACTCATCAGGAAATCACTATTAACTTTGTTAATGGGTTAAAGACCAGCCTTATTTGATGTCCAGCCATGTAGCCAACTATTTATAGACAAGAGTGAATCAGGAAGTCTGCAGAATACTGAATAATCCTTAAAAGCACATGCACTATATGCTGAGCTGTTGGGATGCAGTCGGATGGTTTGGGCCAGTCTCTCCCCAGTCTCTTCCTGGTCTCTTTTTAAATTTATTTTTGTGTGATTTATCTAGGCAGTATTCCACTGAGGTTCTCACTCTCCTTAGCAAAAGAGGTCTGATATGATGCATAGTACCATAGTACTAGACCACTAAGTCCAGTCACACACAGTATAGAGCGTAGTCCTCAGAGACCCTTAGGACTCATTTAATTACATTTTTTTTTTCCAGATTTAGCATCCAAAATACCACTGACCCACCCACAATGCCCTCTGTTTGACAACAGAGAGAGAACAAACAGAATTTCCTGTTCACTGCAGCGTGAGCTAATAAATATAACCATATGTGCTGATATGGTTTGTTTTTTCATCAAATATTTTGAATGAAAGAAACACTGGAAACTACTGCCAAAAAGGTAAGGGAAGATATTAGACTAAAATAAAAGTAGAAATAAAAAAGTTACATTTTTTACAAAATGTTTACAGTAACAAGGGCAGTAAAAAAGCCATTCATGAGTGTAAACCACACCTTCAGCTGCCAGTTGTGCTCTGAGCAATGACTGTGGCAGGGGAGAGAACTCTGAGAATGGGGGGAATTGAGTTCTGGGCAGCTTCTGCTTTGAAGAAGGCCAGATGCCCCTCCCAAAAGCGTGGAGACAGGTGGAGACAGGCGGAGACAGGCGGAGGGAGGCGGAGACAAGCGGAAAGGTGTGAAATTTCTTGTCATGGAAGTAAGTAGAGGGAAAATGAATGCAGAAAGTTAACAATGAAGAAGGAGTCAATGCAAACATTAGTCATTGAATAACTAAGAAAGAAACAAATGTTTTTGTCGTTTTTCTAAGTAGTTTAAAGAACAAACAACAAGCAATTGAATAAGTTGATAATCCTTGGTGGAATCCAAAGTGCAGCCTAGACTGTCAAAAGGTTTAAACATTATACATCATCACCTCGGTGTTTGCGTGATACAATACATACAGTATGGGTTTCAGGTCCAGTACATACAGGGCAAAATTATATGTTTTTGGATTTGCTTATAGGACAGTAATTTCAGATCCAACAGGGATTTCAAGTGGAAAATGAAACATATTGCTATTTTTTCCTGGATCTGATTTCCTATTACCATTTTTTTTCCATCTTTTTAACAGTTTTGCATCGGCTCGGTTTTGGACCTGTGTAAGGGATGTAGTGAAACACTGTACCCGTTGTATCAGGTCTGAAGTGATGGTATGAGACAGCATGAGTCCCAGTGACAGGCATTTTATGGTTTAAGGCCCTTGTGTGTGTGTGTGTGTGTGTGTGTGTGTGTGTGTGTGTGTGTGTGTGTGTGTGTGTGTGTGTGTGTGTGTGTGTGTACTTGTATATAGTAGGTCATATCACTGACTCTGACAGATGCATGTTAGCAGAGAAAAACCCCAGCACAGCAGAGGTACCCACCAGGGGTCTTGGAGAGAACACACACACACACACACAAACACGAATGGCTTCAGCCCTCTTAAAACACATGGCTAAGGAAATGTTGTAAGTAAGATTTGCTCTGGCAAGTACAGGCTCAGGAAATGGGTCAGTGGTTCAGAGCACCCCCCCCCCCTTCTCTCGCTCTCTCTCTCTCTCTCTCTCTCTCTCTCTCTCTCTCTCTGAGAAAGGGACCAAACTCTTCTTTTTTTCTAAGCAGTTTTTTTTTTTAAGCCCTTCTCTAGTCTGTATGTCAGTGCCAGTTACTGGAATATAATGTAGTAAAGAACATCAGTAAAATCAGCCTCTCCCTAAACTCCCCGAGTGTCAGATATCAAATCATGTTCTTGTGAATCTTGCATTAGATTTGGTTAAGAGTGTTGTCAGCTGCCACATCAACACTAAGGTCTGGGAAATAAGCTACGCATTTGTTTAGCAAATGCAACATTATCCGGGGCTTAAACAGTTGACAATGGGCATCTTAGTTCTTAAATGGAGAAAAGACACAAGCTGCGCATTTTGGAAGAGAAATAGCTGGCCCCTGACTGAGTGGGGGCCAATGCTTAGGGTGGCCCCTAGATTCCCACAGCTTTGGCATGTCAGCCCCTTTCCCTGTTTTTCCCATCTCTCTGCTTCCATGTTCAGAGCGCTCCTCAGTGGACCACAGGCCATCAGCGCCTGTAGGGAGGGAAACAGACAGAGCTGTAGAGGGGCCGGAGGGTTCAAACCGAAGCTGTTGGGACTGGATGAGTGTGAGTGTGTGTGTGTGTGTGTGTGTGTGTGTGTGTGTGTGTGTGTGTGTTAGTTATTGACAGAGGCCTGACCGAATTTGCAGCTCCTCTGCCACAAAGAAAGACCCCTGTGCTGAGGCACAGCTGGGCCTCTGCTCTAGTCACGTCTGCACTAGGGACAGTCAGCCATAGCAACCCTGACAAAACAAATAGAAATATATAACAGAAATTTGGGTTTATGACTTCAGTACTTATTCTAAGTCACGGCAGAGTAGTACAATTGTATCTCTCTTGTATCCATTTATAGTTTCTTCCTCATTAAAGCCTAAATTTGATTCTCTTATGGCAAAGGTTTGTGGCATTCTGAAATCCTGAAGCACTGTTACTATTGCAGTTGCAAAGTTTGCCATCATGCTCACTCCAAATACACCACAGAATGTGATTTTAAATACATTTGTCAATTAACTAAATAGGTGCATGTGCGGATTATTTTCGATGACTTGCATGTGTGACCAAACGTTAGAAAAAAGATCCTCCCATCCACATTGGCTTCTTACCGGGACATTTACCGTCGGACGGGTTCGGGTGGTGATCGCTTATTTATCAATAACCTCGTATGCAAATGAGGACTAAATGCCATACCACCATATATTACGCCAACGACATTCCACATTTACGAATGAAGAAACGTGGCACTGCTCGGATATTTAAGGTTAACTTCGCGTTAGATCTGCATTTGCCCCATTTTCTGCAAAGACCATAAAGCAAAGAAAATTGCAGTGTTTCTGCTTTTAAAAAACTTCCCGGAGCTTTGAATCGTTTTATTGCCGATCTAATCCAAAGCATTAGTGAAAGAAAATAATGTCCGAAATCATATGTTAGCCTAGTTTATCTTTCTTCTCTTCGTGTAGGCTCCGTAGTTTCCACACGTGTCTGTTCTGCCGAGCACATCTGCGTAACACGTCCGGATCGAAACGCATTCAGCGCTTCGAGATGCAGAGTCATTCTTTTGCGCCCCGGCTGAAGTTGTAAGCGGCATTCATCGCCCTTGTCCTCTGTGCCGGCTCTGAAGACGTACGTGTTCATGCCATGCGAAAATGACAAGCGCTGCTGAAATCTCAATGACATGCAGATGGGCGCATAGGCAAGAGGCCACGAGCTGGCCTTCCCCTGCGAACGTGGCCACGCACGCGGTCACCCACGGAGCTCCATCCTGGTGCGGTCACGAGAGAGGCTCGCACGGGCGTCTCGAGCTCTGAGGAAACGCGCCAGTGCTGGGCTGCAGGAGCCAAACACAACGGGCCAGTCGGTTGATCAGTCTTTTTGGTGTTAAGATCAAAGATGTTTTGAAACATAAAGCTGAATCAAAATTTGAAACATAAAATAAAAACGCATAAAACTGGATTAAAAAACCCCAAAACAAAACAGCAAAAGGAGCATCCAAATAGACATTTTATAGTTAGCTGTAGTTTTTTTTCTTCCATATTTCACCAACACAAGATATAAATACACACATAAATACAAAACATAAATAAACACATAAATGCAAAACATCTTAGAGCATTTCATATCATTTCACATGACGGTTATAACCTGTAGTAATATGCATTCAGCTGAGAATAGCCGGGAAGGCCAGCGCAGTCATGAACGCGGCTGTGACGGAACTGAGAACAAGATGCCAATATGATCCCCCAGCGGGAATCCTGTCACACAGAGCACTCGGGTCAGCTCCTTCCCTGAATACTAACATGGCCTCCCTGCTGTTAACGGAGCATGAGAAGTTGCTTTTTCGGTGCAGCTTGCTAGTTTTGGGTCCCTCCGATGTGTCAGACAAGCTTTCCTCTGCTAGTGTTTTATGCGTAAAACCTTGATAGAATAATATTTACAAGTCTGTCACAAAATGAGATCTGATATCAGAATCTGTGCATAATCCACTATGTACAGACTGCAGTCAACAGGATGGTGATTTAGTTTGTAATGTATCTCCTTCCATATTCTCTCATTGCATTTGAAATGAAAGCTACTATGGGATTCAAGCATCGAATGTACCTTTGTAGAAAAGTTCCTTTTCCCCCCTCTCTCTCTCTCATTCTCTGTCACTCTCACTCTCTCTATCTCACACTCACTAACTCATTCTCTCTCACTTTCTCATGCTCACACTCTCTCACTTTCACTCTCGCTCTCTCTTTCTGTCTCTCACCCTTTCAAATCGATTCTACTCATCTAAGCTTTCTGGCAACAAGTAGCTACATCTGCAGTGGCACGTATCCAACTCTGAAACACACACGCACACACACACACACACACACACACACACACACACACACACACACACACACACACACACACACACAGTAGTAGGGTAATACATCCAAAATGCACATGTAGACAAAAAGAGTAATTGAATAAAAATTGCAGTGCACAGAAAGAGGATGTTTTGGACAATATTCATTCCATATATATTAATATTCATTTAATATTTCCCATTTTGCTTGCCATAATACATATATATGTGTGTTTTTTTAGCCCAAATCTTTTCTTTAATCAAATTCCCTCCTGATGTCTGCAGGCCTGACCAATCGTCATGGTTTCAGCTATAAAAGGTGCCCATTATGGAGCGCAGCGCTAACATAGAGCGCTAGGAAAGCAGCTCAGTGAATAGTCATTTGTGTCACAAGCCCACAGCCCACATGCTGGCTAACACAGGGGGCTATTGAGCTGTACTCAGCCAGCATGGGCCGGTTGACTAAGGCTGATTAGGGTCTCGTTGCAACTAATGTGGGCAAGGCCATCTCGACATAATGAACTCGCAGTCATCAGTGTTCCAAGGTTAGGGTTAGTGAGATCTCAGTAGTTACTGGAGCAGAACTGTCAAAAATGTATAGGGGCGGGACCGTCCAACGAGAGCAGCAATCAGTTGACTTGTCAATGGACCTAAAGAAGGTTTAACAGATTGGGGTTCTGCTCTGTCTTTGATTTTGACAAACCTTTACTGATTTTGTTCTTGCGCAGATGGCATGAAGTCTTTGTTACTACGTGTAACCCGTGTAATGGCCTTGTTCATTAAACCAGCTGTTCCAGGCTGCTACGATAGTGCAGAGCTGTTGTAAGGCTAAATGGTGAGCTGCCGCTCAGAGTTGACTCGCGGGGAGACAGCAGATCACCATAGGCTTCACTGGGCCGTCTTCTGTCCCTTGTTTCCTTCCAACACTTTGTCTAATGTGTAGCACAGCTTTGTGTAAAATGCTGTCCTTAGTGTGGTCACACACACACACACACACACACACACACACACACACACACACACACACATATGCTGCCAAGCCAATGATGTCGGTAATGAGAGCTGCATGTAGTGACATTAAACCCATTTCCTAGTGCATATTTGCATCATAACCTCATTTTACTAGGCATCTGAGTGCTTTAACCTTCAGAAGATTTACATGCAGGAACAGGAGGCTGATGTGTCCTCTGTCCTCACAAGCCTGAACAGCCACTGAACTGCTATTGAAAGGTTCAGCCGAGTGGCGAGCAAATTTCAGCACATTCGCGCAGACAGCTTGCTGTAAATGACGCTTACAGTTGCTGTAAAGGTCGGTGCAATTAAGACAATCTTAGCACGTTGAACTGGAACACACTATCACAGCTTTGATCTTCAGGCACAGAAGCACACGGCCAAGGTTCGTTTAATGGATGAGCACATGAATACAGCTTTAAGTTAACATGGCTCAGAGATCAGACATGGAATTCAGGGATTGGTAACTCAGTGGTTTGCCCTGTAGTGGATCAAATGGCTGAATAAGGTTCTGTATCAGTGAACATCTGAAGGCCTCATCTAGAAGCCAAACGGGGCAGCTTTGGAGGCTTCGGACGCTGCAGAATCAGCATTCTTTGTTTTTTTATCCTGCAGAGCACTGGAGTATTTTTGGGCAGCCAGTGCACATTTGTCTGCATGTGCCCCAAGGGCTCACATTACATTTGCACATCTTCATGTGCTGGGAACACAGACTTTTGCATTGAATGGGAGATTTGGATTTCAGATCGGCAGAACAACTAATTGCTAAGAAATCAAAGGTACACACTGATCCTGGAAAAGCACTGTGAGAAGTGTGACATATATAGATATATAGATCTTGATTTTGTTCTTGGGATCTGTTGGAGCCATTCTCCAAATTTGCGATCCCTAGCGTTCCGATTACCATGGGAACCTTTGTTGTCTTCACCTTCTACATCTTTCCCGCTCTTCTCTCAGCCCTTGGCATTTTTCAAGCTTTTCATGTTTCTTGGCCCTAATGTTGCCACTTGATGTTGATGTTGTCACTCAGGATTGCCACCTCCATCACTCCGGCCCTCTTCTGCTCTTTTCCCATCACTACCATGTCCGCTTGGTTATCCATTACCATTTTGTCAGTCTGGATCTGGAAGTCCCACAGGATCTCAGATCAGTCATTCTCCACCTCCTCCTCATGTCCATCCTTCTCGGGTTTCTGCTGTCTGAGGTTCTCACTAAGCACTTCATCACTTAGGACCGTCATCCTGGTGTACTCCTGGATCTAGTCCTCTGCCCCCCTCCTTCCACTTAGTGTACAGTCTCAGAGTGCTGGATATGGGATGAAACCCTCTTTGCCTCGTTACGAGTTTCCTTGACTTTGTGTCAGTGGCTTCCATCACCTCCTTAGGCCAGTTTATTATGCCAGCGGGGTACTGGTAGAGCGTAGGTGTCGATCTTGTCCTAGTTCTGACCATCCGACTACACTTATCCAGACCTCGCTGTATACACGATCCACTAGTGTGTATACACTAATATACAGTAAGATTCACTATCCACTAATATGTATACACTAATATACACTAAGATACACTTTGTTGTTCACTTTTGTTTAACAGACTGCTATTCTTGAGGATGTAACAGAGTCTAATGCTTTTTAAATTTTCATATTTGCCTATCAGCACTGAAGTATTATTATAATTTCTATCCTTAGAAAAGGCATCAAACTGAATCAATAGCGCTATGAAACAGAGGAAGCTTGCAGCAGAGCTGCATTCATCATAGCTAAACAAATGTGTTTTTGTGCACATGCCATGTGTCTGTCAACATGCGTATCATTTTATCAGCATGTCTATGGCACACACACAGCTACTATAGACACACTGCATATGCACATGATAACTATGCACAGAAATAGAAACAACAACTAACACAGAGCCGACAGATACGTACGCACAGCATCTGACGTGTCACCCGCTTTCATGCTTCTTTCTGCAGTTCCCGTCTTGTGCGAGCGGCGCCTTCTGCTGGAGTGGAGGCGATGAGCATGTGCGGCAGGAAGGCCCTGACGCTGCTCAGCAGTGTGTTCGCCGTGTGCAGCCTCGGCCTGCTGGGCATCGCCGTCAGCACGGACTACTGGCTCTACCTGGAGGAGGGCATCATACAGCCACTGAACCAGAGCACGGAGATCCGCACGTCCCTGCACTCTGGCCTGTGGAGGGTTTGCTTCCTGGCAGGTGAGGGGAGAGAGCGTGCTCGGGTGTGTTTGTGGGTGTGGGTGCGCTGGTTTGTTTATATTTGGTCACATGTTGGTGCGTATGGGCTTTTGCATATGGGCACATTGTATATGTGTGTGTGTGTGGGGGTGTGTGCGTAAATGGGATGAGTGTGTATGTGTGTGAGTCTGTCTGTCTGTGAGTGTGTCTGTGTTTACTTATGATATCATCCTGTGACATACAGTGGCTCATGCGTGCTGATCCTGACTTCTCACTCCCTCAGACTGGCAGTGGCACGTAGCAGACGACTGGTGTTAGTAGAGTTGCATTAACAGCTCTTTCTCCTCCCTTCAGGGTTCATCAGCTGACGCGGCTCCTGGTGACACGATGACGTTACAGAACGTAACTGCCTTCACACCTGTCTTTCCTAATTCTTTCATGAACAGATCATCTGCAGCCCTCTTTGAACCACACAATCCGTGTGTGTGTGTGTTTTGGGTGTAATAGTCTAATATCTCCTTTCAGAGAGCACCAAGCCCTATCTGTGAAGCTTCATTTTCTCTCCCTCTCTCCCTCCCTCCCCCTCTCTCTGTCAGGATGAGAGTGAGAAAGTGTCTGTCACTTTCAGACATCCCATTTCAGCACCTCCACACTCTCCCTCATGAAAACCAGTGTCCCCTTCTGAGTTCCTGTACCAGTTTCTCTCTGTAAAGTGGTGTACCATGCTCCCAGTCTCTCTCTCTCTCTCTCTCTCTCTCTCTCTCTCTCTCTCTCTCTCTCTATATATATATATATATATATATATATATATATATATATATATATATATATATAAAATCAGAGGCAACATCGATCAAGACATTAACAAAATATTAGAATTAGTTCAAATGTAGTTATTTAGTAAGTGTGTGTGTAGGGGTTGCATGTGAAGGGGTGGTTTAGTTACGAGAAGCTAAAATGAAGGAAGGGGAGGTTATCACTGACTCTCAGACAGTGACATTTTGCAGCATATTTTGCAGTGCTCTCACTCTCTGCTCAGTGCTCTACAATGCTCCCCCTCGCTCTCTCTGCCAGATCTGACATCCACAGCTTCTTGGCTGTAAAACAGAGTTCATTCTCAGAATAGAGCATACTCAGGAATCACCAGAGCATTTCCATAAACACTGTGAGATCAGCTCTGGATGCAATAACAAAGAGCACGGCCCCTATGGCCCACGTGCACGTTACTATATTCCTGATTCATTCCCATGTTACTGGCCCGTAAGTAATAGTGAATTTTGATTGGACCTTTAATTGCCCCCTTCCTCAGATGGTGTAACGGAATTCCATCATTACTCCAAGGGATTACTCCCTGACCCCTTTTCTAAAGGCACTCTGGGATACGGAGGTGCAGGTGGACTTTGCCATTGATTCCGTTCTGTCCTTCAGATCCACTGGCGCCTGACAAAGTGCTAGCCACTGTTGAACCAGGCATCCCTCCCTCTTCACGTCTGTCTCTCTCTCTCTTTTTCTCTCTTCCCCTCCATTTCTCTTTATTTCTCTCTCTCTGAGCATCTATCAAGTATATGTTTAGAATGTTGTTATATGGAAGACAAACGTAGAACTGGGAAATGGCTGGAACTGTTTATTCAGAGGTCAGAAACAGCATGTGTGCTTCATTCACTCTTATTGGCTCATGGAGCTCGTATTTGAACCCGATGGCCATATAAGGGCGTACAGGCCTGGCTAAGTGTCGGGTATCGAGTGCCCTGGCTGCAGCTCTATTGACCACACAGAGTGGAGAAAATGACCCAGAAACCTCAAGTGCCCAACTAAGTGATAAACCTGCCCTAAACAATGATCATCTGACTGTGAAGAGTGTCCTATTTATAATTATTGGTTTGACATGACATGGTTCTAGAATTTGATCATTAAGAAATGATGCATGTCAAGTTATGTCATCCAACTGAACTCTCACATTCCAGTCTCAATTGTTTGTTTTTCTGAATGAATGAAATCTTTGAATTCTCAGAGGGTTTTTTTGGAGAGTAGCAGAGTGTGTGTGGTGGTGGACAGTGTAACATGCTCTGGTAGTCATCTCAACCAGCGTGGAATGGGTTCTGTTCCGGTGCACGCACCTAATTTTGAGCACTTTGACACAGTTCCACCAAAGATAACTAGACACCGAAACCTGAAAAAGTTCCTTGGCAGCTGGAACCAAAGAATATTGAGTTTTTCAGCGTGAACAGTGATGGCAGGTTGACTGCATTATCCATTAGCCTACATGTAGTGTTATTATACACTGCCTAGCCAAAAAAAAAAAAAAAAAAGGGGGGTCACTACCTGGATTTAACTAAGCAAATAGGTAAGAGCCTCCCATTGGATAATTACTGCATGGGTGATTGTTTCAGCTGGCAACAAATGATTTAACCCTAAAAAAAAAATGCTAATCTGTTTCAGAAGGGTTAACTTATTGGCATGCATCAAGCAGAGAAAACATCTAAGGATATTTCTGAACCTACTAAAATCAGGTTAAGAACTGTCCAGTGCATCATTAAAAAGTGAAAGGACAATGGGGAAACATCATCTTCGAGGAAGGAATGTGGTTGGAAAAAAATCTTGAATCATCGTCATCGGCATTCACTTAAGCGTGTTGTGAAATCAAATCGTGGAAAAACAACAAAACTCAGGGATATGTTTAATAGTGAAAGTAAGAGCATTTCCACATGCACATTGCAAAAGGAACTCGAGATTGGGACTAAACAGGTGTGCAGCCTTAAGAAAACCCACTTGTCAGTGCTTCAATTTGCTGGGGAGCATAAAGATTGGACTCTGGAGCAATGGAAGAAGGTCATGTGGTCCAGAGTTACCCTGTTCCAGAGCGATGGGTGCATCAGGCTAAGAAGAGAGGCGGCTGAAGTGATGCACCCATCATGGCTAGTGCCTAGCGTACAAGCCTGTGGGGGCAGTGCTATGATCTGGGGTTGCTGCAGTTGGTCAGGTCTAGGTTCAGCAACGTTATGTGCCCAAAGAATGAGGTTGGCTGACTACCTGAATATACTGAACAACCAGATTATACCATCAATGGATGGGCATATTCCAAGATGACAATGCCAGGTTTCATAGGGCTCAAATTATGAAAGAGTGGTTCAAAGAGCATGACATCATTTTCACACATGGATTGGCCAACAGTCCAGATCTGAACCCCATTGAGAATCTTTTGGCTGTGCTGGAGAAGACTTTGGACAGTGGTCCAAATCTCCCATCATCAATACAAGATCTTGGGGGAAAAATTAATCCAACTCTGGACGGAAATAAATGTTGTGACATTACAGAAGCTTGCGGAATTGATGCCACAGCGAACGCGTGCCGTAATCAAAGCTAAAGATGGTCCAATGAAATTTTAGTGTGTGTGACCTTTTTTTTTTAGCCAGGCAGTGTATTTCCATGACTTATTTAATATTGACAAATTATATTAATGCTTTGTATTATTTCAAATAATTGTTTAATATCATTTATTTTAATTTATTTGATATAATTTATTCTCATCACCAACAGTTGATCTATGCTTGCCTTTTGGCTAAAAGCAAACGTGCAACAACAGCACAAACTCAGGCAGGTCAGTCTATGAGCACACCGTTGTTGACGCTGTTCACATCTGAAGTGATGGTGGTCCTTGGATTTCAAACGCAGGCCAGTTCTCTGAACAGCAGCCTGGACAGAACCGGTGCAAGTTATTTTGGTAAAAAAAAACAAAAAAACCCACACACACACACACACACACTTGCTTTCTTTCTCTGCCTGGGCTAAATTACATTGTTTATATGCACATTATCAAATTGAGAAAGTTGCAGGCGGAGTCTAATTTGATTCCCTTTTCGACTGTTTCTGCTGGTGCCATGGTGATGGGGAGCACTAGAAAGCCATTTTTGAAAATCTCCGCATATTTCATCTGTGTGCCATTCACTCAGTGAAGGTTCTTATCAGATAATTTATCAGACCTGCCAGAAGGATAACTTACCTGAAAAAATATGGCATAAGCATTCTTTCAAATATATTTTTCTCTGACGAATATGTGGCTTTCACGTACACATTAAATGAAAAACACGTTCAAACACGTTCTACCCTCTCAAGGAGATGTGCATCATAGCAGGCCTGTAGTAATGCAGTTACTGCAGTACAGACCATGATGCTGGCTAATAACATCTCTTACTCTTTGTTTCTACTTCAAATTCTCTAGGTTTTTTTTTTCTCTCTCTCTCGCTCACACACACACACACACACACACACACACACACTGCATTTCTCCATCTTCTTCTGAGCACCTATTACAGCTGAGAGCCATTAGTTCGAATCATCACCTTTAATACTTCTGTGACAACTGAAAATCCAGATGTAATTCCAGACCATCTTTTAAGCATTAAGCCTCCTACTTATGGCAGTGTCTAAATGGGATTTACACTCTGTCCTCTGTGTGTGTGTGTGTACGTCGCATGTGTGTGTACGCCGCGTTGCAGGAAAAGAGAAAGGACGCTGCTTTACCATCGAGTACGTCATGCCCATGAACGTCCAACTGACTTCAGACTCTACAGTCAGCGTTCTGAGTAAGTCTGGCTCCCCGGGTCATCTGAACTCCACCGCTGTACATCGACCTAAACACAGCAACAAAGCACACACAGTGTTCTACCAGAGAATAAAACCCTCGGAACTGACTTGGAGCGCATCATCCTAGGAGACCACAGTTCTGACTACTGGTGAAGTGTTCGCAGAGACTTTATTGTGCTGTGCCATAAGTGGTATCATTAATCTCCTTTACTTCATATGAATGGAAAAACTCCAGAAACATGTGATTCTGTTTTGATAAAGGCAGACAGTATGTTATCCTCATATCAAACCCAGGGAAACAGAACACACTGCAGTAGCAAGGCAGTTAAACTAGCACTACAAATGTCAAGCCAAGAGTTGTATACATAGAAGAGCTGAGGCACAGGTATCGTGTCTACGTATGACTTTCTGGACACTGGCTAGTAAAATACTGCTTTTCATGCTGCACCACACACACACACACACACACACACACACACACACACACTCCATGTTTGACATCCCACATGGCAGGAGAATTTATGGGAAAAACAAGATCCATTAAGTAACTACAAGAAGGCAATACAGTAAATGTATAAAAAGATGGCCAAGCCTGTACCTAAGGGTTGAATGGTGTGTGTGTGTGTGTGTGTGTGTGTGTGGGTGTGCATGCGTATAGAGATGATACGCTCAGCCACTCCGTTCCCACTGGTCAGCCTCCTCTTCATGTTCGTCGGTTTTGTCCTGAACAACATTGGACACATTCGCCCCCACCGCACCATCCTGGCCTTTGTCTCTGGAATCTTCTTCATCCTCTCAGGTACCATGGCAACGAGCCAAAGGCTTCTGGACACACGTGGAGTTTGGACTTGTGCTAAGATTTTCTGAGCTGCTGCTACTGCTTTGGCACAGAGCTGTAGTCTCGCAAATTTTAGTCTGGCTGAAGTGAACAAGCCACTTACAGGAAACCTCCCTTGTGACTAACAGCCACACGCATGGGCCTGATTCTGCTCTGCTCTTTTTACAAGAACAGCTGAAACTCCATTTTTTAATCATAAGTCTTTTCAGTGAGGCTGTGTTTATATTTATACATGGTTCTCATATTGTTAAAAAAAAAAGTGTTATTACCCCCTCTTTCTGTTCCTTTTCTCGCTCTCTTTCTGTAATGCAGGGCTTTCTCTGGTGGTTGGTCTGGTGTTATACATCTCTAGCATCAATGATGAGATTTTGAACAGGACTAAGACAAACGAAGCCTACTTCAGCTACAAGTACGGCTGGTCCTTCGCTTTCGCTGCCTTCTCCTTCCTGCTTACCGAGGTAGCGCCGCCCCTCAACATTTCACTTTAACCAATTTATTCTTATAGTTTGCTTTCAGTTAAAAGCCTATTCTGATTTTGCTTTGTTTTGTGATAGAATACATATTCTATTGCCCCTCCTCATACATTTCAGCATTTTTCTGTCACTGCTTTTGGTCTACAGGCAGCAGGCGTGATGTCTGTTTACCTGTTCATGAAGCGCTACACAGCGGAGGAGCTGTACCGGCCACACCCGGGCTTCTACCGGCCACGCCTGAGCAACTGCTCCGACTACTCGGGCCAGTTCCTCCACCCTGATGCTTGGGGCCGTGGCCGCAGCCCCTCGGACATCTCCAGTGAAGCGTCGCTCCAGATGAGCTCCAACTACCCCGCCCTGCTCAAATGCCCCGACTATGACCAGATGTCCTCCTCCCCCTGCTGAGATGGCTTTCTTGCAGATGCATGCACGCATACACGCACGTGCACAAATGTACAAGGCACACACACACACACACACACACACACACACACACATCTAGAGTTGGACTTTTAAAATCATTTAAAATTAAGTTTCTTTAATCTTTTTTTTTTGCATTTGGAGGTGGGGATCACATATTTTGATGTGTGTGAATGCCTCCCATTCAGAGGCCACTCTAGTGCGGTTTGTCTGAGCTTGACCGTGCGGGACATACAGCATGTACCTATCCTTATGCAGCATTCCCTTAGATAGTTGCTGCTAGTCAACCGTGTTCATGTGTAGCAGACATGCTAATGGAACCTCTGCCTTTTCTAGAACCTGCTTTTCTAGAGACATGAACACACTCTAGAACACAAACGGTTCGATTTTCCAACATCCTCATCAGAAAATATAATTCCAGCATCTTCAGTGTCTTTGTAATGTGTCATTACACTCATAGCTGTATTTATTCCAAAGGTGAGTAATGCTAGAATTTATCCATAAGGTATTAGATATTCTTTTTCATTACCCATTAAAATTCAAAAATAAAAATAATAACATGACAAATGGAGCAGGTCGTTTATTCTACATTTATACATCCCGTCCTTGAGTCAATTACCTGTTCCATTAGAGTTCTCCTTATTAACTTTTATTTGGACTTTCTAACTGGATAAATGGCCCATAGCTACAAGTCTGATTGTAGCTATGAAGCTTTTCACAGTCCAATATAGGTAGAGAGTTCTAGCAAATCAGACAGTGGGTGTTTGTACAGGTGCGATGCAGGTGAGATTAACGGAGGTGACCGTTCATCTGCTGGAACTGTTTATGAATTACCAAGTACAGCGATCTGTACAATGGTTTATCATTATTTCAGTGCAATACATCATTCTAGACCTCTGATTCTTTATTCACCAGCAATGATAGACAAATTAAAAAATACATATTTTTGCTTATTCTATAAAAGGTGTTAAATCAAGTTCCAAATCTTTCAACAATGTATTTTTCAAGTTTCATCAATTAATTTATTCATTCTAAACTAAAGAACCATAAAGCTGCAGTATGAATATTTTAAAACGTGTAATATTAAAAATGTTTGTTTTTTTTCCCTGTCATGAGCTGATCATTTGAACCTGAGTGCATCTTTGTCAGGTAACTTTACTTACCAGCCATCATTTTCTATTCCTGATCATAACTGGGTTTTAGCAAACCCTGTTGCTGTACTGAACCTGTGCTGATTATTATATCCAGATCCAGGTCTGTTCATTGTTGACTGACCAAAAATGTCCATGTCAGTAATGTGTTTATGAAAATCTGGGCTGGAATTCTCAAAGTATGCTAGAGTAAGAGTATTGATGTGAACTTGGTGATAAATCTGAAACAGCTATGCTATTTTTTTCCTTACAAACAGATTGACTGGTTCACATGCATTGTTTCGTTTGTATTGATTTGAAAATTATAAATGTAATGAATTATTGGACTTTATCTGGCGATTTGTCTTCTAATGACTGTGAATGAGACAGAGATGCAGCCCAATTGTGAATCTGTCACATTTATTATATCAATATTATAACATTTTAAAACTTTTAATCAAACTGGTGAGTGCTAGCTTAGAGTAGTGGTGTCAGTTTGTGTTAGACACTGAGGAGATTTGGACTCAGGCATGTGTAAAGCTGCTTTGTGATAACATCTGCTGTAAAAAGCACTATAGAAATATAGAAAAAAATCTATATTGATTTTCTTTTTTTTTTAAGATTGGAGAGGGATACTGTAATAGTCAGTTACGTCTGTCACATGTAGCCATTAGACAAATAAAATAAAAGATTTAAAAAAGATTAAAATTAAAAATGAAAATGTTCATGTATTGTTCAAAATGTCAACAATGCTTACTTTCACTGAGTGTACATAAGTGTAAGTGTCTATACACACACGTTTGGTTATGTTATTGACATGGTTTACTCATTTATCTTTTTTTTTTTTAATATAGGAGCAAAATTATATTGTGGAACAGGAACAGGGTAAACCCGTTAAAATCAATAGAGGTGAGCTACATGCTTTTTTTATTTTTATTTATTTTTATTTATTTATTTTTTTTATTTTTTTTTTTTAACAGCATTTAGCTGTAAATTTCTCTTGCTTTTGTTTTGTTTTTACAGAGCCCACTAGGCCTACTTGTATTACACACTGAATTTGTAGTCTGTTGCAGCTGATGCCATTTCCCCCCGTCACATTGCATTTGTACATAGTCCAAGTTGTAAATAAGACAAGGAGACTTTTATATAGCCTCAACCTGTTTGTGGATGTTCTTAGGATCTTTAAGGAAGGAGATTACCACGTAGCAAAAGCAGACGTATAGCCTACAGCTTGTCTTTGACTATGATGCAGCTCCCCACACAATGCTTACACTGTACCGAATGTGAGTTTCACATATGTTAACGCTGTCGCGGAATAAAAATGCATTCGACGCGGCGCGTTTTTTTGCTGTGACTTTTCTGCTGTGTGCGCAGTGTACGATAGAGGTGAAATAAAGCCGTTACTTGTTGGTGTGCAAGTGTCAACATCCATTTTGCGCAGACCTAAGGTTGGGTTTCATAGATAACGAGGTCTCACGTATAACAGTGCATCACAGTGACGCAAACACAATGACATAATCGCAAGTAAATTATAATTAAAAATAGGGGCTAAGTTACAGGTGGGATACACCGATGTTTAGGCTACAAGAAAACTCAGGGGTAGCCAATACGTTATTCCAGATAGCGCCTCTCCTGTGGTCCAGACCAGTGAGCACGCACACTGATGAGGTCACTCACGGGAACGCTTTGCATTTGGCCACACGGCATTTCCAAACATTCACGTACAGAATTAATCTGTTCACCTATGTGAACATTAATTTGGTTTATTCCAATCTCACCATATTCTTAACACATAATGTGCATTTACACGTGGTATTAGTATGCATCATTTAATAACCAGCATAGATGTTAATGTCTCATAAACACTATTTTCGATTATTTAATTCCTCTACTAGAACGTTGTGATACAGACTGTTCCCTTGGCAGCCTGTAAATAATTGTACTGTGACACTTATTGTTTAGACACTGTACTGTAGTTTTCTGGATTTGAAATGGAAGCATGACTACAGAATGCCAGGTTTCATTTGAGAGTCTATACCAGGTGAATCAAAGGGAAATCAGCTATTTTCACCTTCTTAACTTGGGAGAGGCAGTTGGTCAACACGGGTACATTTCATTTCAGTGGTAATCTGGCTCCCTCTAGTGGTGTGACACGAGTAACAATACCGGATCATTTTCTCTCTTGTTCTGATTTACACGCAGAAAGGTGAACGCCACCAGCTTGTATGAACTATTTTGCAAATATGAGTTCTATTTTAGGAATAAACAGAAAGTTATTGAATTAAAAACGACTGACTGTTTCGAGTGAGATATAGTAAGGTCACCCAAAATCTGAATTGAAGAATGTATCTTTCTCTCTGTGGATTAATCAGTTACATGATGTGACAGTTCCATCCAAAACGATCATAACACAGCACCAGAAATCACAGAAGCATCCCTGCACTTTTATCCCCATAAGAAAATTCCGGATTCTTTTCACACGTAAACAGAAAACGGCCCAAGTTGTCTAAACTAGTCACTAATTTGTAAGAACAGTCCAACCATTCGGCGAGCTAGAATCGGCGTCATTACGTATCTGCATTTATTAAAAATCTGCAACAAAACTGCTGTAGTGAGATTTTTCACATTTTGCCCAGTATTTGCACTAAACAAGGAAAAAACATACATACCTAAATTTCAAGTATTGTTCCAGTTCTTGTGTTCCTAGTATTGGCAATGTAAAAAGAGCACGGTTTTCTCTTATCATACAGGATGATACATAAAGACATTTTAAAGGAATGTGAGCTCACTGCTCTATGCGAAGTCTCTCCAGAGCCTGGACCGTCACTTGTGAACTTCAGCACACCTGGCAGGCTTTCAATGAGGTTTAGGTCATGTGACAGGGATGGCTACAGAAAAAACCAAAACACGATTCTGTGATTGGTGAGATATTTTGGGTGGGTTTAGCGGTGCGACCCAGTCTTAACCGCTTGGCAGTAGAAGATAGATTTTGGTCAAATATTTCCTGGCGTTTATCCATCATGTTACAACTCCTAGAAGAAAAAGAAGAAGAAGAAAGAAGGAAAACAGGCACCCAAACGTTTCAGCTCAACCGCGACCCAACAATCTCTACTTTTATCTGACCACAGAATCCACTTTATTTTCAAGGTGCTCCCGGAGTTTATGACTTCAAGACAGAAGCTTTCCAAATAGTTTGGGAGCACAGTAATGGCGTATAATTGTGTTTCCCGGGGCCTGCATTTGTCCAAGTGTGATCTCTGGAGAACGTTTTGCCCCTGAAAGCTCACTGTGCATAGTCACCAAACGTCACCAAAAACAATGGAAATGATAAAGGCTATTATCAAGTCAGCTGTGGGTTTGGCATATGAGTTCCTCTTACAAAGACGAACCAAGTGTGCTTGCTAGAGGTTCGATTTCTTTCAGATTTCCAGCGTAGGCATTTTTTCGTTAGCTTTGTCACCTTTCCCAGCTTTTCAGGAGGGCAGTGCATGTAACACATAACCCTCTCTAATGACAGTGCTTCGCTAGTCATTGCGCCATATCCAGTGTGATATCATGTATCGCTTTGTCAGGTTTTACATCTCCAAATTAAATAAAAGCCAGAGGCTTATCCATCTGTGCCTGCTTTTATGTAAAACTCTAACAGTTAAACCACACCAACATATCAGGGTCTTTGGCTTCCTGAAAAGTTCACGCTTCCAGTTTCCTGTGATTATACACCTGTCGGTGTAGTCACTCAAATACCCCTGAGGTATAACAGATCGAAATAAGGTGAGGCAGAGAGTCAAGAAACCAAGACACAAACAGTGGAAGAGAGAGTGCACTCTGTGTTTGTGTGTATGAGAGAAAGATAGAGCGAGCAAACTGCTGTTTCTTTATTCTGCAGCAGCACAAGCCTTAGCTGAGTGTTTGACTGTCTCCTGGCAGAGCAAATGTTGATGATTAGGAGCAGGCAGACTGAGCAAAGAGGGTGTGTGTGTGTGCGCGCGCTCTATTTCCTCCATTGCTCTATGCTTTGCTGCATTGTTCCATTTCTCTTGCACTATTCCTGCTTGGTTGCATTACAGTTGTTTTCCGCTGCTGACACACTCATACTGATACACCAAACACAGTTCTTCAAAGCTTTAATTGCTATACTGATAACTCTTTTTGCAGAACCTTCGACAAAATGTCCTGAAACACACACATTTGCAGATTTGCTAAACACTCTTGCCATTTCTGCAATCCCAAGTGTTACCACAAAGCACACTCATGCTGTAAGAAAACACTACTACAAAACACAGATCACTGGTATTATTCAATGCAGCACATACCTCATTGTTCTAATTGTTGAATCAACCAATGAGGGAGCAGTTATGCAAAGCGAAAGCATGCATAAAAAGGGGCCTCGGATAAACTCTGTGATTGGTAAAAATGGAGCTCAACAACCAACCAGAGCTGAACTGAGGAGGGGAGAGGATTGGGGAGAAGGAGCACAACACCACCAAATTACAGATGACATCAGGGCAACACTTATTGATGGTTCATGGCATGACCACTGAGAGAAGCTGGCCAGCGGGTCCAGCCAAAGTTCAACTGTTTCTCAGTGGCCTCCATAAACAAGACATTCATAGAAGAACACAGGGCGCAGGCTTATGTGATCATTTGGGATGACACCAATTTCCATCGGAGCGTTGACGTCCGTGAGTGGTTTGACAATGCTAGATTCCCAAATTTCCTGCAACCTTATTCTCCATTTCTCAGCCGTAAGGAGGAATTTTTCTTAGCACAGCAGTGGAAGGTGTATGACAGACATTCACATGAAAGAGAAAACTGACTTGATGCAATGGTGATGGCTTGTAATGATGTCACCTTGGAGTCCTTTAGAGTCCTTCCGTAGGGTCCCTCCTTAGGGTCCTTCTGTAGGGTCCTTCCAGGGGTGGATATGTCAGAGCAATGGACTACATTGTCTACATTGAGTTTATTTTATATGGGTATATTGTCCTGTTTATCAATTCATTCAATTGAAGTATTCAGTTCATAACACCAGAACATCTAGATTTAGATTGATTGACCTAGTGTCAAGAAGGCAGAAGTAGTGTATAGATTTGATACATGTTTGTGTTTTGATGACAAAGTTTCATTGTGAGCAATGTTCACATGGTTTTGATTAAATTGTTTTGACAGTCAGAAATGTATCCTGGAGAATAAAATTGGAGCTCTTAGGATTGTATTTAAGGTTTTGAAAAAAAAGGCAATGTGATTACAGAACATGTGTTTTGGCCTTGGGGAAAAACCTCATTATACACTATATTATACATTTTGGGGTGTGTCAGAATAGTACTCAGAGCTAACAGTTCCATTAGATTTTCTCCATTGCTTTCCCACTTTTCCTGAGCCATGCTTACAGTGATAAAAATCTGTAAATGCATCAACACATCAGTTAAGCCTAGCAGCACGACAGCATATGTCTCTTGCAAAAAAGTCATAATATACTCAGTTTGAAAGAGAAGTTAAAAAAATGTTCTGCTTCCGAATTAATTAACCAACTGGAGGCACCAGAGGGAAATGCCCGTTATTAGAGCATATGTCAAAAACCTTTAAAACTGCGGAAGTACAGCGTCAGTATGACAGGAAGTCTGTTTATCTTGACTGTTGTTAAGTACACATTTCTCTGTAAACATTCGATCACAATAGTGTAAGTGTAAAATGAATACAAACAACTTAAAAAGTGCTTTATTCTGTTTACTGTAAAAAAAAATCTCAGTACTTTTCTTTTGAATTCAGTTTGTCACAGTGTGGCGAACACCCAGCAGGACACACACACACACACACACACACACACACACACACACACACACACACACACACACCGTGTTCCCAATCTCCCTTTTATTGATCATCACCAACACCAGTTTCTCATTCACGCGCTCTTGTACCTGCCAGTCGTCCTGCACGTCGCTCCCCTGCCTGCGCATGCTTCCGCGCGCCGTTCGTCACTGCGTTACTTTAAACGTCTTTTGAGCTTCACGGTTCGAGCTTACTCGTGTTGAGCTCGTTATGGAGAATAAAGACTCTTCTAACTTTTACTCGCCTCTCGCTCCCTCCTTGCTGCCGATATCACGCAGCTGTGTTGACAATGCACTGAAGGAGGGTAATATAAAAAAAAATCACTATATTGTTACATTAATGCACATAACACCACCAGGGTATTGAAATGATTGGAAATCAAAGTAGAATATATTACAGCGACATTAATATTAACATTCCATCCCACCCCTCATGTCATCATTCAAGCAGGTCTGGCCAAAGCATGTCATACACTGCACACCTAAAATAGTTTTGCATGATGTAACACCCTCTACGTGCATCTGCTGTGATGTCCTCGCATGCACTATCCATTGCTTCCTACAGTGATACACTGCCATGAAGTTGATGGGCATAATGCTTTCCGTCTGGAAGCCGAGGAGAATTCCTCTCTGGGGTTGAGGAAAGGGAAGTAAGACGGAAGGAATTCAATCACAATCGTGGGTGCGTAACGTATCATTCCCTGATAAGATTTGCGCAGTGAATGTGAACATCATCCCAGACTACCTCATGTTCTGGTAAGCCATTCCTCTCTGTCTCGCTCTAATTGTCAGCCATGCTAACTCTAGCTTGCTCAACTACCAATGCCAGCAGTTAACGTTGGTTGCAGGGCCCAATGATGTTGGATGTGGGTAATTCGCCCATTCTCTGATATTGCAGCACACATTGTGGTGCTGGCTCCACACCACACTGACACACCATGTACACAGTGGCTTTGCGACCTCCTGACTTCGATCGGGCTGAAGCCCACTTCATCCATCTGCGTCATCTGCAGACTTTCCTTTGCCATCGGCTGCATCATTCTCAACGGTACAGTAAAGAGATCAAGCAGTGCAGAAAACCATTTGCGCACATGCATACACATGAATACTGTATACAAGTGTACCTCACGGTGCCTGTACATGCTGGGATCACAGCTCTTCCGATCTATTGTTATTTCACTCACATGCGACTTTGTAGAGTTGTTTCGTGCTTGCTTGATGTCTCTTGATCACTGTTTTATAGTCAATAAGATGTCTTGGGAATAAGATGTCATGGGAAACTGCACTGTGGAAGTCTGTTAGCATGTTAGCACTGTTTGCTATCGCCATGCTACAGATCTCCTCTCATCTTCTGTCATTAACATGAGGGAGTCGTGGGGTCCTACATAAACAATGAATACAGTGAAGGCATTTTAATTGGACTAGAGTGCATGGCCAGTCACAGTTATAAATGAATTCTGCTCTGCAGTGGCATGAATGATTGCACACCTGTTTTCCGTCTGGAGTGTTTGTATTATTGAAGACACTGAGGTCCGACTAACATTGCGCCAAACCCTCCCTACAGCCGCTGTCACAGTTAAGCCAGGGTTGATTTTATAGTCTACACCTGTAGCCCGTATCACATTTGAGACAACGTTGTGCCTTTTCCTCCCACTGACGCTTCCTCTTCCTCAGTGACCACCCTCTTCCTCTTACCAACCCACCACGTATCTGGACACCTCATTGCCTTTTAATCACGGGCCGTCTTGTCTCGGGTCTGCTTGCTCCGTTTCAAGGCGTATTTAGTAGAGTTCTTTTTCTCTGCTCTGGGTTTTATACATGAGTTTTGGAGTCATAGCTACTGCAGTGAATTGCACCTGTAAGACGCTCCTCACAGCATGCGTGATTGGCTGCTCCAAAGTGTGAGGAAACTGCATCTCATGACTCAACAATAATCTAGTCATTTCCCATAGCATTTCACTCAGTTTTGCCTACTGGCCTATTTACATGCACTACTTAGCAGGTGAAGATTTAGACAATGCCCACAGTGAGCAATGCAAGTGAGAGCAATCAAATTCAACAGAAAAGTTTGGGATCGTCTTGATCAGTTACAAAATGCATCACTATACCAGCTGAGGACAACTGTACTGTGCTTAGTATGTGTTCTTGTGTGAACAAAAAAAAAAAAATGTACCTAATATTGTGACAACTGCACAAATGAAGCGGATATTTCACACAATATAGCAAAACGTAACAAAACACTCATTACCCTTCCACACACACATATATCTTCAACCCCTGCTGGAGAATGCAGTAAATAATAAGTACAGAAAAGACATTTGCAATAAATGAATAGATGGCATACCAGATGGCATACTATCAGTTTCTCATATTTAACTGCGTCATTGTAGGTTCAACTCAAGAACAGTGTGTAAAAAGTCAGTAAAGTCATGTCATTTGTGGTCAGTTGTGAGCATTATACTGAATCAGGCTGTTAGAGCCCTCCTGCAGGCATGCTCAGCTGTCGTTGGACATTCTCTGGCTGGCTCAACGTGTCTCAGAGAAAGTGTGCGCTTACCCTCCCAGGATGGTATGGCTATCATGTCACGGAGTGAGACCTAGATTTGAGTAGAACTAAACTGGTAGAAAACTTGATTTAAAAACACACACTTAATCTACTTATTTATATCTTTTTAAAAGTAGTAGCTTTCTAATGAGGTTTGCAACGTCTTTTCTGCTGAAGGCCTGACAAAATCCTGAAAGGTATTGCTCTAGAGTCTGAGAGATGTTTATGTTATATATGTCTGCCGGGGTGTAAGGCAGTGTAGGGGGTTTCTGGTCTAGGGTCTCCAGGTGGTTTTATGTGTGTGCGACCCTGTGCCTGCCTCCACAGTAAAGCAGCAGAGAAATGCAAAATAGCCAGAGATACTATGACGCTAATTTATATATCTGCAGCCCTATCAAATTGTGTGTTGTTTTTTTTCTCCCAGGGTGGAGCAGCTTGGCTGGGTGAACTATACAGAGGCAGGCTCTGTGTTTAGTCGCAGCTTGGTAGGTACTCTATCAAACCCTAATTAAACACTGGGGAATCGAAACGGGGATTCAAATTCCTTCCCAGAGCTTGTCCTCTCACCACACCCTCTCCGGGATGAAACAAGACGGTGGTGAAATGGTGAAACAAGACACCTGTGCTATATGACACTAGATTATAAATCTCCCAGAGGAGCGGGCACATCCTGAAGACAATTATACGGGCAAAACAGAAAGCCAGGCAGGACCCCGAAGACAAGCAGGTCTTTCGTCAATTTTTTATTTATTTTTTTAATCGCTTAGCTCCTTTGGTTTTGCAGCATCTATTAACACCAGCATGTGTTTCTCCCTAAGGAGCCTATGACAAGAATGTACAGGACGTCACTGTGGCAAGGGAGCAGGAGATGACAGTTTTGGTCCTGAAACCCCTGCCCTGTGTATCTTTCTTCCTGTTCTAACACATCTGACTCAGCACGTGATAATCACCTAAAGGGTGGAAACAGATGTGTTTGATAGAAAGAAAAGATCAGCTGTTATAATGGGGGGTGTGGATCAAAGATGTTTCCATGTTATATCATGTATTATAATAACAGCATGTAAACCATGTTGAGATTATATTTCTCCTTCCAAAGCAGTCTCTACACCCTCTGGGTCAGTTTATCTCAGTTTCTCTCTCTCTCTCTTTCACTGTCTGTATCTACCGCTCTCTCCCTCTCTTGGAGTGGCCTCAAAGCTTCATCGACGTGCTATTATCTTGTGCAGGAACAAAAAAACAGAAAAGTGTTTGTTTTATCAACTGCCTCATTCTACTGCTCAAGCCAATCTAGCTCCCGATCACGACTGAGCTCTTCCTGCAATAACTGCAACAGCTGCGCATAGTCCTCAGATTTTTATCTCTACTTTAATTAATTAGATATCATTAAAGACACAGATACAGGGGGTGGAAGAGGCCTTTGTAAATATATCCACTGGATATATTTACAAATGTCTTCATACATTTTGTAGTAACAGAATTATCCCACACCAGAGAAGACAGTTGTTGGCAGTCAACCTCAAGTGCTTTTCTGCAAAGATGTCCTCTCTGTTCAGGAACCCTAAAGAAGCATAATGTGTCTTGTGCCAATGTTCAGGTCACAAAACGTTTCCCAGTGTTCCACTTTGGTTCATAAGAGCCAAACGACTCGTAAGAGCAGCACAACAACAAGGGGGAGGAAAAAGTGCTGCTCAGTTGGCTTGTTCTCTGTTCGAGTTAAGAGTAATCCTTCGATTTATTCTTCTCACCTTCGTAATGTGCCCGCCCAGGAGAGACCTCAGGACACACGCACCCCCCCCCCCCCCCCCCCCCCCCCAATCCTGCTCTTGACTCTCCTCTCTGGAGAGTTATGGTAATTTCTCATAAAAGATGGGCGTCTATACTGAGGGAAACACACACAGCCTAAAGGCTCTCTTATTTTCTCCAATATTACCACGCAAGAGGCTGCCGCATCCCGCGGGCATTCATGTTAAGAAGGAACATCGCATCTCAGCTGTGTGTGTGTGTGTGCGCGCGTGTGTGTGTGGGCTTATTTGTTTGTGCGGGGCAGCTTTCGCTCCAAGGCTCGGAAGCAGGCCAGGGAACTGCAGGAAACATTGGGCCACTGTGCGAGGGATGGGATTCCGGAAGGAGCCAGACACAGCGGGCTCTGTCTCCTGTCTGCTCCGATTACTCTCCATCCGAACTGGAAGGGCTCTGACAGGAATCTAGCATGCCAGGGGGTCGTGGTGCTCCCATCACTCCACCACTCCACCTGCGTGCACAGCAGGGCTGGTCTGATGGGTTATGACGGTCATATAGAGTTAGCGCGCTCTCTTGCGTGGACAGGACGGCAGTTCTCAGACAGAGGTGCAGCCAACGACCGCCGTGAAGGGAAATGTGCGTTCGGATACGCGCGCAAGACGCGTTACCTTAAATGGACAAACGCACGACTTTTCTTCAAACGTGCAAGGAAAGTTACTTTTTCCGAAAGACAGGCATCGAAATAACGCGCGCACTCAGTGTTTCGCTTAGTTTTTGAGTTTTCCCATGTCACTGCGCGAGCATAAACGCTGCGAGCGGTCCGTCACTGGCTTTGTGCACTTTGGTAACCGTGATACATCCCCCAGTTTGATTGGCTGGTAGACTGGAAGGTGTGGTCTCAGTGGTCTGGAAATATAGCGGGGTTCTGTTGTCGTTCTCAATCGTTTCACTCGACTTCGTGCGCACGGTTTTCAAGAGCTCGTTCGACTGCGTGAAAGTGATGCACCGCGCGACGGACCGGGCCACCAGGCGCCAGCGATGCGAAGTTTGCAGGAGCCGCGGCGGCTCAGTTCTGTTTCTTTCCCCCGGTCCGATCGAAAAGTGCTTTTGAGCCTGACGCACGCAACATGCGTGGCCGGATCTGGACGGACGTCTGCTAGAGGGGCGTGAAGCTCGGGCTCGACTTGCTTTGCGCGCACGGTCCTGCAGCGTGCGTGCCGGATGACCACGAGGGAGCCATGGCCACGTGCAACCGTGGGATTCAGATAGTTCTGACCACGCTGGGCGCGTTCGCGGCTTTCAGCTTGATGACCGTGGCGATCGGAACTGACTACTGGGTGTACGCTCGAGCCTACATCTGCAACGCCACCAACAGCACGACGGAGGAAACAGAAAGCCCTCCGCAGCCCAAAAAGATTAAAGGGGATCTGACGCACTCCGGCCTCTGGAGAATCTGCTGCATTGAAGGTAAGATTACTGAGATTATGTTTTTAAAGACGCAGTATCAGTTTGCAATTGCACGATGAAGTATCCGTCCTCTTTGTGTAGTTTATGTGCTGCAAAGTTTATTAATAATTTTTACATGTGAGTGGTGATGAGCGCGCGTCCGGGGTCTTTGAGTAGTTGGTTGAGCGGTTGATGCAATTGCTCGGCAACTAAAGATTTCAAATTGCTATGGAAACTGTGGAGGGAGCTATAAATTGATAATTGAGCTTTTCTCGTGAATTACGACTGTGCGGGCTTCACTGTGTTTTAAACCACGACTGCCGAGGGCGCGCCTGCGTTTGGGTAGACGGCGGAGTGCGTGCGAGCGACGGCCAGGTTCAGTGGATCTCAACACGCGAGACAAATCTACACACAGCAAAACGCGACGTTGAGTCTCTGCAATAGTACATTCCCTATTTTAAAAATCTCGCAGATAAGAAATGGGAATTTATTTCAAATACATAGTCGGCGCTCTGTGAGACGCTGTAAATGAATAACAACTATCATGCACTTCAGTGGCGCAAAGTGATGGAGTGTCGTCATATGCTTTCAACGTCAACCCAGCATGATTTTCAATTAATAATTCATTTACACTAAGTTAAGATCAGTTGAAGAACCTAGTATCTGTGTTATATTTCCTCTTGTATTCACATAGCAAACCACACTTACATTTTGTCAGAAAATTCCCATTAAGATCAGCAACAGTGGGCAGTGAACTTCTTTGAAAACGGTCACGGACTCAGTCCCGGTGGACAAGTGGTTTCACTGTTACCTCGAACCAGTCACTTAACCCTCAACTGCCCCAGCGAGCCTGTTTATGCAAGCGGTGAATGGATGTGGTTCTGCCTGAACCTGCTAACCACACGCACACTGTTAAAGAGATGAGAGGAGCTGAGATGCTAAAAGCACAAGAAGCAAAAAAAACAACAACAGTCTGCACTGATGTGATGTGACAAAGCAACATGTTCTAATAATGCAGTGCCTGGCCTCCTATGATTAACACCTTGACTGCACAACCCCACCCAGCCCCGACTGTCGGAAGACTGTCCCTTAGTGCTTGATTGAGTCAAAAACAGAGTCTGTGTGTGTCCTATAATAAGAGTACAGCCTCAGATAGCACCAATGCAGGATATAAAGAAATATCCATTTAGTTATCAGTGCGAAAGACGGATTTAATATAGCCAGGTGATAAGAGGGTGTCCAGTGAGGATTGCAGGGGAGATGTGTGCTCTGTGTATTTCTGCTGAGGCTTCTTTTGTATACGTTTTCCCACTTAAATGATTTAAATTGTATTTGTTAGACTGCGGAGTCAGAGGGCCTGCACGTCATCTTTGGTAATAAATGTTTCATCCTTAGTATCTCCTGTCAAATGTGCAGACTACAGCGCACACACACACACACACACACACACACACACACACACACATGCAAACACGCACACACCAACTCGAGCTCCAGTGTATGCACTGGTACACAGATACACACGTGTGTCATGGAGGCTGACTCCAGCAGAGATCACTGAGGTATCTCCTCCTGTTGCACATGAGGAGTATTGAAGGGTAAGATTACAAGCTTGATTTAATCTTTTCAAGGACCCCCCCCCCCCCCCCCCCACACACACACACACACACACACCCCTCTATCCTCCACATTAATGGTTGAAGTACTAGGGCACACTCTCTCTGTTTTCATAAAAGCATCTCACGCTCGTTAGCTTGCGACAGTTGATTAAACACAGAACCCAATTAACAGCATAATGAGATGAACGGCACATCCACCCTCCAAAACAGGGGAAGGAAACAACTCTTTAGAAAACTCTGTTATAATCTGTAATTATTCCAGGGATCTGAGAGAACCAGTCTGAGTTACTTCATAATTCTCTAGCAAGTTTGAGAAGTAAATGAGCATGTCCAGAGATTTATTTATTTATTTATTTTTATTATTATAGAAAATCTCTACACAGTACAATCTCCAGGATTGAATTGGCGCTTAATTATCACTTGCATCCAGTTGCACTTAAGTCACAGTGGAGGTGTTAATTCAACATCAGGGAGTTTAATGTATGTGTATACCTCTGCATGTATTAAGGCTGTGTTGGGAGGTGTGCATGATAAATGTCTTTATTTGCATGTAGAAGAGATCCTGGAGGAAATATCCTAAGGATATTGACATATTAGAATCAGATATTGGATAATACTGAAGTAATGAAAACGATCTTGATGTAATGGTTGTCCAATCTTATAGCTGGCTTTGGCAAAGGCTCAGAAAGAAATCTTTTTAGCTTTCAATATAGACACATAAATGTAGACTATCTTTGCTCAGATGGCATAGATGGCATTATACAATATAGAAACAAGGCACATCAAACGCACAGCTGTTTAAAACGTTAATAAAGTTGAACATATCAGCATTACCTAATTACAAAGCAGTTGTGACAAGTGATGCTTTATCTCTGAGGCTAAATACTATGTCCTATTATGGCATAAGGTTCAGCAATTATCTACAGTTGGGCCATTTTGGACTAAAAATTCCCCCCACCCCACCCCCCAGAATCGTTTATCAAATGAGCACAAATGGTTTTATTTCAGTCTTGTTTTGTTTTCAGTGACCAGTTATACCCCTACTGCCATTGCATTATCATGCACTGACAGAAAGGAGTCATGCAGCATGTGTATGGATATTGCTTAATGATTAGGCCACATAGTAAACAAACCAAACACAAAAGTAAACAAATTTGAATAAAACAACTTCTGTGCTCCTCATTTTGTGGAGATCTAATGGACATGGGCCAGGCTGTTAAAGGCAATGCCGTGTGGAGATCGCCTTTACTAGAACACAAAGTGCTACACTTTGTGCAGTGCAGTTGGGAATAGCAGCCTGAGACCATACTTAAGCAAAGGTATTGTTTCGTTAATGAAATAATGTCTCAAATACAAGAGAAGGTAGCCTGCTAAAAACCACCAAGAGTAAAAATGATAAATTTCAGGCTATATAATACTCACAAAATACTCATAAAATGGCAGTTAACGTTTTAATACAAACAGCGCCAAATAGCATTGGAATTGAAGTCTGTAAATGTCATAAAAGGAAGAGCTGCGCAATATGTATGACTAAAATTTAACTGCATGAACTGAATTTCTTTCATATGAATTTGTACATAAGTATTACAAGTTGAAAATTGTCAAAACGTTCATACTCATATACACGCAGCTGAATAAACGTAGCTAGTCTACTACTCTGCTCCATAGCTCTGAGGCTTTGGGGGAACGAAGCCACCCCTTTACTGGGATCCAGTAAGTATTAGACTGTGTTGAAGCCCGTCGGCATTGGATCTCGGCTACAGTCTCCGATTGCTGTATCCATAGGGATCAACAAGGGCAGCTGTTACCGGATCGATCACTTCCCCGCAGACGCCGACACCGACTTGGACGGCTACGAGTACGTCCTGCGTAAGTCCCCCCGTTATTACTTTGTCATGCCCTTTCATCCCGAATTCTACAACATGTGGTGTTCTGTCTGTTTCAGAAGGGATAAAAAGTGCAGCTTTGCATAATTTTGTGACATTTTGACAGGTTCTGTGCGAGTGGCATCATTCTCATTTTTATCAGATATCCAGTGGGTTTGTGTATTTTCTTGTCTCATGCTTGTTAATTATCTTGAAGATAAAATTAGAGAGTACCCTTATATAGTAATAATTACACTAAATGCCATGGTCTCTTAGTGCCCTCTGTGGGAACAGGTAGTTAAGGTATTGCAGACGTTTGTCCTGTATCTCTGACTAGTGTTGAATGGTCAGCCGTTCCGTACGCCACATGTGGCCAGCAGACGGTGTGGTGCACACGGGGAAAGAACAGTAAGGTATCTCCTCTCTTAACCATCGGTGGAAATGGTTAGACCTAAATTAGAACAACATGAGGAACTTTAATGAGGAAAAATTTTGCTTTGCTTCTTGATATTATTGACTTCTTCTAAACAGTTAGAATAATGAGATTTTTAAAAAATGTCCTTACTTTGCGAAAAATATTTTAGAATCACATTGTTGTAACTAACTGAAATCTCTCACAACTAGAGATAACATGATACCAATGTTTCTGATAGAGTCTTGAATTTGAATATTTTTTCATTAAAAAGCACTGTGGAGCTCTGGCTAAGTTGGTTGGATGAAACTTAGATTGTTGGGATGTGTGTGTGTGTGTGTGAGATGGTTTGTTGGTGCTATATTTTTTTTTTACAGATTTAATGCATAGATATGGCAAATATAAAAACTAAAATGTTTAAAATATTAAAAACATTACATTTTTTAGTTCTATTTACTGTGCTCACCTCCGGAGAGCTCTCTCTCTCTCATGCATGCGTGCGCACACACATACACACACACACACACCTCTGTCTGTCTCTCTGCTCGGTATGGCTGCCTCACCCACTGACTCCTGAAATTTACACTATAGTTTTTTGCATTTTTTTCCTCATTAATGAATGCAGTTGTAATTCGACATGAACTTTATTGACCTGCGATTCTTCTTCTGAATTTCAGTGGTGAATCACTTTTCTTAGCCCCCAAACACACACAGCAGAGAGGCTACCTGTACAGCCAGTCTCTCTTCACTTGATCTCTAGTACAAATGATAACAATTATAAGCTGGTTATTCTTTCTAATAAAACAAAATATATGGACAAAGTTCCAAAAGGGACCAAAAGGGACCTGAAGGTAGTTATTTCTCCCGCTTCTTACTAAGGACGGTGCCTTACTTGTTCGGTTATTCCTCTCCTCTCCGGCTCTGTTTCGGTGTGGTTTCTATTTTGCCCAAGCCCTCCTTTCCCATTTAATTCATGGCCAAACTGGAAACATTTCTTTTTTTTTTTTTTTTAAAGAATGGATTAATTAATAAGTTACTGTTGATCGTGACTTCATGGTCATGAATGATGCTGAGTGGCTAGCTATATTGTGTAATTTAAATGCTCTCGCTAAGAGTAGGATAGGCAGTTCCCTCACACTGGGTGTTCAAAACTACATCACGTTTGTAAGTGCCTTAATATTTGCTTTGAAACATAATAGTTTTAATCATTAATGTGAAGAAAACGCAGCAGTTGACCTTCACAGCTGTGTATAAACCTCAAATTAATGCTTAAATTAACCCAGTTTATATTATGTATATTTATGTGGTGTGCTACTGTACTATTTTCAGGCTGGATTTGTGACAATATTGGATCGGTTTCCTTAGAATGCTCTCCGCCCGATATCTGATCCAGCATATTTTTTTTTTCTTTTTTTGCAAATATCGGCCCAATTCCGATACGTGGTATCAGACCGTCGCTATCCCTACCCGCGCCTTTGCAATCTGTCGTTTGCCGTAACGCACCCGATCAAATTCGTCACGCAAAAAAAAAAAACAACCCACCGAGCACTTCGCGCAACGCAACGCCGAGCCGCGAGGGCACGGAAGCGTCCAGTGACTCCGCCGCTTGTGTGCTGCGTGCAGGGATCGTCCGCGCCTCCAGCCTCTTCCCTATCCTGAGCACCATCCTGCTGCTGGTGGGCGGGCTGTGCGTGGGGGCCGTGCGCATCTACAGCAGACGGAACAACATGCTCTTGAGTGGGAGCATCCTGTTCGTGGCGGCGGGTAAGAGCGGGCGGCCAGGGGGGAGGGCGGGGGCCGCTCAAGCCGCACCTGCTCCTCTGCTCGTGGCTTCTCTGTTGAAACGGTTGTAGTCGGAGTAGTTCAGCTGCGGGTGCAGGCAGGAAGTACCGTGCAGTACCTGCAGCCTGAATAAAGTCTAGAGTCAGTCCTTGTTGATGTTAATAATGTATAGTTTTCTGTATATAATAACCATTACTATAATATTACTATACGATATGATGTACATTATATATTATGTATTATATTACTGTAATATTAGAACATGATTTTTCATCTGGTACTTCAGACAGATAAGTAAAGTATGGTTAAAGTAATGAGTTACAGTTAAATGGTAATTTTATATTTTGTGCTGAAGTCTGGGTCCTTTTTCAGGACTCGCCAACATCATTGGTATCATCGTGTACATTTCCTGCAATATTGGAGATCCCGGTGACAAAAAGGATGACGACAAGAAGAGCCAGTACAGCTACGGCTGGTCCTTCTACTCCGGCGCGTTGTCCTTCATCGTGGCAGAGGCCATTGCCGTCCTCGCTGTGAACATCTACATCGAGAAGAACAAGGAGGAGTACTGCAAACGCCGTGAAATGTTGCTGAATCCCGCACCGTTGTCCATCCCCTCCCCTTATACGCGCATCTCAAGCTATCGCTACCGGAGACGGCCGTCCTGCTCCACCGAGCCGTCCCGGGACCCCTCGCCCGTCGGTCGCAAGGCACCCCTGTCCTCCACGCTGCCCCTGAGCGAGATCTCGATGTACACGCTGGGGCGGGAGCATCCGCTGAGGCCGGCCGGCGTTCTGGGCCCCTACAGCTCCGACCAGGAGTCGCTTAGCTTCCTGCAAGTGCACAACTGCTTCCCGAAAGACTTGAAAGAAAGTGTTAACCGGAGGACCACACCGGTGTGAACCTCCGCAAGGTGGCCACCTCTCGCAGCGACGCTTGGAAGAATGATTCCATAGTTCCATTTTGGAAAGCTAAACAGCAGGCATTTTGTAGCCGATTTACATATCCGAAGCCCGTTTCCCCAGTTGAGAGCTGTATTGTGAAAAGATGCTTGGTTAACATTGTAGCATTACTTGAGCCATATCTGGCTTTGAGGGGCTTCATACTGTATATTCCACTCTGACCAGTCAAAGTAGCAATACTTTTATGATGCACTGAATTTTGAAATGTTAAGCCTTTGTCCGAGTATTGATCAATTATGGTTTTCTTAACCTTCCTTTTTACTTTGAGCAATGTACAGTGTAGTGGCAATATGTATGACTTGGAAACAACAAAGTTAAAAGGAGACATCTGAAAGGTGCTATTTCAGTCAATCTGAGAGCAGTTCTGAATGACTGCCCAGCAGGTATTGGGTCCTGACACTGTTTGATCTAATATCTAGAAAAAAAGCCATTTTGAACAACTGTGATTTGAACCACTGCCGTATTGCTCGCTTCTGACGTTTACATTTCGAATCCAAGAGAATCTGAGCCCTGAAGAAAAGTCCTAAAACATATAACAGGCCTAATGCTAACTGCACGATCATGGACTTCATGCTCAGGGAAGTTAATAACAGCTGTTGGGTTGAAGGATCGTGGCTACAATAAGGGAGTTTTTATAACCTTGCAACCACTTTCCTTTGATTCCGGTATTGGAGTACTCTTAAATCCGTGGGGCCCCTCGCCTAAGCAGCCCCTTTAAACTTCTGTTCCTGATCCATAAACAAGCTCTTTAACTTCAGCCCTGTGGTGAACCAGTTTTTGGCACATATGGTGTAGCACTCAAGCCCATGAGTAATTCGCTCCGGTTGTGTTGTGCAGAGCTCACGGAACGTCCCTGAGCTGCTCGTCCCGGTAGGAGAAAGCATTTGGTTAATGAAGCAAGCTTGATTGCCTTATAGTATACAGGGTCCATTCAGCGAAACTACAAACACGCATTACAGAATCTGTGGGGTGGTGGAGTTCCGAGCACAGCACTGAGGCCGCTGCCGAATTCCCAAATGTTCAAAGACGTCTGTCTGGTGTTCTGTCGATTTGTCCTACCTTGTCGAAATGTCCTACCATAGCGCATATTTATAGATCCTATCTATCGATCCGTGCTAACTTGTCGGAATATAATACCATAAGTGTTCTTTTCTACTTTTTCTCCATTACTTCTGTGACCTTATTGGAAAATTTAACCAACCCAAATAATCCTATGGGTAGCAGAGTTTGACAATATAAATACCTGTTTAACAAATGCTATTCACATAAAACTAAGACAATTTGATGGGCTAAATCAGAAATGGCACTTGATTTGATTAAAGATGAGACAGTTTGATATGTTAAATCACTCTATCAAAGCATGCTCTCAGTGTTAAAACTGTAGGTAAGACAGTTTTGAAGGCTAAATCACAATATCAGAATATGTGCCTAGTGTTTAATATTAGAGATAGGACAATTTGAAATAACATAAGACATTTAAAAAATGAAACTTTTTTTTTTACAGATGTAATTACAGTCATCGATTATTATTATAATAGGTGTTAGGGTATTGATGGGTGTTAGGTGTGATCAGTGTTGAATATGTTGGTTGGTGTTTGGTGTGGTCAGTGTTGGATATGTTGGTGGGTGCTTGGTGTCATCTGCGTCTTGCTGCAGGATAGACTGTGAGGGTTGTGTAATGTAACGGTTATGACACCATCACACTATATGCATGCAGAATTTATCTGAGTGTTTAATTGTATTTCAGTTTAATAATTTGCTAAAAATGTCAACAACAACAAAAAAAGATCTTCAAACTATTTATCGTGACCGTGGTGTTTTTACTTGTAAAAAACGTCACAGATCACAGTAAAATGTCACAGTACAAAGTAGCAAGTCTTTGATATGTTGGGAGCTAGTGGAGGAAAAAACATTTGAGTCCAGATGTTGTCTTTGATCACATGGGTCTGTTAAATTCAGCACACTTGACATAATGAACATAATGACTCAAACCAGGTATTAGATGCTAACTACAGAGAACACTTGACTGCCTAGAGGAGATGTTTGAAAATGGTTAAATGATCTGACATGCATGAAATCAATGCTTCTTAGAATAAATACTAATACGATTAATAGAGTGTTTTCTAAGTAAATAACTTGGATAAAAGGTTTTTTTTCCCTTCTAATTTTCTCAGGGGCCTAAAACATTTACACAGTACAGTGCATGTATATGTATGCATATATGAGAGAGAGAGAGAGAGAGTTAAGTTGAAATCTGGAGGGATATCTACAAAGATTTAGCCTCTGTGGCTTATACCTTCATATGTGTGATTCCTCAGACAATAAACGTGTGTGTACTGTCTAATTTTTTTTCCTTTTCTCTAAAGAAAACTAATTTTTAAAAAGGAAATAGAAGTACTGCTCATTAAAACAACCGAGATGCTATTATATGATCATATATTAATTTTAAAGACACAGTTAACTAAAACTACTACATAATGTGAAATAAATCAGTTCATTGCACCTTATCTACAAACATATAGTGGAATCGTGCGCGCTGGTGCTTACAGGTGGGTAAGGGAAAACTAGCCCAGACCCCCAACCAGGCACTGGAGACTTGGACTTGCCATACACACTTCAGTGTTGAGTTAATATGTATTAAGTTGAGTTAATATAACATATTAGACGAAAGTCTGAATTTAGACTAAAACAATTTGACGTTACAAAACACAACAGCCTGCTAATTAGAAATAGAGATGACAAGACCACTTCCGAGTTTGTTTGGAATTGCACACTTTCTGAACACTAGAAGAAAAAAATGACAACGTTAAGCCGAGTTTACATAATGTGCCTGACGACGTCTGAAGTAATATTAAATTACAAAGTATTACCTTGTACCAATGATGAGAACAAAACAACCGATTCAAATCGTGGGGCAAAATTCCCAAGTGGCATGTATTTATGCACGCCCGCTAATCCGCGGGGTCCTAATGGCGTTGGGCGCGTGGATAAGAACCCCGGGTAGGGCAGCTCGAGGGGTAGAATAACATGTGAGAGCACCACGTCTCTTAAAAACACTTTTACAAAGTCATTATTAAGGTAATAACGTCTGGCAGTAGACGGACATGGCGCTAACAGTCCAGGATGAAGAATGGCAGTCACTGAAGGCGGTTCGTTATCATGTCTTATTGCTGTGATCAATCAAACACGGACACTTGCTTCTCCGTGGACCTTATGAAGTCGTCTCATAACATTACCAGAGGAAATGTGTATTCCCAGCAGACTATTGTCATGGCAACAGTTAACAAACACAAAGTGAATTATGCTCCGATGCAATCTGTCTTACTGCTGAGACTAAACAATGACAAACAGCGTCTTGTTTTCAGTCTCTCAGTAGCAGAAATGCTAAATCTTTTAATGGTTTTAGTAAAAACACACCATCGTGCATACCTGTAATTTAGCACCATGCTTTATGTTAATCTAACACATCTGCAGTGCGTATTTGTGAAAAAGTAAGAGTCTACCTGCGTGTTATTTGTCTGCTGTCTCTGACTGTAGTTCTCCTCAATAAAAGACACTACGTTGATGTTGTACCTGTAGTTCTCCTCAATAAAAGATAAGATGTTGATGAGATGTTTTACCTGAACTACCTGACTGTTGCACTCTCCATCGTGCAGGCGCAACATCAACGGGATAACATTAGAACAAAAAGAGCAAACACACACACACACACACACACTCTCACACACACACACACACACACACACACACACACACACACACACACACACACACACACACACACACACACACACACACGTGACCGTAACCGTGTCGGCTATAACATGCACCAAAACGTCTCACGATCGCAGGGAAGCATCGCATCAAACGGGTTAATTTTATTTATTTATTTTATTATTGTGGGTTTTTGTCATTTACTTCATTCGCATTAACACAGATAACACAGCTAAAATTTCCCGTGGATTTTCTATTATCTTATATTCTTCGTTGAGCATTTCATCGCATAAAAGAAACAAGCACGAAGTAATGAGATAAACCACATATTTCAGAAGTGTTAAAGCGTTTTGCTAGGTTATAGACCTTCTTATTGTTCTTATTATCTTATTTTTATTGCCCCCCCCCCAAACACACACATAGCCTAGGGCCACTAAAGGGGGTGTAATCCGGCCCTGCTGAGTACAAAAGCTCCGTGACGGGACTCTCCGTGCTGGGAGTGCACATGCACACAGCCGCCCGTGCCCTGATTGGATGGGAACGTTGGGTTAGTTCTTCTCTCACCTTTCAGTACAACAAAGTGTACCGTATGCTAGGACATGGGCACAAAACCGACTCCAAACTGGCAAACTGACACTTCTCCAAGCGTCTGTTAATGTTATGTTGTGTTTTTCTATTGCTTCTGATATTTCTATTATACACCCTTTAACCAAAAGCACTACACGTTCCACTTAATCATATAACAATCACTTGAGTGCTAATGTGCTAAAAAGCATATGGATCAGTAGTAATCATATACTGTATGCAAAGGATCTGGGTGGGGGCGGTGGGGCTGGTGTTACTGAAGACAAGAAGCCAGCATACAGCATGCTAACATAGTTTTCCCAGAACTGTGAGTTCTTGACACACCCCGACAAATGTACAAAAGTATTTTCAAACCCCCAAAATACATTTAACAAGTAGATTCAATTCTTCTGCTGTGTGCCTGGAGTTGCACAACAACAACAACAACAACAAAAAAAACTCTACATAAAAGCCTGAGGTGTCAAATGAGCTCCGGCTGAGGTAAAGTTTCTCCTGCAGGGTTCGATTTAAATTCAGCACATCTCTGCTGGAGCTAATTCAGCCCAGCAGGTTTTACTGTGCGCAGAATCAAAAGTCACAGGGTTCCTGTCGGCCTGGTCATAATTCCACAGGGAATGTAATGTCAAAATAGCTAATTTCAATGGGCTCAGTTTAAAGGGGCTATAAAAGCCACTTGGGACATTGTCCACATTCTGGACATAGAGCAAATAGAAGGTTTAAGTATATTTATCTTGAAATGTGATATTTGAAACCTCCAGTTTCAAAAAATGGAAACTTTCTATGCATCCCAACTTTACTTTTGATTTTACTGAGCAAAAACGTAATATAAGAAATATTAACATATGCACAAACTAACTGATCACAGAATTTAAGAAGAATAAAAAAGAATTTTTTAAAAAATGAAAGAAGAAAGTTTTTACTTTTTTTCCCCCCTCCGATTCTGCAAAAAGTCTAAAAACACAAATGTCAATGAAAAATCATTGTATGACCACTGTCAAGATTTTGAGTAACTGAGCCCTGATTAGATCACATTTTCAGTTTTTCAGCTTTTATTAACCTTCATCTCAGCTTGATACATGCAGCAACACCCCTGTCTACACATGTGAAACCTGATAGCTGGATGGCCCCACAGCGCGACTCACCACACATTTATAGAAGCTTAGTTTGCCTGCCACTGCCCCTCCCCCCGAAACACAGGTGGATAAGTCCATTTGGTCATCAACTTTTCCTGATGTACCTCAGCAGCTGCAGGCTGATCCATAGCCCCACTCCGTCAGGGGGGTAGAGACCTACCAAATCTAGGTCACTGCCATTCGGCTGTCAGACCTCAAACACAGAGCTGTACAGATCTTATCCAAGTCAAGACCTCCATCAGGACCTCCAACCTGCCTAGACTCTCCCCTACCCAGAGCGTCGGCTGGGTGGACCGGCACACGGGGGTTTGTTTTATCGATCGTTCCCCCGACACACACCCTCAGGGCACCATGCAAAAGGCCACAAAGGTGATGATCACATCTGTGGTGATTTTGGTGGGCATGTGCTGTATGCTCACCGCCGTGGTGACGGACCACTGGGCCGTGCTGAGCCCGAAGGTGGAGGCTGTCAACACCACGTGTGAGGCGGCCCACTTCGGTTTATGGAAGCTCTGTAAGAAGTACATCTACATAGATGACGAGGACGTGGTGGGGCACGTGTGTGGACCCCTCAGCCTGCCGGGAGGTGAGTGTGGACAATGAAGGTTGCTGTCGTAGGTTTATCAGAAACATGTGGCATGAAGTGAGCTGAGCAAGAGTAAGTTAGTAAAAAAAGAAATGTTTACTTTCATCTATTGAATAAGTGAAAAAAAAGTAATTTGGGGTGTCCACATGGCATTGTGCATGTTTTCCAAACTCATATAAAGATTAAAAAGTACAAATGACTTGAGTCTCATTATGTTTTCTGTTTCTTAGTTTAATAATAAATACTATCAGTACTTTAATCTCGATATTGTATTTGTCTGAGCCTGTGGTTTGTTGAGTTCAAGAATCGAGAGCAGTCTATTATTTAGGTCAGTTACTCAATCTGTAGTTAATGGAGCTGCAAACATCTCCGCAATGTGGTGGCATGATCTTTCCTGCAGCCATGATGTACCAAACTTCCTTGTGCTAGAGCAGGCAGTCGTGCCTGTCTGGGCGGCCTACAGCCAAGACCATCACATTAGCACATCCATGCAGTGTTCGACTCAGGATTCTAAGCATGCATGCTGCATCGCCATTGCTGCTATACACGGTGCCTCACAATGTATACTGTAATGTCAACATCAAGCGACATTCTGCTCAAGCTAATACTGCTCTCTGTCAATATATGTACACGCTAAAGGAATTAACACGTGGCTCGTGTTTCAACACCACAGGTTATCTGCGAACTCCAGTAATATACCGCCAGAGTTAAGTAAGCTTAAATAGGGGTGAATCCATTGATCATATCTCATGCTCGGCTGTTCTCCACTGCCATTTAAACCTATAAGCACACAACTAGAAGTCCATCTGACAGGCGAGGCAATACTCGGGGCTATTCTTATAACCCAGGGCTTCAGTACCTGGACCTACATTAGATACTGTAAACGCACACCAAATGCGACAACGTTCACTAAGTTAATCCATTTGTCTGCTTAGTCGATATATTTATGAATATGAATAGAAATATGAATATAATACATCAAGATAGAAATGTTGAATGAGCTGCAAACAACGTGTTGAGAGGCCGCTCACTAATTCATTTGTGCATGTTTTTATTCCTTTAATACAAAGTCAGAAGGTGTTGACACAATATTGTCACAACTGCTGATGATCTAAATAATGCAGGACATTATTCTGGCTTGGCACAGCACTTAATCAGCCAGGCTGGTTGACTTAACATAAAAAAGCTAGTACACAGAGCAGTGCACGTTGTTTAGCCCAGGAGTTTCAAACCACAGCATGTTTCTGCCATGCTCAGTGTCTCAGACTACCTGAATTATAATGCAACTCTCCTGAGTGTAGGACTCAGTCTTTAACCCTGGTATGTTAAAGTTGTACATTAGTTACTCACTGGAATTCAGTTTAGAGGTTTTCCTCATAGGTTTAAAAGTATGGTTCTCAGAAATCATCTTTAATTTGCAAAAATAAAAATTGGATAATCTAAACTAATTTTTTTTGCAGGTTCACATCTAAAACATTTTCATTAACTCTGTTATAAACATTGGAGTTCTTTAACTGTCTAAGGACTGTCACGTAGCCAGCAATGAAAAAGTAGATGAAAGTATGACAGAATATGACAGTGAAGCTTCTCCTACAATGACCTTATTTGAAAGGCTCATTGATATGACCCTTGTCACTGAGTTCTTAGCATGTCATTAGTCAGACATCACTTCCTCATACTAAACATTATTATTTCCTGCATACTGTAAAAAACAGAGTATTAATAGCTAATTGCTAAAAGATGTATAAAAGTGAAAACAACTTATAGCAATTTAAAAAGCTTTGCATGTGATAAACTGAAGAAACACCCCCTCACATTCTACTGAATCAGAAAAATCAAAAGACAGGGAGGGTGATTCCTCCTGTCATAGGAAATCCCCACATATACGCATCCCTCCCTTCAGAACCACTCTGACAATGAATTGTTTCCGGGAGTCGTGGCAGAATTCATTGACAGCTGGAGTCACAAATCCAAGGCTGCGTCCAGGTCTAAATTAGGAGCTTCTAATATTTCAAGCTGACCATCAAAAGGTTGTGGGGGCCAACTAAAACACACCCTGGTCTGCACTGCAACTATCTGCACCGTATGGGTAATGGACAGAGCTGGTACATCTTGAGTGAATCATACACACTTACTACTAATGTCAGTTGGCATGTCCGGATTGTTTAAAACTTTCTCACCCTAAAACTAGCCAATAGATTAAAAAATTAATCTGTAGTGTATCCTAGTGAAACTACAGTCATTGTGAGGAATTGGCTAGACATGGCCTCATGTAGCCAAATATTTTCTCCTATTCTTCCAGTTTCTGAACTGCTTGGTCAAGACCATAGGGGAGCCGGGTAAAAATAATAGGTATACATTCTAAATGCACAGATTAATTTGAACCAGTGGTTTTATGTCCAAGCGTTTTCATTTGAAGTTCAGTGTGGTGTTGCCCAAACAGCTCCTGCCTGTTGGAGTTCCACACATTCCATGTTGAGGAATCAGGACACCTGCCTGTTGGATTGTATAATGGCAGCTATGTATGAAATGTTCAGAGAGAGAAATCCCCTTCAAACAGGTGTGGGACACTGATCTAAAGCGCCAGTTGCTCTAAAAATTATTTACATGTTGGCGGTCAGTTAAGATGGAAGGTGACATAATAAGGCCCGTTTCGTTTTCATGATACACTCAAGTGTAATGTTAACTTATCTCCTCTTAAACTTCACTTAGTTATAAAGTTGCTATGGAGAGTTAGTATTACAACACGTGTGATATATCTCAGAAGTACAACACAAGTATTATTGAATTTCTGCCAGCTGTTATAATATGACTAGGCTACTAGCCAATATTATGAGATTATGATAATTGTGTTTCTGTGTGAATCTAATTTAATTGATTAAAACAGGCCAGGGAATTCCCCTGTGAAAAAAGACTGTCCAAAAACACATTCAGAAAATAACTCAAGCAGTTATTTAATGGATAATGAATCCAACCCAAATTGTCCTGCAGGCCAGTGTTTCTTTAACCAATTTGCAGGATGCACCTTTTACTCCACGTTTTAGCCCTAACCTACCAGTAAACCTAGCAGGTATGCAGTCTTCTTAAGGATTTGGTTCCTGTATATCAGGTTTTGGGAAAGAACAACAATGAGGAGTGTCTGTTGGACATATGGTTAGAGCAGTTATGGAGATAATAATCTAATAATCTAGACCTAACCTAATCTATCAAATCTAGAACTGAGGGACTGTCCTGTGATGTGGAAGGATTCTGGATGGATATGCTAATCACTTCTGTTTTGTATATTTTACAAATTTCAGTGTCAGCCATTTAATATGTGACATGTATCAGGATACATTGTGAAAGCAACCAACCTCCACTCTTCTGCAGTACCATAACTGTTTTACTGACATGATAGTATGCTTGCATGTGTATACAAGACAGCAATAAAACCAAGAGGCCAGTGAAAGACAAATTTAGGCTATGTGAATAGCAGCTGCCCAGTGTTAGAAGGCGAGAATGATTTGAGAAAGCTCAAACTTTTGGTCACATGCTGAGAGACAGCTACGCCTGAGCATAACAGCCTACCTCCAGCTGGCACCAGCTCAATAGCTGGATGCAGTTTCAATATTGTTCAATGCAGAGTTGGTGCTGGCCCGGTGTGGGCTCACTATTGGCCCAGTGTAGCTTGGCCCACTATCGGTCCAAGGTGGTCCCATTGCAGGCCCAGGGGTAGGTTTTTCTTTTGCTCCAGTGCAGACTGAGGTTTGGCCTAGTGCATGTGTTCCTGGGATTGGCTCTGAGTTGGCAGAGTACAGACCCTTTGCTAGCCCAGTGCGTCTCCATGGAGATTACCCAAATGGCCAGCTGAGGGCGGGGGGGGGGGGGGGGGTTTGCTGTAGATTGGGCCAGAGAAACATTAGCAGCATGCCAGCGAATTTGGCATCTGAAAGAGTGATAGTCTAAGGGTAGTAAGAGCTTAGATTCAAACTGGTACAAAGTGATATTAATCTCATGCTCAGCAACTGAAATGAATTGATTTGAATTGGAGTGAAATGGAAAAGTAGCTGGTAAAGACTGCAGAACATTTATCAGTAGCATACAAGACTCGATGCTATTTCAGGTGAGGCTGAAGTAGGCTTGTTTGGCATTCATGCTTTATGAACTATTGTTTCTCCCTGACTGTGACTGGGTTGGATGCAGAAAGTGGTGGTCGACCATACAGCTGACTATGGGCATTGACTTCAAATGGTCATATTCTCAAGTTTGCTGTTTTTTTTCCATGCAGTCTTTGTTGCTGCTTTTGATGGTTGGTTGTGTAGCATTTTGCTCTCTGATGAGGAACACTTGTATTACACATCCACATACGACAGCCCTGGTTGTGTGAGGAAATTGGCATTATAGATTATTTTCAGTTTTAAACTTAAACTTAAACAGAAAGCTAACTTTCCCTCTGTGCGCTATTCCACAATGACAAACTCCGAAAACACTGAAGTTTCTTGAGAACTAGGCTAACACCGTGGAAAAGCCCAGAAGATGTTTCACTTAGGAAACATCTTACTTCTATTTGTAGGCCTTCTCATAACAGAAGAAATGAATATCAATGAAACTTGGCTCACAGATAGCAGACAGGGGCCTGTGTCCGCTGTTCAAATGCATGTTCTATTTTTAGTTCAACTCATAGAACAGGACATGGGTGCCATTTCGATCTCATTCATGCGGAAAATCCACTGCCAAGTCTCCTCATGCAGAAAAAAAACCTTCATAAAGAGCTTTAAATGCACTCTCTGCCCCTGAGAGAGTGTGATGTGTATAGTCGCTTTGTAACAAGAAGCTGATCAACACGGGCAGTGACTGAGCTGAGTAAAAAAAAGTGCAGCATTTTCACCAAATACGCCACTGCTCTGCATCGCCAGGCAGGTGATGCTTCATGGACCTGAGAAAGTAGGATTTTGTAAGAGAACCTTTAAGGATGGCATTTGAAATGGTTCCTAATATCATGGGCCATTTATCTTGGGAGATGTCCTTACTACGAAAAAAAAAAGCAAAAGGATCATTGCCTGGGTTTTGTAAACAATATGAGGAAGGAAAAAAACATCAGAGAATCACCCACTTGTGGTGATGTATAATATTATTAATGATTTGACAGAGAATAGTAGGAGGAACCTTTGCATTCCAAGTGGTAAAGATGTTATATCAACACAAGGTCTCCTAGGACTACCTGATTAGTCATCTGATTTAAAAGGATGGTGCAACAAACCCCTCTCATCTACATAGATCAGATTCATAGCATGGAACACTGTGGTTCCAGAGGCTTGGCTTTAGCGGTTATGATCAGACTTCAGTGCTGTTTTTATGGATCAACATTTTAAACAAATGAATACTGGTAGATTCAAAGTTTCTTTTTCCCAGTGGTGGTGTCAGAGACTCACCACCCTGTGCTGTGTCATGTTTCTCAGTATGCACACACCTGAATCAACAGATGAGCTCATGGTTGTGGCCTTCTCAACAGAAAAGCTGCCATCCCATCTGGTGATTGGATTCCCAGGAGCAGTATTAAGAAACAACAGACAAAAAGACAATGCCGCACCATTACCTTGAATCTTGATCATGCAATGCGGGGTTTATCCAAATGATCTAGAATCATTTGATTTGGTTCTCTTCTTGGTCAAAACGCTGTGTGGTGATTGTTAATTAATTAAGCAAGTTAAAAACAGCAGCACAAATGAAGGACATACCCAGATTTTGGTTTTCCTCCGTGCATTCAAGGGGCTACAATTCACAAATGACCCAACTTAATTAATAACTCCCCTCATTTTTTTTCCTCACAGATGTCAACTGTTCCTACTTCCGACACTTTACTCCTGGAGAGGACTCTGAGATTTTTGACGTTAAAACACAGAGAGGTAAGGGGATTTGTTTGGTGTAGTGCAGTTCACTTAACATCTTTATGTTCTTGCTCACATCTGTGCAGAATAGCAATGTTGTGAATGACCACACAGACACAGACAGACAGATACACAACTTCAGGACACCTGACAACACAGTGTATATCTGCATATGCACTTCTGGTAATGTGAATGTACTTACAGTATGTTCAGGCTCTTATAGAATGTGTGTGATGGGTCTGACCCCAGTAGTATGCACACCATTCTGTCTGCTTCATGAGTGCACGCTCCATACAGCTGAGCATGCAGTAAGAGGACTCCAAGAGGACCCTGAGAGGAGGGCCATCACACAGGAATGCTAGGAAATAGATGAGGACAAACTAGAGAATGGAGACCAATCCAAGTTTCACGACAATCCACCTTAAATCACTACAATTACACCATTGTTGTGCTTCATGAAATATACTATGCAGAGAACTTTTTTTTATTGAAGAAGCAAAGCAGACTAAGGCAAAACGATAGCTCCGTGATGAACGCAGCATGGTGATGTTAGCCATGGGCACTTCACAAACACTAAGGTAGGGAATTTTAATGGTAGTACTAAAGTTTCTGTGTGCCAACTGCAAATCCATTTTGCATCGACGAAGAACAAACTGGATCGTCTGCGCGTCCGTAAACAGCAGCTTTGCCCAATCTTTCTCTTTGTCCCGGCGGCCGCCTTCCCTGTATCCTCTCAATCGTGTAAAAAAGGCCAGACTGGTGTTAAGACATGGCCTAGAGGGCAGCAGCTGGGCATTTGCCACCCGTCTGTCATCCTCCACCTGTCTGGGCAGTCTTACGGCATCTCTGTTGTCTGCGGCCCCCCCAGCATGCTAGAAGACCACCCGCCCTTTTCTTTTCCACCCTTGGGCCACACACTTCATGCTATATTTTATATGACTGACTAAAGTCATAAAATAATTCTGATCTAGCTTCAGGAATTGTATTGAAACTTGATTTATTCCACATGAGGTCCAGCAGACAATCCCAGGATACACTGATAAGTTACATAACCAGGCAAAATAATGAAAGTTTATTCTGAAACTAATATTAACATGTTCCCCTAGAAGCTGCACACATAAAAACTTATGTTCTGATGGACAACTGGTAACTGGCCATTGAGCTCATTATTTGGATACTTAAATTTTGAGTAATTTAATTAACTTTAGGCACATATCAAAATGTAATGGCCTTTATAATTTAACACATGGGAAAAAAAATTGAATAGCATTACTCTTTCAAAATGTTCAACATTTCAAGTTTTGGCAATGTAAATAGTACAATCTCAATGGTGCCTCAGCTTCTCATACAGACGTGCAGTCTTGGGAGTATCTTGGCTGTGTCTTAGCTGCCGTTAAGTTTTACAGATGATTATTCAACTAAAAGACTCTTTCTCATTAATAATATGGACTCCCCTTTCTTTCCAGAATATAATATCTCAGCAGCAGCCATTGCTGTTTTCAGCCTGGTATTCATGATCCTGGGAACCATGTGCATGCTGGGATCCTTCAGGAAAGACAAAGACTTCCTCCACAAACCTGCTGGAATGTTTTACGCATTTTCCGGTAAGGCAAGGACATTTTTCATGTCTGCATATCTTTTCATACCAAAGGTCTCAACAGAAAATATTAGCCATAAAAATGTTACACAGAACCACATTTCCACATGTGTGGAAAGCGTATTAGAAAGAGTTCTATACTTTAAAGTTCTCCCAGGCTCCATCTGATCTGTAAAGCACTTATCTGTAAAGGAAAGATCTGTAAAGGAATTATCTGAAAATAAATTATCTGAAAATAAATTATTTTGAATCCAAGGAGGTCATGCATGACCACAGATCACTAACTAATAAAACACTTTATTTGTAGAGCTCCTTTTTAAAGACAGAAAATAGAGAAAACAAATAAGCATACTAAAGCTTCTTACATTTAATACCTCAGGAACGCATTTGCAAAGAATGAAAAAGAAACAGAAAGTTAAATATAACTAATTTAAGAATAAAGTTCATTTAAAAAATACAAGGAAAAATCTAAAGAGACATTAAAAGAATGAATCCTTTTAAAATAAAAGACAATGTTAAAACCATATTTCTGCCATTCAACGAAATAAAAATGCAAGTGCCTTGAGCAAAACAAAGTGCATAGTTAATGTAATGCGGGGAGGCAGAGCAGGATGCAGGGGCGAATTGCATGAAACAGGACAAAAGGTTGATTCACACAAAATATCAAACATAGCGCTCAGGCACGTGTAAGATTAAACACATACAATATTCACACTTAAAAGGCTTATATACACTATCAAACACTAACAATACAAAATGAGGAGCAGGTGTGGAACACAGGGCCATATGTGGCCATACGGATGAACACACACACATACACCCACACAACCATACACACACACACACACACACACACACGTTTGGGAGGAGGGGCCGTACCATGACAGGGGCCGTACCATACCCTAACGGCGTGACTCCTGGTGCACCAACCTATCGGGCTATGACCCCAAAATCAACGTGAAATGCCGAGGCCAGAGGATCGAGCGACCCGACACAGACCAGTGCAAGCAGGTCAGAAGGGAGGAAGGCAGGCACCAACACAACAACAAACACAGAGACGGACACATGTACAGGCACAGTTAGCAGGAGCCCCAGCCAGTCCACCTATTGTCAGCTGGGTCGGAGTCCGCGCTGGCTGGGCAGGGTCCTCCCTCAACGGCTTGGGTGGAGGCGGCTGCTGAGGCTTTGGTGCCCGCGTGTCCAGAAGCGCACAAGCTGATTTGTCCGTTTCAGGGGTGGGCACTGGTGACGTTGCCTTCTTGCCTTTACGAGGCTTAGGCGTAGGCGCTTGAGCTCTGGGGCTGCAAGCCTTCACGGAGGGAGTGTCCTCATCAGACGATGACACCTCTCTGCAAGCCCTACTGGACAGCCTGCTTGCTCCGGAGCAGCGCCTCCTGGGTGGAGACTTGTGTGGTACATTTGGTTCTGGAGGCACTTCATTCTCGGAGTCCACTGGCACGGTGTCCATAACCGAGAGAGAATCCCCATAGAGGACCTCTTCCACCTCCATCGCCGGATTGTCCATACGATCGACCTCCGAGTCCGATTAGAGGCTGATGTCTGTATACCCCTCACTCCATTCATACTCCCTGTAGCTCTCCCGGTAGTCCCAATATGGATAATAGGACCCCGCGGAGTCCGGACCTGGATACTGTTCTTCCTCGTACCAGTTCTTATAGTCCATCAAGGGCCTGTAGGACTCCGCAGAGTCCAACACTGCACTACACCCAGGGCCCCCCCAAAATTTTCCAGGAACATGTTCCCTGTTGTACCAGAACAGAGAGTGCCCAAGAGTATGGGTCGGTTTCCCTGTAAGGGCTTGGGAGGAACGGTTACGTGTTTTCTTCCCGTTCTTCTTCTTTTTACTCCTCTTTCCCAGCATCCTTTAGCGGTCTGTGTTTCTATAACGCGAGGAGGCAGAGCAGGATGCGGGGGCGAGTTGCGTGAAACAGGACGAAATGTTTATTCGCACAAAATATCGAACATAGCGCTCAGGCGCATGTAAGATTAAACACCGACAATATTCACACTTAAAAGATTCACACACTAACAATACACAACGAGGAGCAAGTGTGGAACGCAGGGAGGGCGTGGCCATACGGACGAACACACACACACACACACACACACACACACACACACACACACACACACACACACACACACACATGCATACATACACAGGGAGACGTTTGGGAGTAGGGGCCGTACCATGACAGTTAAAAGTGAAAACAATATTTTCAAAATTGGCAAAGCAGTCAAGGCAGAGCAGGTAATGAAAAGCCTTACAGAAAAAAGGAAGATCTTAACTTTCTTCTAGAAAGTGTTTTAAATCAGAACTTGCACAGTGCAGAGGTAAACCTTGCCACAGTGACCTGAGCTTTAGTTGCTGCCATAGCCCTGGGATGGATACTGGGGCTCTCATTGGCTAGGAAGGCGATCATTAGCTCTGTCTCCCCAGTTGCTGTGTGACATTACAGACAATGGAGGTGTCTTGTTGGTCTCCTTCCCAGAGCTGTGGAACTTTCTCCTAGGAGGACACTGACAAGGGATTGATTGCCATTTTGTTCCTCTTATTTACAACTTTTTCCAAGAGACTTCATAAAGACTTTATTTCCCTTTACTGTGTAAACAGTCCTACATGGAAGCTTCTTCCTGGGAAATCTGTTCTATGCACCATACCTCCTTTTTCCATTCATCTGTCTCTCTCTCTTATCTGTGCTTCTCCACTTCATCCCTCGTTTCCCCCATCCACCCCCCACTCCCCACCCCGTGCCCCCCATTCCCAAGGTCTGTGTGCGATCATCTCCGTGGAAGTGATGAGGCAGTCGGTGAACAGGATGATCGAGAGCAAGGAAACCATCTGGATCGAGTACTACTACTCGTGGTCCTTCGCCTGCGCCTGCACAGGCTTTGCCCTGCTCTTCCTCAGCGGGGTCAGCCTGCTCTTGCTCTCCATGCCCCAGATGCCCAGGAACCCGTGGGAGACCTGCATGGACGCTGAACCTGAACCGATTGAGTAGGGCAGACCCTGCCGCGAAGCCGTCCTGTCATGCCACTGCCTTCTTCCTGATACTGATCGAAGCTGCAGTGCGGAAACATGGGCTCAATAAAACACAGCGAGAGGCTTATTTATTTTTTTTAACAGCATCTTCTTTTGACTACATGTTACTACTAGTGAGCAAGGAAGGATTTTAAACGTGCTTGCACTGCTCAAAAACATCCTTTCTCTCATGTGGTAACCTCTACTTGTGCACATCTGCTCTATTAGAAATTAACAGAAAAAGGAATTCCACCCATTTTCTTTTTTATATCCACAATGAGATGACTTGGTCTGCTTTAATGTGTGTTTTGTATTACATTGCTGTACATTTACACGTTTGCAACAGTTGCAACATGCTGTTCAGAACCAAGTTGGTTTCACCTGATGAAATCCACACCCAGGACATAGTGAGGACATAATGAAAGGGTTTTTAAAGAAGAATGTAGTTGTTTGCCTATGAAGGCAACATTCAATTTGAGTATTTTCAAGAACCATCTTGATGGTGTATATTTCAAAAGTGCTCATATTTACGAGGACAATGCTGATGTAATACAAAAATGACTAATATTAGCATTTATTGTATTTGTTTTCTGTAATGTGATTTTGTAACTGCTTCATCTGCCCCGCTTAAGACGCTGAGCACTGTCAGCGGTTGTGGCATTGATTTGTCTGTAAGATAGCTTTGTCTGGGGACACACTAGATGTGTTATCTGCTTTCAGCTCGGTACAGAATTTTAATATCCAGTCTGTTGTAGCCTATGAATGCCTGGCCAGACACTTTGGAGTGGTTTCAGTTCGGGCAGGTGCAAACAAAATGGCGTCCACTGCTCTTTAGAGTTTCATGAGTAGAAAAACAACTAGCTCAACCATGGCAGTCCCAGCCCTGCTTTCCCACAGATTCTATCCACTCACCCAAGTTTTAGACTTTAGGCCTCTTAGATTTTCCTGTGAATGCAGATATATTGCTTTTCTATGTTTGGTAAGATATTCAATATTAAGTTCATTATAGTTTCTCATAACTCTCTTCATATAACAAAATGAAAAGAGACTTCTTTAAACCTCTGAATTCTGAATTGCAACTTTGCCATTGAGTCGCAGCTTCTCAGAAGCTTGTACTTTAACACTTGACAATGTAAACTACTCTTACATTTAAGTAATGGTACATTTTTGGCTGCCACACAACTGTAAAATCTGTAAAAACAAAACAGGACAACTGTGAATGGTACTTTCATATTTCACGAGACAGCAGTGTGAGCCATTTTTACTTTTGATACAGATAAATGCACAATCTAATGAAAGTAAGACAACAACTCACTTCGTTTCGAATGTTAACCCTACACAAGGACACATTTCCTTTGCAGGATATAAAACCTATTATGACATCATACCTTCTAGAACCCTGCTCTTAAAGGTGCAGGGATGTTGTGTTCAAAAAGCACTGACTGAAACAAATCATTTGAAAGTTTTACTTAAAAGTTATCAATCTAGCACCTTGGTATTGTTTCTAAAGATGCAAATATAATGCATAAAGTAATTTGTTATTTCTACCCCTTAAACTTTTTCATTTGAACATAATTTAATTAAACTTGTTTATATCTGGCATTTTTAATTTCAGCATATTTGATTATAAGAAAGAGATGATAGCCCTGCAGAGGAAACCCTCTATGTAAATGATTAAAACTGTCTAAAATTCCACTTAGCTTTTCCCAAAGCTTTAAACAAAATATAAAGTTTGTAGTGTCAAACACATTATATTTTTGCATTTTTCCCTTATTATTTCATTCATTATTATTATTTCTTATCTGCATACTCTAACTGAGAGTTTTCAGATATGTATTGCAGATATACTTCCTTTCTAAAATCTGTCTTCATGTATGCTTCCTATGTCATATATTTGTATTGGAAAATGATAATAAATGACACTATTTACACAGAAATGTTGTTTAAAGTGATTGTTAGTTGTCCTCCAGGCCAGACTGAGCCACTCCGTGGTTTTGCTCTGTCCCAACACCCCAGAGGCAAACGGGCTGTGCTTGAATCTGTGGCACTGCCAGTGAGTCTTGATGATAGATCGTTATGATGGATCATAGTCTTCTTCTGGAGCCAGGGTGAATGTATTACGCCACCTGGCCATAGATGATGGGAAATGGAAGGTTTCTGGTGCAGCTAACCAGTGGCAATTTATGTCTATACTATTACTGTGAATGACAGCCATGTGACAAGGCCTCAGGTTGTGCTAATTATTCATGCTTCCTTTGGAAAAGCAGACAGCGCTATTAAAATTGGACCTGGCGTATCCATCCAAAACAAAAGCAACATTCAATGGCATACCGAAAGGTATGTATGAGAGTCAGGACCCAGTGTGGAGTAGAATGTTCCACTGAGCAGGAAATGAGGGCATCAGGTCATGTATAAAATGCCAAGATTTAATTTTAGCACATAAAACCTATCATCAACAAAAACTATAAGAAAGAAAGAAAGGTGCCCAGATGTGCTCCAAAAATGCGTGAAATAAGCCACAGGAGAACAAATGTTGAAACTGCAGACTGTTGTGAAATCCTACAACTACAAACATATATAGGGAATACCTGATTATGATCAAAAGCTCCTTCCAATTGCACCAGAAGAAAGGTTGCCTTTCTACACTGCCGTGTGTGTGAAGCCCCTCCCCATTATTCAGCCTTGCCAATCACGTCCGTTCCCAGTGGGTGCTGCCACATGCAGGGAACGCAATCATGACAATAATGAGGGGGGACGAATCAAACATCAGAGAAACTGGCGACACGGGGCCCAACTGTGTGGAATTACAATGAACCGGGATCAGGCGATTTGCACTCCCCAACAGAGTTCCAAAAAGTGTGTAAGTGTGTGTGTGTGTGTGTGTGTGTGTGTGTGTGTGTGTGTGTGTGTGTGTGTGTGTGGTGTGCGTGTCATGGAGGAAATGGCATTATCAGAGCTAACCTCTAGCATGCAACTGCTTTTCCATGCAAGATGTAAGTTACCAAATAAATTAAATGAGACATCTTATATGACATTTTAATCTTCAGTAACAAAAGAGCTTTATCTGAGTTTTCATGTGTGAATACAGTATGAATTTGTTTTAAACTAATATGCCTTGGTTTTTTGAGAGGTACTTGTGTCAGATGATTGTTTTTGGGAGTTAATGTAGCTGTAACTGCATAGACTGAAGGAATCAATCATATCATTTATAGGATCTCTGTTTCATTCTTAGGAATGCAATAATAAAAGGCTACTGGGTTCCTCTAGAGAAATCAGACATGCGGACATCAGTGTGCGGCTCTGAATTCTCTATTTAGTGATATCCTTGATAATCATAGCAGGGACAATGTGTGTATTTGAAAACCAGTGTACCTGGCAATTAAGGTAACTTTCCAGTTCACAATGGGACTCCATGCATTAATTTGGCAGCATGTGGTGTGCAAGTGCATGTCAGTGATATGCTAGCATTAGCATGGACAGATACAAAACCAGCTCTTCAATTATTCTGCTCGTGGTACAAAAAGTATTTGATGTTGTTCAGACCCTGCCAATGATCAAGATGCTTGCTAGGTTGCAAATTAATGCTCTTTGATCTTTCACAGGCAAACTCTGTGACAATATAACTGAAGAGCCACAAAATACTATTGTAGACATGCTAAAATTTAACATGCAGACAACTTAGTGATTTTGTTGCTAACTTTTCATACCCCTTTACTGAATTTTTGGACAAATCACAGCTACTTTCTATAGAAGACAGTCACCAGTACTGTACAGTGAATGGCAGAGAGGTGGAGCAGAATTTAGTCGTCACGACAACCTAAATGTGAATGAACTGCACATGTGCAAACAATGTTGCCAAGGACCAATCACTAATCTGTATTGTTTGCCCGTCCTTTGTTTTAATGTAAACAATTTAATTTGATCATTTTGACCGGATAATAGGTCCTGTGTGATTTATTATCCAGACGGAGGCTGTGAGCTGTGTGAAAGAGAAAATACAAAAGATATTCTGAACAACTGCTATTTTAAAATTGTGTGTGTAGTGATTTTGACAGATGAGCTTGTGGTTATAAAATCAGAATTATAGTGCAGAGCAGCATTTAAAAGGTGACTGCTGGTTAATATGTAGTGTTAATTGGCTGCATTTAAGTCACTATTTCATACGTGTTGTGATGTCTAACAACAGAAACATGTAAATGAGTTCAGCTTTATTGGGAATTTGGCTGTATTAAAATAATTTTTTACTCAAATATAAAGAAGGAACATGAACATGAACGCAGTCCCCCACTACTAGAAAATATGCAGTATTTTTGGGCAATAATATTAATATTATTAATTATTAATATTGATATTTGGGGAATTTGCAGGAGTCTGCACAGCCGGGGTCACAGGGGTCGCAGGGGTGCAATGGCTGACCTTTGCCTTGGTGAACCACCTACTCCATTACAGTATTTCCCCTGCCAGGTAAGTATCAAAAATCGCTTCTCTGCCTTTTTGCTAAGCTCAAGTGTATTGCAATACAGTATATGTGAGCACAGAGAGTAGGGGAGAAGCAACACCATCTGACACTAGGCAGCATGCAAATGTCACGTGATGATGTCAAAAAATATGCTAATTATCACATGCCGTGATCTAGTGAAATTTAGCGACTTTTTTGAGCAACTACTTTAGCTACTTTCCACTGAAAATAGTTGGCAACGATAACAACAACCTTGCATCTATCCTATACATGCCTTCATAGAAAATAAGGATTTGAGAAGATTGTTCGTTTGTTTGAGGAGTTATGTCTATGGTCCCTCAACACCAACAATGAGCCTTGAAATCCTTTTTGTCTTCCTGGGGGACACTACAAACCCACCATTTTACAGACACTGAATCCATTTCCAATAAACAAATGGCAGTTTTGCAATATCCAGTCTCTACGCCTTCAGTCATTCTGAACATGGAGACTGAAAGGCATGCTGGGACCGATGATTTTATGATTAGAAATAATTATTCTATCCTCCGTAGCTCATTGTGGTTTTAGGGGGTAAATTATCTGCATAAATTGAGCTTGTTGGAAAGTTTACTCCTTTTTTGATGAGGGTGTGCATAAAATGAAGCCTATGATACCTTATCACGAATGTGGTTTTACGGGAGAAGTCATTCCATTTTAAATGGTTCCCATTCATTTATATTTACTGTGACTGAAAGGGTGACAGAGGCAACCTAAACAACAGTAAAATTCTTCAGTCACAAAAACAGGATCTTAGTCACTTTGCAAGCTGTTATTTGGCCTTTTACATCCAAACGAATCATGGGCACGTGTAATTTACTATAAACTTTATGTGCATTTTACACAACTGCTACTGCTGTTGATTTTATTGAGGTTCACCTTAATGCTGTATATTTGAAACACATCTAGATACTTGCAGAATTGTTGGGGGCTTTGTGTCTAATCCAGAGACCCAGCAGAGTGGCAGGCAGTGACCTTTCACCTTCACTGCTAACAAAACCCAAGTGCTGAAAAACACAATAATGCTCTACAGGTGCATGGTACCCCAGAAGAGTGCTGAACCTCTCCCAGTGCAGTGATATATAATGTCATGATCAAGAGAAAGGATGTCACATACATTCTCATGAGTTCATTCAAATGCCAAGCGATGGAGTTGACTTAACAGAGAGGACGGATGTGAAATTTGTTCGTTTATTTACTGCGTTGTTCTGCATGAGAGAAGGATTGAAGTGATTTTGTCACACCTGCCACAACCACACCATCTGACTACGCTACCCAGAAATCCCCTGTTTGTTCCCAGTCTCCTGAATATTAATATCATGTGTGTCTTTTTAACATGCTGTGTCTTTGTTTATATATATATCCCTAGGAGTTCATTCAATCTTTGCGAAGTCTTATTTGCCTACCTTACATTACTGAGCATTACTGGGCATGTTTCTCTGGTCTCTTATTTCACTGCTCGTATCTTTGGATTACTCTTTGCGTGCCCCTTTCGGATTTGTTTATTGTATCAGATATAAACTGCCTGATTCTCGGACTACGTTTTGGATTGCTCTTTATTATTAAATTTCACAGTATTCTTGCACTCGACTCCGTCTCTGTTCTCCTAATGTTACAGAAAACTTCACTACTACTACGGAGTCGGCAGGTACTAGGACATTTCCAGACACTTTAACCGCTCAAGGGCAGTTGTTAAGCCAGCATCATCAAAGACTGGAATCCTTAAGTGATATGGTGGAGGAGTTGACTAGGCAGACACAGCAACTTACGGCCTTGGTTCCCTCGGTCACAGAGTTAATGCCCTACTTGGCTGTACTACCTGCCAGTGAGGTCAGAAATCCTGGTGTCATCGCACCTCCTCCACCCTCAGCTTCCAGTTCTCCCTTTTGTTTTGCTCCCCAGGATAAGTATAATACAATACCCATCCCATTGGATCTGGTTGCATTAAACAGTGTACTGTTCCTGTTACTTTGCGCACCAGTGCCCTTCACATAGAAACAATAAAAAAGGAGATATTTTCCAAGTAATTGTTGGGTCATACATGGCTTCTCCATCAGAACCCTGTGATTTGCTGAGAGAGGCCTGACATAACCGCATGGTCAGCTTTTTGTAGAGAGACTCTCCACATTTGTGGAGAGTACTATGAATATCAAGTTATGCTTTATGGTCTTGCCAATGCTCCTTCTGTATTCCAGTCATTCATAAATGACTTGTTAAGACATGCTTGGTAAGTTCATGGTCACCTACATAGACGACATTAGTGTACTCCCCATCTCTGCCTTCCATCTCCAGAAGACAACCTTCCTCGGGTACATTATCAGTGACACAGGAGTCACCATGGATGGTAAAAAAGTGGATGCTGTGGTGAATTGGCCAGAGCCACCAACTCCAAAGAAGTTACAGAGGTTTTTGTGGTTCACAAATATCTACAGTTCCTGTCCAGAGGAGAAACTATATGTGTTGCCTGCTTTCCACAACAGACTGATCACCTGGGTACATACTTCACTTACCTCTGGTCATCCCAGGGAAATACTCAGCAGTTTGTGTCCCACAGGTATTGGTGGGAGACCATGAATAAGGATACACACGACTTCATAGCTTCATGCTCAGATTTTTCACAATCTGCACGCTACCTGTTGGTAAACTCATGCCTCTTCCTATACCAGAGAGACCGTGGTCTCACTTAACCATAGATTTTGCTACTAATTTACCCATCAGAGGGCAAGACTACGTACTTACCATCATTGACAGTTTTTCTAAAGCTGTGAGATTTGTACCATTACCCTCTCTGCCTTCCACCTTCAAGACAGCCGAAATCTTGTTCCAGGATGTATTTAGGATATATGGAATGCCTGGGGATATCATGTCAGAGGACCTCAATTTACCTCGAAAGTATGGAAAGCATTTATGGAGATGCTGGGAGTAACCATCAGCTTGACTTTTGGGTACCACCCACAAAGCAATGGCCAGGTGGAGAGAGTAAATTAGGAAATTGGAAAGGACCATTGTCAGCTCCATTGGCGGAGCGTGCCGCCCCCTCCACTGGAGATCAAGTTTACACCAGTTTTCACCATCAGGGAGATACTGGACTCCAGGAGACAAGGAAATGAGATACAGTATCTCATTGACTGGGAGGGTTACAGACCAGAGGAGAAGTGTTGGATTCCCAGGAGATAATTTTTTGGAATACACTTTTGCCTGCTCCTTTTAGATTTGTTTACTATATCAGATATTCATTAACTCTTGACCCTGCCTGTTTCTCTGACTGCACTTTGGATTGCCCTTCACTATTAAAATTCTCAGTCTTCCTGCATTCAACTCTGATCTCCAAACATTACAGATTTGGATTGTGGTTTGTAGCCTCTTAAAATTCTATCCTTTCACTGTAGTAATCACAGATTATAGATTCTCCAGTATGCTAGAAACACTTAGTGTTATCAAAGGGGCCTCCCTGATAAAATGTTTTAAAATTTTATCATTTAAAATTAAATTGCGATCATTCATCTCTTAGCGCTTGAACAACAACAAGAGCTAGTTGATAAAATGATAAAAGATAAAGGAGTAAAAGATAAAAAAGAATCTGAAGATGTTATGATTCCGAGATTTACATTAAAAGATGCTATAAAAAGCCAGTAACAGCCTGTCCTTGTATCTTACTATTTAAGTCTGTTCATGCAATAACTGAATTGGCAACTGTGAGAGCTTGTTGTGTGGAAAATTATTGCAATAATGAGCAATGCTTGACTTTTAAGGTGAGAGAGAGAGATATGTTATTATTTGTGTGGTCTGATTTAACTATACGTTTTAGCAGGTGATGGGTTTCCTTAATATGTTTTGTCCATTCTCTCTCTTCCCTGTGAGCAAAAATCAGCTACAGGATTCATACATAAGAGTGCTAAAGTGGTTATATTTTGGCAAGCTTTATTTGGCAACAGTAAAATAAGCATCTACATCATTCGGCCTTTTGGTAATAACACCTTTTTGCCTCATTTCGAAGGCCATGTGTAATTTGTGCAGAGTGCATTAGTGATAGGCATGCATGCAATATTGATATGACGTTGTCTGCGCTGAGGGATGTGGACAGAGAGAGAGCATGGCTGTGTTCTTTGAAAGTGTAATGAGGAAATATCACCGTGGAGACGGGAAAAACGCCATGGTCCAAAATGGCCTCCGCTTGCAGCAAAGAAGGTGACTGCCATCGAAACCATTCAGTGTAGATCGGCAATCCCTGGGAAGAAAGGGAAAAAGTGACAGAATTCCTCTAGAATATGCAGTGCAGCTTGTCTCCATAGGGCCACGTTTCCAGGAAGATACTCCCCTCACAAGCTGATTTACTAACTCTGTAAAAAGGTTCTCTGCACATTTCTCCACTGATGTCATAACATATATATTTATATACCCTCCAGCCATAATGGTCAATGGCAATTGATATAAAAGGTTGTTTTGTGACAAGTTGTTGATATAGTTGTTCTCTAGTACCTTCAAGAATGGTTCTCCTAATGCAGAGGGGGGTGTCATGGACAGGTAGCACCTTGCTAGATGATGGCGTTCTTTGCAAACAAAGAAGCAAGGTGCAGTATTTAGCTGAGAGGATTACTTCATCTTCTGGTATCACTGACAACTGGAAAAAAAGCTATCCTGACAAGTACAAGCAGTTGCAGACAGAATCTTTGTCAATTTGGTACATGTTAAAAAAGTAATGTGCTAAGTTAGTTCACACTGCTAACTATTTAAAAGACTATTAAAAAAAACTGTGGTTCATCTGTAACCAGCCTAGACTTTGACCAATAGCCAATACCATGCCATTAAAGTGCAGACATTTTCCATGTGAAATTGCACGAAAGTACTTCATAATGGTTGGAGGACTCTCTATCGTCAATTATTTTCACAATGAAACCGATGCTTGCATGGTAACTGTGACACTGCATGTGAGCATGAGGCGGAGAGACTCTCCCTGACCTTTTTGTGTGGGAATATGTTCAGACGCAGTACTGATCTCATATCAACCATCCACGTTTGAAAAAGCCTTTGTGCAAAAAGGTGTTTCTGTATGTGTAGCTGTGAGAGAGACACTATTCCAAAAGCCCGCCTCATTAAATCCAGTCTGAACTGTGCTCATACTGAGAGGTGTTGGCAGTGATGGTGATTTAGTTAACCTTTCTCACGATATGAAGAGGACACATTTCAGCTCCACCGAGAGAGAGAGAGAGAGAGAGAGAGAGAGAGAGAGAGAGAGAGAGAGAGAGAGAGAAACAGCTCTTGCCTAATGGGAGGAGAAAAACTTGGCTTGCTTTTGAATGCACCACACCCCACACATCCAGAGCTCATTTGCAGAACTTCTGAAATCAATTTCTGTGAGAAATCTTTTACATACACACATGAATACAGCACTCTTTTAGAGACCCTATTTGTTCTCATTTTAAAATTAGATCTGAAAATGACAATCTTGCATCAGGACAACTAGTTATATGGTACATTGTTACATCCACCATGAAAACCTGAGTGGAGTGAAACAGGTGACATGGTGGCTAGAGGTGACCATAAAAGCATTCGCACCAGACTTTTTTCAGTTTTGCAACAGAACACATAAAATTAAAGCCAATTAAAATATGACATTTAGGCAAACAAAAGGTTTAGAAATAAGACATGGGTATGAATGTCATTTTCATTGTACTGCTCATTCATACAACACAGCTTGTTGCAAGAAACACTTACAGAAACCCAAAAATGCAGAGGCTTAGCAATACCAGACCTTGAAGCATGTTATTGGGCAGCAACCTTTAGGGCCCTCTTGTATTGGGAACACCCAGCTGACTCATCTGCAGAGTGGGTTAAATCCGAGGCCTCATCCTGCTATTCAGCTGCTCTGGCTGTCCTCCTGGATCTTTCTCTTCCCCTACCTTGGAGCAGGATATGTAACAACCAGCTAGTGAGGCACTCGCCTCAAATATGGGTGCAATTGTCTATACTTGTCTATACTCTGCTCTATTCATCGAAAAGTCACTCCTCCCCTTCCACATTTGGAGGCACTTTTTCTGTTTGGCACACACTCGGCCTGTGCTGTCTTTCTCAGTTCCATGTTGACAACTGCTTTGCCTCCTTCACACAGCTCCAAAATAAATATCATCTCCCCTCAAAACATCAGTTCAGATACCTCTGAATGTCTCCTGGCAAAACATCACTTCAGATACCTCCAAATATCTCACAGTAAAACATCACTTCAGATAACTCCAAGTGAGACATTTTATTTGATCCTGTACCCACCATTTCCCTCTAAAACCCCAACCTACCTTAATGAATGACATCCTTAGCTGGGCTGAGAGATTATGAAGGAGTGATATCAAAGATCAGTGACATTACTGGAAGGCGCATGGAATGCAGACTTGGGTGAAGGGTTGGACGAATACACATGGAGTGAAGCACTGGACAGGATATTTTCATCTTCCTTCAATCCTACACACTATTTGAAGCATTTCAGAACTGTCCACTGGGTGCACTGGTTTAAGGCCAAAATAAGATGTTTCGCAACTGATGTTGACTGAGCTCTGTCCTCTCTATGCTATTCCGTTTTGGGCCTGTCCCCTAGTGGTATGATTCTGGGACAAGATATTTAAATGTCTTTCTGATATATGCAAAATTACCATTTCACTTTCTTCTTGCACATCCCTGCTGGGTGTTCTGCCAATGGATTCTCCCTTCTCGGCTGCCCAGAGAGGACCAGTCGACCTGGCCACATTCCTTGCCCGAAGGGTTATTCTTTTCAATTGGAAATTACCAGTCACTCCTCCAATCCAGACACTAGGTTAGGTCTTTAGGGCTGGAGAATATCAGATGTTCACTCAGGGGTGAGTGGAATTTTTTTGCTAAGACCTGGAACCCCTATAAAATGCATTTTAGAAGGATAACTTTCTAAAAGAAAAGATGCACTTGAAATGTTATCACTTTCTTTGTGTGTTGGAAAATTGACATTAAAAGTGTTAAATGTATACAAATGGTACAAACACGTTTATTTCAAAAGTAGATTCTCAACCCAGACCCAGTGTATACTTTATTCTAGTCCTGTTTGTAGCCTTTGTATATTAAAATCACAAACACCCACAAAAGACCCACAAAAAGTAAAAAAAAAAAAAAAAACATTTGGCATTAATAATGAATTAGGATTGCATGGTCTGACTCATGCACCACCCTCCGTTGCATGTTTTCCTGGAGATTTGTTGGACAATTTTAGCTAAGGGTGTTGCTAATGTCTTCCCTGACACACCAAGAAAGCACACGTATACCCACACACACTTGAAGACCCATTCAGATAGTTATGGTCTCTCAACCAGGGACAGAAGGAGGAGGAGAACGCAAAGAGCACATTGTTCTGACTCGTGTGACATTTACCATGTTCATTTATGTCTGATCTTGCATGTGTTTTTGGTGTGTATGAGGGAGGAGGGTGTGGAGTGGGGGGGATACTTGATTTGCAGTGACATGTAAAAAGCTATTTATATACTTTTTGAACCCTTGTTTCAACACAGTCACCCTTCAACATGGTTGCATCCCACAATACCTTGGGGATATTCTGTCATAGTGCCATCTTGCCAAACAAGTGTTTGTACATGTCTCCAACAGCAATACCGCTAAAATAAGCATCCTTATATTTGGGCAACCCCCTTTTCTCCTCCACATTGCCCCCTGTGGCAAAGAGATACAGACTGTGCCCCGGCTATGTGTTTAATATGATCATAATGCGCCTTGTTCCCCCTGTCATTAGCAAGTCAGTGAAGGGTGAAATCAGTGAGACTTCACAAGAGAGAACCTCCCACGGCGGTGCCAGAGCAGTATCACGGGGGGGAGGGGGGGTGTTTGGTGAGAAAACAAACTGGGGGTTATGTGCCAAGGCATTTGCTCTTCAGTACAGTAAATTCCCATTCTTACCTCCTACGCTGAGCAAGTCACACCAACACCTGCACAGGTTGTAGAGCTCCAGTTCAAATTTTACAGTTCTCAGGTGTCCTCTGACACAAATGCATTGGCTTCTGCTTATGCACAAGTGTATGCGCATTACATGCCTTGCCAACATATTCTAGTCAAAGGAGTCCCGAAGTCCTGGATCCTGGTGCCCGTATTCTCTGCTCACCAACACCTGGGCAAGCTACTCATAAATAACTGATAAATAACTGATGAACAAGGAACTGGAAAAGCAGGAAGCATGAAATTGTAGGGCAGTAGTTGTCCATGACTGCAGATGAGACACCCAGAGATTTAAAAAGTGCTTTCAGTTTAGCAGAATACCCCATCACTAGCACCACCAGCACATATCCCAGCACGTTCCTAAACTAGCCCACAGATATCCCAACAACGTCAGGAGGGCAGGTAGGCATGAAATCTGCAGCCCAAACTGTGGAAAAGGTTTCACGTCCCTGGCAACTCCGACGCCCTCGCGGATTCTCCAGTCCCTTTTGGCTGGGACTCGGCCAGATAAAATATCTGCACTCCAGTGACCAGATGAGCAGCCTGAATGGAGCCTCCTCAGGCCGGCTGCACCAAACTGTGAGCTCGACTACGTAATCCCAAGGCTGCAAAGGTCTGAGGCAGGCAGCGGTCGCCATGACTACTGCTGAGTTGCAGCTGGGAGCAGTGAGGGATAGAGAGAGTGCGAATGAAAGTGTGTCCATGCGTGTGTGTGTGTGTGTTGCTTATGAGAACTCACTATCACCTTTATCTGAAATGTAGATATCCTTTTCAACTAATGAGTAAGCAAACAAACAAACAAATATCTTCAAAAGCAAGTATATGGATAGACACATTTGGGCTCCCTGCTCTTCTGTTTACTGCAAGTGCAGTCAATAAATTTCTTGGCAACGAGTCTCTTCCTGCAAAAACGCCAAATAGCTACAGGCTGTTAAAGAAGCAGGCCATACAGAATGAATGAATGAATGAAAAACAGACAATTTAATTTAGTACAATTTAATTTGTATAATGTCGCATTATACAAATTATACCACGCTAACTGGCTAAGCAGGCCTTTCATTTTTTATTTTTTGGCCCTCCAAACTAGAAGAAACCTTTAAGCCTCAAGCAAAAAATACAATACAGAGCTATATGGCTGCGAGTTTACTGTAGCTTTCAAATGATCTCATTGCAGATGAATGCATGTGAAGATACAGAGTGGAGCACATTCAGAAGAGAGAAAAAATGACAGGGAGCATGAGAGGGAGATACCACACAGTGCCATGAGCACCGTGTGTGTGTGTGTGTGTGTGTGTGTGTGTGTGTACCAGGCCAGGCCTGACAGGGAGGATCACCCCCCCTACCCCACTGGGCCACGTCCTCTATACAGCTCACACATTCACTGAGAGCTCTCTGACACACACACACACACACACACACACACACACACACACAACACACACACCTTCCTCAAAGCTTTTCATGTACCCATTATTCAATTCATACACATGTGCGCTTACACATTTTTAACCATAATACTCTACATACTCACAGGCATGGGGAGAATCTCTGACACTCCAATATCACATGCCACCATTAGCAGCTAAAGAGCTTTTACATATGGACGGACCAAACATAAGCAATTAGAATATGAATTAAAGATGCTTTTATCATGGTAACTCATTTTATGGGGAAAGCCCTGTTGAACTTTTGTCAGACCAATGTAGCAGTGCTCAATTGTTCCTGAAGCTCAGAGACCTTTAAGCTGTGAAGACAAAACACAACTCCAGTTGATCCTCTGCCCCAATAGAGGCTTAAGGTATCCATTCTCTCCTTGCACAGCACCACTTGCTGTCAGTAATGAGCTCTCCGCCATGTGACAAACAAGGATCCCTTTTCCTTACCTTTTTAGTCCATCTTAATTTATATGCAGTCATTTCACGCAGTCTGTGTGAGGCGTCATAGACCCGAAGTGACAAATGTCTGTATGCACTCCTCTGATGCAGTCCTCTGATGGGAGGCCATGCTGCAGTCTCATCACATCCTTATGTTCTTAACAGCAATCATAACATGATATATCCATTTAGTTACCCATAAGAAGGGGATTGTTCTTGCAAAATTAGCCAAATGAAGAAGCAGTTTTTTTCTCATGGACCAACAACCAGATTTTAAAGAATTTTAGATTTTTTTTCAGGAGCAGGTATGTTTGTTTACTAGATTTAGTTTAAGGCTTCACTCTAAGGAGTAACGTTTTAGTGGATTTCTCTCAGTACCCAGGAACCATGTATGAACCACAAAGAACATTTTTAAAAAGCAGAATCTATGTTAAAAAAAAACAAAAAAAAAACCTCATTCATCCTCCTTCCTGTGGGAGTCAACAGACATAGTGAGCCATGGCCTGTAATGAGAGAGAGAGAGAGAGAGAGAGAGAGAGAGAGAGAGAGAGAGAGAGAGAGAGAGATCTAGGAGATGTAATTTACAGGGAAATAAAGAAGCGTAGATAATTGGTAATCAGTAACATGTCAGAAGACCTGGGAGACTTTAGAAAACAAGATTTAATTCTCTCCTCTCACACAGTAATGAACATACTCTGAGAAGGTTTACAGTTAATATGATCACCACTACACCAGGGGTACCTAACCTGTGTACTGGAGGACTGATCTGGCAGCTCCCTGATTGACACAACTCCTGCTTAGAATGGTTCTTGCTCCAACACACCTGCTAAATTTGCTAATTAGCTGATGAGTAGAATCAGGTGTGTTTGATGAGGGAATTCACCAAATGATACTGGACTCCAGGACTGAATTGTGATCTGCTTTCTTTGGTTACGTGGAGGAACAGATGAAAACACCTGACCCTCTGTCTTTGAAAAAGTACCCCCCAGACGTTGCTCTCACAGCACACTGCTTGCATTCTGCTCAGCGGACTGCAGCTCCATCCGGCAGCCTCTCGAGAAGAGGCCTTGGGACACACAGGCAGATGAAGAGATATTCTCTTTGGCTCCACAGATATCCGTGGTGCGCCGCACTTCAAAAGTAACCGTGGTTAGTGTAATTTTTCAGGACCCACCTTCTCATATTTTCCTCTTTCCTTTCAGACGATACATAGATGAGTGGCCATGTAAATGTTTTGGGGTAAATCTACCTTCATAGCCTCAAAAAATGTTTCAGCCAACATATTTCAAAACATCTCACACTGAGACTACTGAAATATCCTTAGAGGCCCTTCCTCTCTGAGTGATGGCTCATATACCCCTGCCTCTCACTGTCACAGTAGTCCATGCTCTCAGCTGCTGGTGTAAAGCTGCTAAAATATCCTGCTCGGTATCAGATTTTAAAAAGTTCAAACCCGGCACTGAATGTTGAGAGGGTGAAAGGGTATATGGGAAACGTGGACGCGAGTACGCAGCAGACGTGGAGGGGGGGGGGGGAAAAAAAAAAACAATAAAAGAAATTAAAAAATAAACAACCCCAAATCTAATTTTGTGTCAGTGTTGAACAGTTTAAAATATTTAAGGGTGCTAATGTGTGATAGCAGACCATGTTTGAAAAATATTTATTTACGGTAATTACTTTATCATTACATTAGTAACACAAACAACTTGTATATTTGTAGTAAAATGGTCTGTGCTTGAAACTTTAAAAGAAACTCTTAACCCATGACAAACTGAATACAGCAATTTATAGTAATATATAGTATAATATAAATTACTATATAGCAATATATAGTAATTTATATATTTGTATGATTCAAGAGTCAAGAATAAAACAGGTTCCAGTTTCTTTATGCATTCAATCTATAATTGATATTTAGCCCCCACTCAATTTATTCACATCATATAAAACTTGTGAAATGTACATACATGTTTTACAAAGCACATAATGCATGCATACAAATAGATCCATTTACATCTCAGAGAAAGCAGGGAAATTGTCTTTTAAATACCTTAGTTTTCTCTAAAGGCCACACAGCCACAGTGACAGAGGAGATCATAATACTGCATCAGAGACCCATACTAGGACCTCCCAAGGATGATCAACCAATTGTATCTCTTCAATTTCTGCTGTCAGTCATTTGCCTAATGACGGGTAAGTGCTTAGCAAGAGAAAGTTTGAAGAACCTTGTAAGAACAGAAGCTATTTAGTGCCAAATCCAAAACACACAGCGGCTACAGCAACATACACACACATATGCAGTTTCTTCAAAAAGCACATCACCACCCAACATAAAACTGACAAGATTGAAATGGGAGCATCATAAGTGGCGTGCTGGCGTGCATGATAAGCAATTGGTTTCTCGGTGCAAACAGGACCGGCAGGCTCCCAGAAGCCTTGTTTAAATCACATTTTCATCAGCGGAGTGTGCAGAGATGAAACAGGCCCCAACAACATAAAGTGCATTAGAGGAACAGATGGTGTTCCTAAGCAACAGACAAACCTCTCTGTTGACACATTAAAGCTAGTTATTAGCACGCGCTGACAAATTGTTTTGTTTTCACTGTCTCTTCATGGGCCAGAAATGAGCTCTTCCTCAACAGGGTGTCCTGCTTTCCTGTTACAAGAGACATGAAAAAAAGTCTTGGCTTGATCAAAGTAGGGCTTGGATCACAACTGTTAGCAAATAAACAAGAAGACAGCATTGTTTTCATGCTTCATTTGATTAAAACGTGAGTTGCATTTAGACAAATTAATAGTTTGACCTGGTTGCGTTATTTAACAATAATATTTTGCTAGCCAAGGTCTCATTGAAATTCCATGGCAAAATTCCGATGGTGGATGTAACACTTGCAATGTTGAATTAACATTTAGGCCTGCACCCAGCTGGAAGCAAATTAACAACATACTGTAATGGTTGATTCAGCACTGTGGGCTATCTGTTTTTGAATATGTCTAACCATAAGGAAAAGGTTCCATATTCAGAATGTTATTAGAAAAGCTTGGCATTGACAATATCCATGTCCATAACTGTAAGCATGTGAATGTCCCCTCTTCTTATTTCTCATACCTGGTACTTTGTACTTGAGATGAAACGGTTCTCCTCATGATTTCACCCAGCATGCCTTTCAACTAGGAAACAGGCTGCAGAAAGCTGTATGGACACTGCTATGGATGTGCTTTTTTATGACGAACATACCAAACCACAAACAGCAGCAGTGCAGGAGTCTCTGGAAACTAACTCTGAAAGACTTTTCATCCCACGTATAAATGCAATTTCATTTGCTTTTATTTAAGCAGCCATTTCTGTAATAAAAACAAGCTAGTTCTAAAAACTATTAACAAAAAAATAAAATAGCTGCATAAACAGCCAAGAAACACTTCTGTATAAAGTCTGTCCGGCTTGACAGGCAGGTGTGGAGTCCCTTGCAGGTTAGCTGAAATCAGGTTTAAGATATAGAGTAAAGGGCAATCCAAAAGCCAAGTTAAAAACCAGGCCAGTGGTCAGTTCCTCATCTTCTGGATGGGACTTATCACACCAGCAGGAAAGAGTATGGAAGACTTAAGAGAGGCTCAAGATGCCTGGTCAGGTCATAGGTTCTCAAGAGGACATAGGCTTTACCATTTTTGGAGCCAGACCTGTAAGTGATCCATAATCTGAAATATCTATAGAAACAGGGACCACTGGGCCTATCTAGGGGTTAGGTGCATGCCTTTCCACAGGTATGTGAGGCTCTTATGGTCCGTGAGTATCACAAAGTTATGTTGAGCACCTTCCAACTACTGGCACCTCTCTTCAATTGCCAGCTTTATGGCTAATAGTTCACTGTTCCTCACATCATTGTTATGTTTAGTGGGGGCACAACTTCCTAGAAAAGAAAGCCATGGGATGCCACTTCAGAGAACAACCCAGGCACTGGGATAGAATGGCCCCAACCCCTTCCTCAGAAGTGTCTACTTCTATTATGATGTCTGTGTCAGGGTGCTTCAACACTGGGGCACTAGAAAAGGCTGCCCTAAGGGATTCAAAAGCATGTTCTGTTTAGGGACTACTGTACAACTTGTTGGGTTTGTCTTTGAGAGAGGCAGCTGAAATTGCATATAAATCGACTCTAAACGTTTGCAAACACAAGAACGTTTGAAGTTCCTTGCTGGGTCATGGCAGGTTAAGGACCACCTTCACCTTCCTGTCCTCCATGGTGATGCCTGTGGAGCTGATGACAAAACCTAAAAACGTGTTCCACTGAGTATTCAACACGTCTTTGCCCTTCTTAGTGACAAAGAAGAAACCAGACATGGTAGGGGACTTGGACAGTCTAATGTACCTGTGCCTCAGTGAGATAGTCCTTCATAGCCTTCCTGTCAGTGAGGAAGAGGAGATATGTGTCTTGGGAGAAAAACCACTCTCCTCAGAGCTCTTAACAGAGGTGGAGGCTACAACCACCATTAAAGTGGTGGAGGCTACAACCACCTGTGGTCCATTAAAGAGGAGGAAGCTAAAACCACCTGTGGTCCATTAAAGCAGCTACAATGTTCATGCAATAGTCAGACAATGATATTTCAGTAATCCGCTATGAGATCAGAGGGTTTATGATTTTGCAACCAAGGGCTGACTAAAACCATTGAGATGAGCTGCAGTGACTTCGTACAGGGAAATGTCTCCTATATTTGGTTGGCACTATACTGGAGGGTGATGTCTCATAAGTCATATGTCTAGAACCCAAAGGCATCAAATCCAGGGAACAGACTGGCAGGATGGGTCAAGGAGGAACAATGGGTAAGTTGAGGCATTTCACCCTTTCAGCAGTGATCAAATTACTAGCAGCTCTGGAGTCAATCAGTGCTGGAACGAAAATAGAATCCACTGTGGAGGATCACAGTCTGAAGGATGAGATAAAGCAGAAACTGGATGTACTCACTGAAGTGGTGTGCGAGGAAACCTTGGCACACCCTTGAGATAAGCAGTTTTGGAGGGACACTTGCAGTGTAGATGGCCAGCTTCTCTACAGCAGAAACAAATACTCAGTCACTGCATTTTGTTTCTTGGTGCCTGACAGGCATGTTGTCTACACATGTCTCGTCGGTGTCAGTTTAGCGATGAGCAGGCAGAGGAGTCAGCCAAAACAAGAAGCAAGAGTGTGAGGATCCCTCTCTTTCACGAATAAGACTGTCCAACTCCTCAGAGAGTGAGATAAGTTCCTTAAAGGTGTTGGAGTCATCCCAACAAGCAAGCTCATTAACTAACTCAGAATGTAAGCCTTGGCAAAAGCTGACTAAGATGGCAGCATCAGTCCAGCCTCTACGAGCTGCCCAGGTGCGAAAGCCCATGAAGGCTGAGGGCAGCAAGCTGCTGAGTCTGCTTTGTATGATTGCAAGGTCTTCTGTCAGGCTTGGCAGGCAGAAGATGAGTCACTCACAGGTTAGATATAATAAACAGTGTAATGGCCAGTCCAAAAGCAATTAAAGACAGGTACATCAGTAAACCAAGCAGGAAAAAGGGATGAGGGGAAGGAAAAAGGGGAAACCAAGACAACTAGGCAATGAGTCAAAACCAGTACAGGAAAACAGGAAAGACCAAGCTTAGGAACACTAGATAACTCCAAGACTCTGCAAAGGACATGACAAACATGAGGGGTATATATACAAAGGGAGATCAAAAAGGGAATGGACAACAGATGAAATCAAAAGACAGGGAACTGGGAATGAACAGGAGGATTATGGGGAACATAGTGTAAACAAATAACTCAAAACTTACAAAAAAACATTGCTCACATTTCACAAAAAAAATCAGTGACCAATATAGCCACCCTTCTTTTCAATTACAGACATAAGCCCTTCATTCATGGAGTCTGTCAGTTTCTTAATCTGTTGACGATCAACTTTTTGTGCAGCAGCAACCATAGCCTCCCAGACACTGTTCAGAGAGCTGAACTGTTTTCCTTCACTGTAAATCTCCCATTTAAGAATGGCCCGCAAGTTCTCAATAGGGTTTAGGTCAGGTGAGGAAGGGGGCCATATCATTATTCTTTCTTTAAGGCCTTTACTGGCTAACCATACAGTCGAGTACTTCGATGCATGTGATGGAGCATTGTCCTGCATAAAAATCATGGTCTTCTTGAGAAATACAGACTTTTTCCTGTACCACTGCTTGAAGAAAGTGGTAGTAGGTTGGGAGTTGATTTTGAGTCCATCTTCAACACAAAAAGGTCCAACTAGCTCATCTTTAATAATACCAGCCCATAGTAGTACCCCACCTCCACCTTGCTGGTGTCTGACTCAAGGTGGAGCTCTGTGTCTGTTACTGATCCAGCCACAGGCCCATCCAGCTGGTCCGTCAAGAGTCACTCTCCTCTCATCAGCCCATAAACCTTTGAAATATCTGCCTTCAATAAATGTCTTGACATTTCACCTTATGGGTCTTGTTTAGTGGTGGTTGGGTTTCAGCATTCCTTACCTTGACCCTGTCTCTGAGTACTGAACACCTTGTATCTCTGTCATTCCAGGTAGGTTGCAGTTCTGGAATATGACAGCACTGGAGGATAATGTGTTCCTGGTCACGTCACATTTGATTCTTCTCAAATCTTTGGCAGTTAATTTGTGTCTTTCTTCTCAACACATTTCTTGCAACCCTGTTGACTATTTGCAACAAAACATTTGATTGTTCTGTGATCATGCCCCAATATCTTAGCAATTTTAAGAGTGCTACATCCCTCTGAAAGATGTTTTACAATATTTGACTTTTCACAGTGAATTAAATCTCTTTTTTGGCCCATTTTGTCTGAGGAAAAGAAGCTGCCTAATAATTTTGTACACCTTGATATAGGGTGTTGATCTCCTTAGGCCACACCCTCCCTCATTACACAAATACACATCACCTGATATGCTTAAATCCAATAAGCATTCAAGTTTATACAGCTTGAAGTTGGAAAATATGCATAAAAATAATGATATGGTCAAAATACTCTCTTGCCTAAAAATTGTGCACACAGTGTATACACTGTTTGCTTCCCTCATTACAGTGAGGTTCAAAAATCAAAATCACAATCAAAATCAAAATTTATTTATAAATAGCTTTTTTGTCACAAAGCAGCTTTACAAATGTTGAAGTCTAAGCACCCAGTGAGCAAGCCAAGGCCGACAGTGGCAAGGGAAAACTCTCTAGAGCATGAGGAAGAAACCTTGAGAGGAACCAAGACTCAAAGGGGGGGGCTGTCCTCTTCTAGCCAACAATGGTCACCACAATAATAACAATTTAAAGAGTAAAATAAATTTAAAAATGAAAAACTTTCTAGAAGTCCGATACTTTCTAGAAGTCCGATAGTCTTGTCCGATACTTGTCCAGTTTTTGCCTTGGGACTGTTTTTGACTGTTCGTTGGATGTCCCCTCTCTACTGGTTGCTTTGCTCTCTGGTTTTGACCGTGGCCCATTCTGTTGATGTCTTTTGTGATTGCCCTAAACATGCAAGCCAAAAACAAAACATTTTTTTTAAACTCCAAGCATCTGGTTAATTTTCAGTGTTACATGAGCCAGCCTATTAGAATAGTATTCTGTGGACAGATATATCATCAACATTTCGGTTTAATTAACAAGCATTGTTTTGCATAAAGCAAACCCCACTTTCCAAGATAAGAAACTCAGCCCATTTGTGAAGGACAAGGTGTGGCACTGTTATGGTTTATGGCTTCTTTGATGCCACAGGAACCTATGATTTCTAGATTGCATGAGCAAATAATTCAACAGGAGAGTGTAAGGGTATCTGTCTTCTGTCTGTTAACTGAATTTTAACTGTAAGTGGGTCATTAGTTAAAAAAAAAAAAGTTCTGAAGATGCATGATGGATTCTTTTGAACTTACAACATGTGCTACCTGAGCACATACTGCACTATGTCTTCAAAACCCACCACTGCTTGCTCCACCACACACATCTGTCATGGCTTTTGGCTGCCGCAACAGCTTTCATTAGTTGCACTCCTTTAATTATTTAAATCAACGTGCACTTTTGACACCAATATGAACATGTTCTGGAAGAGAACTGCCAGAAATTAAATTGAGCTGAAGAAAATTAAAATTCAGGACAAGCCATCAGTCAGAGTCACGTAGCCCTGATGGCATTTCTGTCCATCTGATTTGCGTAGCCTGACCTTAACCTTTCAGCATCATCATCATCATCTGCTGCCCCTCACCTGCTGTCTCCAACCCTGCAAACCACCCCCATGTCCCCCCTACACCCTTAGCAGAAAAGGCCTACCAGGCTAAAGGTCTTGTCTGTGCCGCAGGGCACTAGACTCAAGCATAGAGGCGACACGGAGGATGCCCTGGAGGTAGGACAGTATGGCATCTCTCCACCTAAGACTTCATTCATTCAGGAGACCCACTGTAGGCAAGAGACCTATAAGCAAGTGAAAGTGGGTCAGAGTTAAATGTCTCCACTGTCGCATTAGTGCTGATGGATACAGATAACCAAATGTACAAATTTATTAGTCCATATTTATCATTAATTACTGCCTTTAAAATTAATTAATAACTCATTGCCTTTAAAATGGAAATTCATCCAAACAGCTGCACCCAAGAGGGTAATGAATAAGCCTGAATATGAAATATGAAAGACTGAAATATATGCTCATGAACATTCCACACAAAGGTTTTACCACAAAAGTTACTTTACTCCTGCACTGGCACAAGGTGATCAGTGATTATAAATCTGTATGAATTTCTCAGATTGCATTTAGTTAGCAAGCTATAATGCCTAGATTACATTTTCTTTTGTTCTGTTCCCCTGATTGGACTTGAAGTCCGACCTATTACCATGTAATCTAATATACATAGATGGTTCCAAAACAGAACTGAAATCATTAGACATAATTTATGTGAGGAAAAAAAACCCCATCAGATCTGCTTATGAGGAAAACTGTAGTGCCCACCATCTGAGCAGTAGTCTGGCAAGGGAAGAACATGTCCCAGGAGGCAAATCAGAGGATCTCGGTAGGACGCGTGGGAAGAGAGGGGGGTTTATCGTCTCAACCGAAGTCTGCTAGCATTGGAATCCTCATTAGAGCTGCTGTTGGAGTCGAAGCCAATCAATCAGACACTTGGGCTGGGGTCGGGGGGTAGTGCTGCGCTGCAGCGGTGACATCAGAGGAACGTGGCCAATCCCCTTTAGCACTGGCCCTTTGTTGTCTCTGTTTGGCTCGAGGGTCCAATGAGTCGCTAGTGGCTATGGGCAGCCCCGTTTAGATTAGGTGTCAGCCTTAGTCAGAAACTGGAGTTAAGCGGAGTTAAAGTAAGAAAGAAGAATGATTTCCTTGCTATAACAGCGACAGGCTAGAGTGACTGGCAGCTCCGATCAGGCATTCTTTCTCTGAGATGCTAAGGCCTAAAGGGACGCATAACAACTACATTCCGTCAGCACTAAAGCTCAACTCCTCCAGTCTCCTGCTGTAGACAGAGCCGCTCATATGGGCCGCTCATTTATTAATCAGAATTGCTAATTGGACGTCACAATAGCTCATCAAGCTGTATAATAACATTAATTTCAGATCTGCCCGGAGACCACTAAAAGACAGATGATCAAGGAAAAACCACTGTGTGGCCTAGCCCATGAAGCCAACAGCTATTACTAAGAATTAATGACAAATTTCAATAGGTCCTACAATAACAAGCAGGCAGTATTTTTAGCAACACATGTTGCTGGGGGTTTTTTTTGGTTTTTTTTTAGCTTTCTTTCTTTTAGTTTCTGATGAAGGACAAGCACTCTGGTAGCAAATCTAGTTCTGTACTTTGCTTAGGTGCAACTAACTGTTGCAACTGCAACAGTATGTTCTGGGAGGGTTTCACCCCAAGTTTGCTTTGGCCTCTATAGTCTCCTCTGCCCGACAGCTTCTTATTAAATATAACATTTATAATATAACATATATTATCATTCACATTCTAATTTAACCAACTCCATAAGCCATCAGTAAGGTATTTCTGATCCGGCAGGTCTGGATGGTGTAGGAATTCTGGTGCCACTGGGTGAATGCCTCTCGTTGTAGTTTCAACTCTCAGCAGAGAAGAAAACAGTATAGACCCTTACAGTACAATTTTTTTACAAACTGCACAAAAGTTAGAGTAGCATTCCTCTAATACCTCATTCTTTTTGTGATTTCATAAACAGAACTTTAAAAAATGATACCTACAAACTTGGAAACAATATCAAAGTCCAGAGATGACTTTATTTAATGATTCAGGTTTCTAAAATCCTGAAATAAAATTTCCATAAGTTTGCATCTGTAATTTCACTGAGGATTAACCTTGACTTCTGATGCTTGTCTAAAAAGATTTGTGCCATTACGTGGTCAATCGTGAGACAGCGATAGTGACAACCATCCGGGCAAGGTAATTACAAACCACACTCAAAACGGCTTTAAAGGTCAGCACAAGAGAATGACTATGCTGCCATGCAACACGTACCTGCTAATGCTGTGAAGATTTCCAATGCTGCACAAGCAAGTTTAGTTTAAGCACAGAGAGGGGAAAAAAATGTGTGAGGTAAGGGAGTGAGAGGCAGGAAATAAAGGGTGGCAGAATTAAATGAACAAAAGTTAAGAAGCCTTAACGAGAATGTAATGTGATTACCTCGTCTTTTCTGCAAGACATGATTTCCTCACATCCTTGCATCCTTTTCTGTAAGATAACCTTTGTGAACAGGCAAATCAATAATCAATAATCCAACATTTCACTATAGATCATATCATCAGATCTGTTTTTATATGGTATGATTTCCAGAATGGGAATTTGAGTAAAGATCCTCTAAAAAGAACAGGAAGATTTATGTTTGTCATGTAAGTATACTAGGTATGAAAACATTTACACATTTACATCTCATTTGCATTTATGGCATTTAGCACTTTTATTCAGAGCAGCTTACATAAATGCTTTAGTTGTCTACACAAGTTTCCCTAGGTGGCACAAAAATGTGAGATATCAAAAATACCTATAAACTGAGATACAGCCAAAAGGAAGAGTCGGTGCTGAAACCTGCCATACAATATACTGCTATAAAATACAAGAAAATTTAAATACTATTACTAGAAAAGACAGTTCAAATGCAAATATTAAAATTTCTAATAAGTGCATGAACAGGTTAAATTCAAGTGCTTTTCAGAGGGATGAGTCTTCAGTTGCCATGTGAGACTCCTCTGTTTGAACAAACCAATGGGAGCTTATTCCACCAACTAATGCTTTCGTAAATCTTGAAGTACGGTGGATTAAGCTGGGCTATGCTTGAAGTTCTAAAGGCTCCAGGTACAGATCGGGGTTTTGCCCACTGCCATACAGTAGGAGGGTGCAGGTCCACTTTTGGCTCTGTAGGCAAGCATCAGAGTTTTAAATCTGACACGAGCAGCTACAGGAAGCCAGTGAAGTGAGCGCAGTTGTGGAGTGACCTGGAAAAACCAAGGAGCGTTGAAGGCCAGCCACACTGTAGTGTTCTGGATCAGCTGCAAGCGACATCACATCATTTTTTTTCCCCATCACAATGCTTTGGGAGACCAAATTATGTGACAGCAAGTGTTGCCAGTGAAGCTTGGAGGAAACCAATTGAGGAATTAAGGAAATTTAATTTTTACGGTCCAAAATCAGATAGCATAGCAAGTGTGTAGGGTTAACCCTAGGTTAACCTAATCCCAGCCTTAACTTGCAGAGGAAAGAATCAATATTAATGTGTGATTGAAATAACCATGCCCTCCTCTGTGACCCCAGAGCACGTGGTCCAGGGAAGGGAAAGAGAGAATAAGAAGATGTGGGGAGGGGGACGGTTGTGAAGCAGCAGATGGCTCAACTCTCTTATGGCCTACACACACACACACACACACACACACACATAAAGATATCAATCCTAATACATTTCCATTCCAGGCAATCACCTGGGTCTTCTATGCATTATTAACCAAACATAAACATGTCCCCATCAACACTGCCTTTGCCTCAGCCAGCCAGCAGGACACACACCACACACAAACTCATGCAGACAATGAAAGAGTGTGTTTGAGTGTGTGTGTGTGTGTGTGTGTGAGAGAGAGAGAGAGAGAGAGAGAGAGAGAGAGAGAGCGAAAGAGAGAGAGAGAGAGAGAGAGAGATACAGTTTAAACAGTTACATAAAATAAAAGACTAAAAACATCAGCTAATTGTAACATTAAACACTGCCATTTTGTTAAGAGACTATCAAGAGAATCAGATGCCAAACAAGTGGTACTGAAAAATCACTAAAGCACAAAATGAATAACATGTTATGTTATTGTATTTGAAAAGATGCCAAATACCCATTCACAACCCAGAAGTAATGGGAATGCACGATTAATCCTCTCTAAGCAACCTTGACCTCTAGTGGTTGCACACAGTCTACATACCTAGTCACACATTCTCTATCGCCCTCTGAGGGAAGTGAGTGTTGACTGCATCTGAAATAAAATAGGTTAACAGAAAATATGGATCAACCTGTTCTTGTAGAGAAGTAAATCTAGGGATTGACATTTAGTCAACAGAGTGTAAGTCTCTGACTGCCATGCTAACATCACCTAATTATGTGTCCCCAGGCAGTTCCTACATACTCGTAACACCCACTGTGTTGTAGAGTACACCCTATTTCAAACTCTACAAAACTTATTACAGTCTGCATGATAAGCTGTACCAAACTTTTTACAGTGTGCATATAGTTTGCAAATGATAACCTGTACCAGGCTTACCAGTCTGAGTATAATTGGCATATGCTAAATCAAACCAAACCTTTCTGTCTACATATTGTTTGTATATGTTAAACTGTATCAGTCAGCATGTTGTATGCATATCAGCTTACATAGAGTGAGCAAATGATAAAATGTACCAAACTTATCAGTCTGAATATAGTCTACATATGCAAAACTGTGTCAGACATATCAGTCTGCATGTAATTATGTATTCCTGTTTTTCTGCAGAGTGAAGCTATCTTGTCTACTTTTCTAAGGCTCAAGAGGCCCACCTGAGATTTTGGAATAATATTACAAGGGCACTTTATTGACACCTTTCGGCACAGACATGGCGCTATTCATCAAAATGTGAATTAAACATGTTCTTTTATCATGTACTACAATTTTGTAAACACTGAACCAGTGTGAACCAGAATCTGCACAACTTGCACATCACTGCACAACTTGCACATCACAAACAGCACATTACTGAAGGCAAGAGAACACAAGAGCACTGGAGGAGAAAATGTATATGAATATATACCTTCAGAAAAAGTTTATATATCTCTTTACTAAAAAGACTAAAAATAGATATCACAGAAAATTTCCAGTTATAAATAATGTTGAATGGGCACAATATGCCCATAACACATTAATTAGGAAGGTAAACAAGGTCTGATTTGATGGTTTTAAAAGCTAAAAAAATAAGCTGTAGGTAGCTTTATCTGTTACATTGCTTTATTATGTGTGATTAACTGTGATTGTTTTCTAATATATTATACCATGATTATAGCCTGCATGGTTGTTATCCATTAATATATATATTTATTTTGTGACATGAGGTGTGGATGATACAATGGAGCTATTAAAGGTAATTTTTTTTTCTCTCTTTGAACAGTGAGCCTTTTTTCCTTGATGACTTTCCCAGAATCACATCTGACAAACATCATTTTCTTCTTGGACACACTGTTTTGGAGCTATTCATCCTGACACAGCTGTGCAGACAACCTTCAAGTATTAAAATCACAGAGAGGAAGGAGGAATTGAGAAAGGACAGAAATCTTAGACTAGTGGGTTTAACATGATGCCCTGTTTTTTGCTTTGTGGTCAAAAGCTGGGCTGTATCTTGAAATTTCAGGATTAAAAACGGTGTATTCCTACTGGAGGTTGGTGGGGTCAGAAACAAAAAGATGAGTGTTGTCAGTACTAAATGTTTTGTATTTTGGGTCAGCAGTTAAATCTTTTTACCAAATACATCCTAAATTCAAACAAAACTGTGCCTGTTAGTAATCAGTAACACTGACAGCAAAAGAAGAGGTACTTATTATTATTATTATTATTATTATTATTATTATTATCTTTTTTATGCTACTTTGGCTAAAAAAAAAACATGCAAAAGAAAGAAAGAAAGAAAGAAAGAAAGAAAGAAAGAAAGAAAGAAAGAAACAAACAAACAAGCAAGCAAGCAAACAAACAAACAAACAACATGCAAAACTTCAGTAATCAGTTTGGTTGTGCCGCAGACTTGGTTATATGTTGACAATGGCAGCACAACAGAAGTAACACTGTACTGTTGTGCAATAAATGTGCTGTTGCCTGGCATGTGAGCTGAAGACCCTATAACAACAACAACAAAAAAACATAGTTAAAGGAGAGAGGGAGATATGGGATCGGATGGATTGTAAATGTGTTCTACAACTATGCAAGGATGTAATGTAGTTTGATAAGGGAAAGGGAATTTATTGGCTGCAGAGGTGAATGTTGTTAGCGTAGATGTGTGGATGTGAACTGTTAAACTGCAACCAAAATGTTTAGAAATACTTTTATCAGAAAACATTCTACAACTACAACTTGTTTTTTTACCTTTTGGAAGGTCATAATGGTTCTTATCTTTGGGAACGGGTGGAAATTCTGGACACACACAGTTTGTGGTGCTTTTGTAAGCTCATTCATACAATGGGATAAGTTTTGCATGGGGAGGCAGGGTTATTTCGAATGTAATAACATGTTTTACCCATGTTCATCAGTTATTCTAGTCTCGTCCGAATTCGCCATGTCTGTCTTTTCTTTCATCTTCTTGCGTCAGTAAAGATTCCTGTGCCTTTTGCAAGCTTTAAAAAGAATTTTAGAAATAACACCAGGTCATTTTAATCCCATGTGAATTGCCATGTCAGTAAACATCTCATTATATGTGGGTAGGATTATAGACAAGTGAGTAACTGAATTTAAACCAAATCCAAGTCTCCTGGTTCATAATACTTCTAAACAGATACTGTTTTATTTATATTTCATGCAGTAATGTTCAAGTTCAAGTTCAAGTTTGGTTTATTCGTCACATACATAGTCCTACACAGTATAACTCACAGTGAAATGGTGGAGAGTGCTCTGTCCAAACTGAGGAAAAGAAAACAGGGGTGCATAGAGAAATATAGATATTCTCTATATGTGAAATATATATATATGCAAGATAAATATATATATTCTATGTATGTACAAAAATATATTAACAATGTATGTACAATATATGTATATTATGATTATATACACAATGTACAATGTATATGGTTGTGTATATATGTACACAATCTACAGAATGTACAGATCCATTTCGTATAATAACATATCTACAGTTGTTGTGTAACAAGGTAATTGAATATAAATATATATATACAGATATCTACAGATATACAGTCATGTTACGTGGTGGTGGTCCCCACAGTTTATCAGTTTCCCTGATTCAGGGCCCGAATGGCCTGTGGGAAGAAGCTCCTCTTCAGCCTCTCTGTCTTGGTCTTCAGGGAGCGAAAGCGCCTCAACAGAGAGAAGAGTCTATTGTTGGGATGGGTGGGGTCCTTCACAATTCTCCTGGCCTTGTTCTGGCACCGCTTGTAGTAGATGGTCTGCAGGTCAGGAAGTTCCGTGTGAGTGATGCGCTCTGCTGAACGCACTACCCTTTGGAGTGCTTGTCTGTCCTGCTTGGTGCTATTCCCAAACCAGACTGTGATGTTCCCCGTGAGGATGCTCTCGATAGTGCAGGTGTAGAAGTTCCGCAGTACTTTGGAGGGCAGTCTGAAGTCTCTTAGGCGTCTGAGGTGGTAAAGACGCTGACGAGCCTTCTTTGCCAGGGAGTTGGTATGGCGGGACCAGGACAGGTCCTGCGAGATGTGAACACCAATGTACCTGAAACTATCTACTCTCTCCACCGTGCTTCCACTGATCCTCACAGGTTGGTAGTGCCGCTCCTGCTTCTTGCTGCAATCCACGATGAGCTCCTTTGTCTTACTGACGTTTAGGAGGAGATTATTTTCCTGGCACCAGTTTTCCAGGTGTTTAATCTCCTCCAGGTAGGCCCTCTCGTCGTTGTCCGAGATCAGACCCATGACAACGGTGTTGTCAGCAAACTTGACAATGATGGTGGAGCTGGAAGTGGCTGTGCAGTCGTAGGTGTACAGTGAGTAGAGCAGGGGGCTTAGGACACAACCCTGAGGAGCTCCAGTGCTGAGGGTGAGGGTGGATGAGGCGCAGTTGCCCACCCGTACTGATTGTGGTCTGTCTGTTAGGAAGTTAGAGATCCAGTCGCACAGGGATGTATGCAGTCATAGATCCGCCAACTCAGTAGTGAGTAGGGAGGGGATGATAGTGTTAAATGCTGAACTGTAGTCGACAAACAGCATTTTAACATAATTTCCCCTCCCTTCGTCCAGGTGAGTCAGTGTAGTGTGGAGCAGATGTGCAATTGCATGTTTCATGTTTCATAAAGATGTTTCATAGTTCTGACCAGTGAAAGCTATGCATTATGTGTGGGGGGTTTTTGTGTGTGTGTATGTGTGTGTGATCGTAATGTGTAAATCAAAAAGCCACATTTCTGTAATTCATACCAAGATTTCTTATCTTGTGTGAATCGATCATAAATGCTTACTTTATGGACAAATGTCAAGAAAATTAACTCTGAAATACCTGTGTTAGGCTCAAATATGAAAAAAAAGAGTAGTGGAATTTGATGGTTACACAATGCTATACAAAACTTGGTAAACTAGTTTTGTTTTTGTTTTTAAATGCAGTCCCACACTTACTGTCTACAGCAATGCAAGAAGAGAGGAAGGCTGGGACTCTGGCTCAGGACGGGCAGCTTTAGTTTCTGATTGCATATATGCCATACACACTCCACACTAACAGCAGCAGAACACTTCTGAAGGACAATGCATACTCCAAGGAAGAAGCGTAACATATCGGTTTATCGCAGCATAATCTGAAGGGACAAATATGTCAGTGTATACAGTATTCAGCATGATTACAATGCCACCAACTTGTGAAGATGCAAAGTGAACATGTAAGCACCCTCTGGATCTGGTCAGAACATCATTTCACTAAAAACAAACAAAAATGCTTGGTTCTTTCCAAAAGCTTTTCCATGTGAGCTGAGCTTCAAGGTTAAGAGGTTTTATCTCAGTAAGGGTGACCCTGGGCACTGATGCATAGCATTTATAAGATATATTTCAGGAGGTCTTCATATAGCCAAATAAAAAACACTGGCAAGACTTGGAAATGGGGGGTATTTTTCTAACCTTTCTTTAGTATTTGGTGAAATACCATGACACAGAGATCACCTCATACACCTCATGCATCAGCATACAGTGACTCCTGGTGGTCAATCACCAGATTTGTGGAAATTGGTGAAATACAAATATGCATGTAAGACACCCCACAGCTATAAATACAGTTACCTATGAACATTATTAATTCCTCTGAACATTATAACTAGCTAGCTAGCTAAATATCTTTCACACACCACACATAGCTAGCTAGCTATCCCGCAGTTGTACCAATACTGTCCATCTGCTTTGCTAATTAGCTAAACGATAGTTAGCAAACCTAGCTAGCTACTTAAAAGTCAAGATAGCTTATTGTCATGTGTATAGTACAGTGTACAATGAAATTCTAACACTAATGCCTGTCTATAGTCTGGATAATTATTTAGGTAGTACTACAGTACAATAAAAACAAATATTAAGCAAAATAAAATGGCAGATAGTGTGATAGGTACTTGACTTGTAATTGGAAGGTTGCTGGTTCAAGCTCCACCACTGCCAAGTTGCCTCTGTTGGGGCCCTGAACAAGACCCTTAAACCTCAATTGCTCAAGTTGTACTCAGTCAAAATTGTAAGTCACTTTGGATAAAAGCATCAGGTAAATGTCATACAGGACACATTTCATAATCTTTTCCCTTACTGTGTGTGTAGAGCCCTGAGACACTTAGCACAGAGCTGAAGGAAGACAAGTGCCAGTGCAGGGTGTTGAGCACGTTCTGCCTTCCTGTGCCAGCTCGTGGTGTAGGTGTCCTGTATAGCTGAGAGTCATGTGCTGATGGTCCTTTGAGCCATTTTAACTACCATTTGAAGGACTTTCTTGTCCTGTGTCGTGCAGCTACCTTCCCAATACACCCTGTGCACTCCACTGCACACCTGTACAGATGAGCACTGTAGTGGACATCCAGGCCTTCCTCACATACCCGAGCAAGGGAAGGTGCTGGGGGCCCTTTTTAAACTGAAAGATTACTGAAAGATAAAGGAGAAAGATATTTTCAGAAAACAAAAAAGCACGGCTGTGAGATTCAACATTCTTTATTACCAATGGAAAAAAAAAATAGATGAAGTGTGTTGTGTCCCATTTTACCATATCACAATGGATCTTAAAAGTTTGAATCAAATGTTTACTGTTGTATACAAATGCTAGGTTGGCCCTCTCTTCCTGGTAATAAAGAATAGAATGATACTATTACTAAAGGATCATTAGAGAATGGGTTCCAAATAGCTTTCGATCACATTTGTCTGATTAGCAGTAAAACATTTATCTTCTCAAAGAGCACCTCTGCTTTGCACATAAATTAGCTGTGTCTCTTCAAAACCATAACCAAGAAATGAATCAGTTTATGGCTTATGCATTTGTATAATTTATAAGCGTTATCATTTCTAAAACAAACTGACTGGCCTGTGTGCAATGCCACCATGTTGGAGTTGGAGGATCTTGAGGGAGACATTCACAGAGAAAAATAAACACCAGCAGCTGAGCAGAGTCAAAACTGAACAGCAAGCAAGCTGTTGAAACTGAGCACTTATCACCCTCATACAGAGGCAGAGCAACCAGAACTTGTGGAAGGTAGATGCATGTTTACACACACACACACACACACACACACGCACACTCACCTTGTTTATGCAAACACAGCACTGGTTAAAGTGAACACACATTCACTGAATGCCACAGTATGGTGAGAGTACAATTGTACATTATGAACATTCCAAAAAAAGAAAAACACATATCTGAGCTACTTTAAATAACCGTCAGAATAAAACAGAAGCAAGCCAGTTAGACCCGAGTTCCATTATGGCCCAAGACGACATCTTTGATCCAGTCGTCTGCCAGGGATTTTGGGCTCCATGGAACCCTAACAGGCTGGGCCCCAAGACCCCACCACTACAGCCCTTTTTAGGGCTCCTGTCAGTCAAAGGCAGCCCTTCACCACATACAGCACCCCTGCCAGCTGAATGCTTCACCAGTAGAGGTAGGCCAAGCCTTTCAGGAGGTAATAACTTTGCAAGATCAAAATTGGGTTGGCATCGACCAAAAAAAATCAAAACATTTCTGCAGTCTGCTGATCCCCATTTACGCTGACCATCAGATCATGTATCACAATGGCAAATGGGATACAAGTAACTTGTTAGGCCTTGCATTGCAACAAATACACATAAATAAAAGCTATTTTTATTAATTGAAAACAAAATTTCCCAATAGGATTACTACAAAACGTAGAATTTACATCATAACAAAACAATCAGCAGTAAGAAGAATAAAAACACTGGTATATTCAAAAGAAAGGTTTAATGTGTATATCGCAAAGGACTCAAAAAATTCTTAGCAGGCATGAGGAGGAAAAAAATGCAACCGATTTTTTAACCATTTACTGAAGAGAATAATATTTATGCATCATAGCCATGAACCTCTACGAGTATGAGGTCAAATTTAAAATGAATTGCCTATAGACAACACACTGCCAGTGAAATTTAACCAATTAACAGGTTTCATGGAGTCCAGGGCCATGCAATGTCTGCATCCAGAAACCCAACATTTAGAGCAAGCAGGATTAATGCATCACTGAAGTATTCAAATAAACAAGCACTGCTCCAAAATCAGATCTGCTGCGCATACAGATCCTAACCTACGCTCTGACCCTTCGATGAACGTCCAGTCCAGAATGTTAGTACCTGACAAACAGTGCTGATTTCAGTTACAGTACATAAAATCTGTAAACGAAACCTAGAGCCCAGATGCATTTTCCAACAAAAACACTTTAACCCCAAAATGATTCCAATCTTGCAAACTGTTGGGGTATCTACAAAATAAGGACATGGTTATTTATTTATTTCCACCCCTATACAAAGAGGTTTGAAGGTGAAGACAAAAAAAAGTATCTAAGTCAGCCAGTGAAATCCTGAGCTCGAGGATGGATTGCCATGACTACTGCAGATTGTGGATCATCTCCTCTTTTGCGATGAGGTGGGTAGTTTTGTTCACAAGCGACATGAGAGAGTTCAGTTTGTGTGACCAGTCATTCAGCAGATCATTGGGGTCTTTGGGCCTCTGGAAGTTGATGATACCAGCAAGCCGGTCCACTTTGGCGTATATGGTCTTGTTCACCACCAGGTTAGACAGGAACTCCTCAGACTCCTAAGGGGCACACAGAAGTGAAAGGATGATGACGATGATGTTCACTCCACATCAACACTTATTTTTATGTTATTCACATGGTCAAAAGGTCTGGGTGATCCGGAATCATGACTATTTTAATGTGGACTTCTATACCTCTGACCAAAGTTGTGTTAACAACCTTTTAGGTCACTGTAAGAGTGCAAACCACCATGGCAAAACCAAACACATATTACATTAAAGTCATCCATGTACATAACTGAGGCAAACAGTAAAAACAGAGATAAATAAGCACAGAGTTAAATGGGATCCAAGCAGGTCATCATGTAGACAAGTACTCACATCAATGGATAGGTCGAGAAGTCCAGCCATTCTCTTCATTGTGATTCTTGTATAATATTTGGCCATAATTCTTATGTTCTACAGTGGAGGGAATGCAGCATGTGAGCGGTTAATGGAAACTCAAAGGGAAGACTGCGGGTCTGTGTATCTGCAGAGGCAATTTTAAAGCAGTTTAAAAATGTTTATATTGTCTCAGTGGAACTGAGAAGTGCACTGCATGTCAGCAGAAGCACAATGAAAGACTCACATGCTCCACCACTCTATTTTTCAGGTCCATCCATCTCTTCTCTCCCTCCTCCGAGTAAGTGAAGACGTCTGTGGCGGGATTCTCCGCTGAGCCCTCGCGCAGTTCCTTCCCATAGTCCTCCACCAGGGAGGACCAGCGCATGAGCTCCATGGTGGTGAACTGCTTCAGGAGATCCCTGGAGGAAAGGAAGTGAGGGAAAAAACAAACAAACAAACAAACAAAAAAAACCCACAATGGTTTGCATCCTACCTAGAGGGGTGCGCGCGCATATATATATATAAAATTTCAAAATCAGTTGACGAAGAAATAGTATTCTTACATGGCTTCACCTAGCACTGCTATGGTGACAACAATCAACTCATCCTCTTCTTTCTTCCCATTATCACCAACATATTGATAGAGATCTCAGCATGCCTAACCAACATATCATGGATCACAGTCCATCACCCCAAGAACCCCAGTGAACAGTGGTTACATATTCCTGGTGATACCTGCTCACACTATGATTTAATCATCTCCTTTGAAAAATGCATGATCTTGCCAATCTGAAAATGCACAAAACCTGGGTATGGTCCTGGAAAACAAGCTACCATTCTCTGATTACGCTAATGTGACCCTGACATGCATATTTCATCTGCAAATCATAAGGAACACTCTGCTATTCCATTTTCAGGAAATAGCAGAAACTTGCTTTCCAGTCTCTTGCAATCTCAAGACTTGACAGATCTCACAGGAAATAGCACTAGGGCCTTGAAACTATATTCAATCTTTCAAAGTTTTAAGGTTTATGCATAATTTATAATAGTTATCATTTCTAAGACTGAAACTGACTGGCCTGTGTGCGATGCCACTGTTGAAGTTAGAGGATCTTCTGAGGGAGGCATTCATGGAGAAAAATAAACATCAGCAGCTGAGCAGAGTCAAAGCTGAAGAGCAGGTGAGTTGGTGAAACTGAGCACTTGTTGCCCTCATATAGACTTAGTACCAGAGGCAGAGCAACCAGAACATGTGGAAGGTAGACGCATGTGTATACCCACACCCACCCACCTTGTTTATACAAACACAGCACTGGTTAAAGTGAACACAAAAATTCACTGAATGCCACAGTATGGTGAGAACATAATCGCAGATTATGGAAAGACATTCCAAAAAAAGAAAAGCATAACTTCCTCTGGCTGTCCGGACAGCAGAGTCACTTGCAGTCTTCAAATGCAGACTGAAGACCAATCTATTTGTGGAATATTTAAATAACCATGATCCTGCACCCATGTCTGATCAAGACATGATTCGCACTCAGTCTTTCAAAGTTCGCTCACATCACTGGCTTCATGTAGGTGCCTGCTTCAGATTTAGAACCCCTAATGCTGGGGTAAAAAGCCAAAAACACACCTGTTCCCACCTACCTGAATGTGCTGGTCTCACCCGAACCTTATCTTGCATTCTTTGTTCCTTAAGTACAGCTCGTCTTGAATCACTGCACTTGATTGATAACTAAATGATAAACTGACTCAACTCTGACCAATAAAACTTCTGACCATTATACTACACTTTTGGTCACGTTTGTTTAATTCATAAACCACATGATTGTGCTTTATAGAGAATTATGACCATTTTAGAAGTGTTGAGAAATGAAACAAAAAACAAAAAAACAAAACAAAAAAAAACACGCAGGCTGGGATGATTAACCATTTGCAGTTTAAACATCTGACCCCAATGGAAATAGGCTCAATAGTGGTGTGAGAAGTTTGAGCTGACAGTAACGTGCTCTCTCACACAAACTGATGGTTTATTTACAAATACCACCACAGAAGATGGAGCTTCTTCCTCACTTACTTGTATTTGGGAATTTCTTCCAGTTTCTTGTCTGCGCTGATTCGATGAACCAGATCAGATTGTTCGTTGTCATATGGTGATAGAACAACATACAGAACAACACTCTTCAAGGCCTGGGGCAGGGAACACCACAAAAATGAGAACAGATTTAAAAAGAATATAAATCCAGCTTCATATCCAAAACCTGCAAAAGAGCCTGGAAAGAAACAAAGTTCATTCTGAAGTAAGCCTTCCACCAAAGCCAGTCCACAATAATTGTGCAGGAAGATGAGATGTTTCAACTGTCTAATTTCGTACATGACAAATCACGGAATGAAAGGACTGTCCAAAATAAATCTTGCAACGAGAATGCCAATGATTTACCAAAAAACAGTATTCAGTGGCAACCACTTCTCATCACATCTTGAACGCAGTACCTGCTGCCATTTGGAGCTGTCCTCCAGGATGCAGGGAGTGTCATAAATGGCCCGGTAGTGTTTGCATATAGAGAGGTAAGAGCCTTCGTGTTGATCAACTTGAATCATTAGGTTGTAGTACTTCAGCTTAGACTCCTAAGACCAATACAGAGAAAACCAGTCGAGATTAATAAAATGTTGGAAAGGAAGTAAAGGCCAAAAATGTAGGTTACCAATATCTTACGGCATTTAGCTGATCCAAAGCAACTTACAATTATAACTGAACACAACTTGAGCAACTGAGGGTTATGGGCCTTGTTCAGGGGCCCAACAGTGGCAACTTGGTAGTGGTGGGGTTTGAACCAGAAACCTTCTGATTGCTGTCTTCTATTAGTCAAGCACCTTAACCACTGGGCCACAATTACAGCTTAACTTTAAATTTAATACAAATTAATACCGTCTTGGCCATTAGACTGTTTAATATAATGCTGTCTCACAGGGATTCTGGGTTGTGATGGTTCTTAAGATTTCAGCCCCAGGTCTTCTGAATTATTCATGCAAGTCTAAACTCAGGTCTCACCTCAGTACCCTCTTCCTGGAAGAACTTGGTGTTGATCTTCTTGCTGATGATCTGTGTGCGAATGTAGTCTTTGACAGCTATGCACAACCTCATCTGCTCCAGAATGAACTCCACCTTCTCCTTCTTCTCCATGGAACCATAAGTCTCCACCTACAGACAGAGAGAACCCATCTTTACCTAGGTCACTCGATACTTTGTTACCTCAAAAGGCACCCAGCTACTTGTGGAGTCTACCACAGAACTCTGATCTGAGCTCAGGGTTTAGATGTGGAAATATTTTGCATCCTCATGGATACTACTACTGTGTTCACCTACCATATTCATCTAATATTGATTACCATGAAAAAAGGACCCAGGCTCACCTGAAGCTCCTGGAGAATGGAAGCTGCCTCCTTCACCTCCCCACTCTGCTCTTTAATGCTGGCCAGCGTCTTTGTGAGTCTGGCACGCTCAATCTCCACATAGATCTACATGTTTACAGAGAGGCATAAAAAATTAGTCTGACGATGGGAAAAGAGATCAACAGCACATAACCAAAATTAGTTTTCTAAAAAATAAAAAAAAAATCACTAAGGAAGGCAGAGAGACTTAAAATTCTATCAAATTTTTAACATGTTCATACTATGATGTCTTTGCAAAAACTATCAGCAGGAAATAACCAAAACATACCTTTCCAGCAGTGACCGTTCTGAGTGTGTCGATGAGCCTCAGTTTTAAAGTCAGATCACTAACTTCGTCCACATATTTGTAACATTCCTGCACCATCTTGGCAACAGCCTGGAATAACCCAATTAGACTGATCAGTTTCACATTTCATACCTGATACACACAATATACTTTAAGATATTCAAAACATACTGAGGTACACTTACAACAAAGAGTGTGCTTTATAAGCTTGCACAGGTACAACAACGCAGTTACTTTCCTATAAATCCTGATAATCCAAATAAACCATACTGTGACATATGTAAATCACAGATGAAGAGCAACTTTCACAAGACTCCCCATGTTCTTGAGAGGTTTTTCTGTCATCTATATTTTGTACTTTTATTGGGAAACAAATAGCCAAGACTGGAAATGTCTGCAGTTCTGAATATGTGCGCATGATCTGTGTGTTTGACAATCTTACTTGTTTCAGCTGACTCCTTCTCTTGGATAACAGCATGATGTTCTCATTGAGGGCGTCCCAGTCTTTAGCCTCATAGCACATCTGCACGATGGCCACCAAGATCCTGGATGTGGACACCATATCTGACGCCTGTTTATAAGGGGGGATGGACATAAACCCAGGGCTAAGTACAGCACTTTACCATTATATTTTTATATTTACATATGGAAACTTAAAAATAGGATGACTAACCGTCCTTGTTTGTTTTTCCAAAGACAGCAGGCTTTCAACGGCTTCCTGAAGCTTCCCTTCCTGTATAAAGAAAAGAAGGAGAAAAAACTAATATGAACTGTGTTCGTGTATCGCGATGTGCAAATAGTCGGACAGGAAAAAAATCAAATAAAGTGACTACAGGTCTTGTAATTAACGTAACGGCTCTGAGCTTTTGCTGGTTTGATCAGACACGACATCACAGTTTACAACAGATGCTAAATCATGTTACACCACACTGGTCAAGGCTGTATGGGATGTGTTTTTAACGTGCTTAGCTACCTAGCCGGATGAAGTAAACACCACTGGCTTAAAACGTCTAAATCCATCAACCCGAAATCACAGAGAAGGTTTTACTACGAAGAGTATCTGGAATGTTACTGACAAAATAACCAGAGCTAGCGTTAGCCAGCCTAGCTTAGCCATTCCAGCCCCCGTGCTCCATCATGACTCAGCCGCACGCATCGTTTCAGTCAACTCACTTTCGCCATTTTCTCGCACTCGGGGAGCCGCTGATCCACAGTGGCGCTATAATCGATCTCCATCTTCACAATCTTGCCGTCCGCTCTCTCAGACCTGTCCTCAGACATTTCGGCGTTTTTCAAAAGGACGACAAACACTGCGCTCAGACCGACTTTAGCCGCTAAGATACACCGCGAGCTCCCTCAACGGTCGTCACCCCCTCCGGAAGTGCGTGTGTCACGCCAGTGGCTCTAAAGCGCCCCCTAGCGATGGCGCGAGCGCTGATCCTCCCAGATTTGACAAGCGGCATTATGTTGTTGTGACAGTCGCGTTTTCTCAAACTTCTTTATTTCCTTCGGCCTCAGAGTGGCATTTCGTCGCTAAGTAGAGAGAATGTTTTTTTTTTTATTGTAGGCTTTAGATTGAAACCTCCGAGCTTTATTCTGTTTTTTAACGCTCGATAACTAACTTCCTCCGAAGCATTTAAGTAAGGAAGTAGCGAGGCTAGCTCGCTAGCTGCCCAGTTAGCTGGCGGGCTAGCACCGCTAGCTGGCTTGCTCAGTGTAAACATCTCACATGGAGGGTGTGTCCGAGTGAAGATTTTTTTAAATAAATAAGAAATCTTTCGTAGGAGAATGGGCGACGCAGCGAAATCCCAGCGTCGAGAGCAGTTAAAACGGTGGTACGGATCTTGCACGGACAAGGAGCCTGCGGTGCCGAGGAGACGCTGGCGGGGTGACGGGGATGGCGAAGCTCGGGACTGCGGACCGGTCCGGCAGCCGCTTAAGAGAAGGTGGCTCGCTTAAAAACAAACGTTGATGTTATGTATGTCAGCGGCACAAACATGTTTTAGCTGTATTACTGCGTACGCTACGACTCTTTGTAATTATTCCCAGCAAATGGGCTAACTAGCAAGCTAACCTATCTGCCTAGCTAGCTCCTAGTCAGTCAGGTAGTTAGCTAGCCAGCTAACCAAGATGACTCCTGGAGAGATTTCATTTGCTTTTCTGGTTTAATTTTTGCTTCTCTGGTTTTCTTGGACGTTAGTTGGCTGCCCAGCGTAACGTTTCACTGCCTCATAAGGTGTCTTCCCTTTTTACTGAATTCAGTAGGTCCAGTATATGAGTAAATAGCTAGTTGATTATATTTGACATGTTAGCCGCTTAATTTAGAATCTGAAATTTTGAAACAAATTTCATATATTATTTTAAAACGTCGATTTTTTTTCAAACCACATATTTTGTTACAAAGACCCAACAAGTATCCATTTGAATGATAACCCTTTTCTTCGTTGTCTACTTTCAAATGATTGAAATCACAAACTGGAATTTTGGAATTACAGCAGTTAGGCACGACGCTGCATTTGAAATGTTCAAAATACTGAAGGAAGGGGTGGGGGGTGGGGGCTCTGCTACTCGGAAATGTTCAAGACAAGCTAAGACAAGCTCTGAATATATGATCCAGCAGCCAGGAAGATGATGAACGACACACCACTCCAAATGGTTTCGTTTTGTTTTATTGTATAGCAGCAGTTTAGTGTAAAATCACTCAGTCCATGACTGAGAATTAGACTTAGTAAAGAGTTAGGCTAGTATGCATTAAAGTTAATATCCCATAAATTTAACGTTGACATTAGCTTTGCACATCCCGACCTTGGTTTTAATTATACACATTTTATGTGTACACTGTTTTAGAAGTGCGTCTGTTCAAAACTGAAGAATTTAGAGGGGACTCCCAGAGTATCAGTAATGTTTTATTGGCAATACAATATTTCAAATTTGGTGTATCCCAGATCTACAGTCATTACAGTGTAATACACCAGAAAGAAAAGAGGATTTGGGATAGTCTAATAGAGCTAATCTTTTCCATTTGCATGTCAGAGTTCGATTCGAGAGAACGGCAGAATTCTTGGCTGTGTGTGCCAGTGGCGACACCGAGGAGGCCAAGGAGATGCTGAACGAGACGTGGGCGAAAAATAGCAAAGACGAGACTTTGACTGAGAATCTGGTCAACAGTTCCAACGCTGACGGAATCACTGCTTTGCACCAGGTGCGAAACTTATCAACATGACTAATTGGCTTCTGGCTTTCAAAGCGCTCGAGCACTCTGTGTAAAAAAAAAACAAAAAAAAAAAACAAAAACTAAAACAAACAAAAAAAAACCCTGAATAGCATAACTTTAAATGATGTTACAACTGTCATATAATTAGAGTTTTATACTGTTATGTAGAGTATTGATTCTTTGTCACTGTGTTTGTAGGGTTTAGTTTTTCGGTTCTTTGTGCTTTAAATACTAGCAGTACGATTACTGTTTGTTAAAGGTCTGTTCAATCCATGAACAACTGCATCTAGCAAAACATGTTTATGATAATCTTCCCTGTAATTGGACAGAGCATTGTAGATTAGGCTGCTTAATACCTGCTGTGATGGTGCTTTACCAGAATCTTATCAGCAAGATAATACTTTTCAGGCAAAAAGAGCAGATGAACCAGTCATGCAATAGACCTTTTGGAGCTGATTCTCTAAGGCTGTTATTTCTATTTATAGTGTAATGTCAGCCTTGGATCAAATTCATGGTTTGGCCTCTGTGGTTTCTATCTTAGCTAATAGCACTACTTTATGGTTTCTGTAAGTTGCAGGTCAAATAGCAGCTGTAGGTATGACGGCAGTTACAAAATTGTGCTTCCTTTAATTATCTCTTGGGCCTTCTGGAGTGGCCATGCACTAGAATTCCTGATTATTCAGGTAACCTATCTTAAATTGCTCAGCAAATTAATAAGGTTAGTGATAAAGTAATACTACTTAACAGATGTTTCTCATGGTTTGGTAATTTGACTGGGGTAAGTGTTTCTGGGATTAAAGCGTGGTTCATGTCTTTGTTGGGATTTTTCGTGTTGATTAATTTCATTGCTATTATCAAAGCTTTATTAATTAAAATTACCACCAAAGTTGCTATGTGTGTTCTGTTCCAACAACAAGTTAAGGCAAGCTATTTTTCTTCTGATATTTCATCTTATAATGTATTTAATGAGTTTCCTTTAAGTGATGCATAAATTGTAATATCCTATCACTTATGGTTGCTGTGTATGCCGTGTATGAATACGGTTCTTAATCTTCACCCGCGTAATCACATCATTGCTTGTGGCTTGTTTTTGCAAACCATAAGGAAGGAATTTGTGGAGGCAAAACCTTTTTAGAACATTCCAGGTGCCTCATGGATAGCTGCGCTCAGATGTTTGAAATGTCAAGCTAAGTACGTGCGATCCACGCACAGTGCATGTTGTTCCGTGTATGGCACTGTATATTACTGTATGTAGAGACATTGGCTCGAACTCTCCTCTCTCATGTGTGAGTTCAAAATGGAAAGGAAGGGAGTAATCCTAATCTGGTGTGCATGGGGGGGGAAAAAACTAGTGTAAACTAACGTGAGCAATTTAGGAGCATGCTCCATAGACTGGGCCTTTGTGTGTTAACCGGGCATGTTAATTGGGACGTGGCCGCTAACACAGGACTGGTTTCCACTAGGCGTGTATCGATGGCAGTTTGGAGGTGGTGGCCTTCCTCCTGTCTCAGGGTGCTAACGTGAACCAGGTGGACAGTGAGGGCTGGACCCCGCTGCACGTGGCAGCATCCTGTGGAAACCTGGAGATTGCTGAGTATGCACTTCATGTAGTACACACTTTGTTTTCAGAATGTTGACATGTAATACAGAGGATGACCTAAAGGGCTGGGACTTTGCATACTCTTGTCAAGAGTATACATTAGTTTTGTGTGTGTGTAGGCCTAACATGTTAAGAGTAAGCACAAAGGAAGTAGGTTGAAGTTTCAATTGGAAATTCATGGAATTTAAAAGTAGGGTTAACCAGAGATGGTTCCACCAAGGAGCACGATGGTGGCATGCAGTTTCTCTCAGTCAGCGAAATGGGAAATTAGTCAATTTGCCTTGATATTTTGGTCAACCAGTTTCCCTGTTAAACACTGTGTAACACATTTGGCTTGTACTTTTCTTTAAAGTCATGATAATCGTGAATTAACATATTTGATAGTCCAAAAATGCCTTTGTTGACTCCTCATTTATACAACTTCAATCTAAAGGTAAAAGGCTGCTTTCAGAGATCAGCAACTGGAAAAACATTACTATAACAACATATTCTAACAGCATGTCACTATAATAAAATTTGCATATCACTATAATAACATTAACATTTCCCATTTCTTGGCTTTATCAAAATTATCTCCTTTCCATCACAGAAATACAGAAGATATTGTTTCATATGAAATTTAGATTAAAAAAAACACACATCTAGCCAAAACAAGGGGGATGCTGGACTAGAGAGTAAGTCTCATGAAGGGTGATGGTACACTCTCATGTTCCCTAGTCAGTGAGTATAAACATCACAAAGTGTTAAATAATGACAGTCATTTTTAACTGAAGACTAATGGGGGAATAGCAGAGTAAACAGTCAAATACTACACTGTCAAGAATAATTACAACATAGTGTACATCAAGTTTAATTTACATCTTCATTCTTGTTCAAGATAATGAAATAGATTCAGTGCAGTCCATACAGGGTTGTTGTCTCTGGGGAATAGCTATGGATGAGTTGTACATCAGGTCTGGACCACACCTCAATTGTAAATATGAGAAAACTGGTGAATGTGACAAGTCCTTGCTGATATGAGAGATTTAATAACAAATCTGTTTGTGCAAGTGGTTCTTGCGTGAGGCCCATTTTGTGTGCATGCATGTATGTTTAGATACTTACTAGAGCAGGGTGCATCCCTGAGTGCAGTGAACTGTGACGGTGATGTACCAGTAGACATCGCGGAAGACGAAGCCATGGAAGCAGTCCTGCATGTCTATACCCTAAAACAGGGTAAGTCTGAGAGTGAGAGTGAGTGAGAGAGAGAGTGTGTGTGAGTGAGTGAGTGAGTGAGTGACAGCAGGTATTAATCTATTATAAAAATTGAGTGTTCATTATGGTAAAGAAAAGCTGTAGCTGACTTTTAGTGCTTAAGTTATTTGCACCACCTAACTTGACTTAAACACTTTCATCAAGCTAAAGTAGAGGAAAAAATCCTAGTTATTAATACCGCAATACACGACAAAGCAATTAAGAGCACATTCTAATTTTCTTGGATTGTTACAGTGCTGAAAGATGAGCGACTGGCTTACTGTCAGTTAATCATTAATTCGCTATGTGAAACATCCAGGTGTGGACCTGGAGGTGGCTAAGCGGTTGGAGGAGGAGCTGATTATGCGTGATGCTCGTGGTTGGCTCGCGGACGGCCCACCCACTGATCTACGCCACCCCAGAACTGGGGCCACACCCCTCCACGTTGCTGCTGCCAAGGGCTACCTGGAGGCCATCAAGTGAGTGCGGCAAAAAATGAAAACAAACTAACAAACTGCTAAGACGCTTCCACTGGGTCAAGGGTCGTTGCTTCCTTGTCGTTCCTTCATCATTTGCATTCTAAGTGTGGCGGGTGTGATGTGGACAAAAGACTATTCAGCAGATATCATCTCATATATGGATATCTCACTGTTGCTACATGCCAGGAAATATGTTAAGACTCAGCAGTGACGTATGAAGTCATGTTACCTGATTAAACCTCATTAGCCTGAGTTAATCCTCATTATTCAAAGTAAAATAAATTATTCCTGAGTAAATCCCAACATTCATTAGGACCCCAACAAAACCCACATCTAGACGACTTCAGAGTGGTCTGAATGTTGATAGCACCCAGTAATCACTGATAAACATGTGATGTGCAACTATGGTCCTAAGATAATAAAATGAATACTGTCTGGCTTAGTCAGCAGCCATTATTCTGTTAGATCTACAGCTTGGGTGGGGTGTTCTTGAAATGGCTTGGCCTGCCATGTGATTGGACAGCTCTCTGATCTCTCTAAGAATAGCTGCTGTTTATTTCCTGTCTCCGGTGAGAGACTTCCTGTGGAAATGTCCCCGTTCCTCCAGCAGTTCTTCTGCTACTCTTGCTGACCCAAGATCAGTTTTCCACCACACCCCACTGCACTGCGAGCGCAGCTCATGAGCAAGGGAATTGACTTGATCTGGGATCATTGTACAGGGATGGCATAACTGCTGCCCCTTCACCCAATTCATGCTTATCTGTTATAGGCTGCTCACACACAGAGCTCTCTAAAATGCTCCATTATGTAATGGACAGCTTACTCCATAATGCATAAAACTATACCAGAATGTATTATGTGCTCCTAACACAGTAACGATGATTAAATTAATTTCTTTAAAGTTTTTTCACTTGGAAATGTGCCTTTTTTTTTCTTTCTCCTGCTTTCACAACTCTCCCTTCTCTTTTTTACTTTGTTTTTTGTTTTGTTTTTTCTCTCTCTCTCTCTCTCCCCCCGTCCCCTTCTGTGTGTGCCTCAGGTTGCTGTGTCAGTGTGGGCTGGATGTGTCTGCTAAGGACTGGGACGGCTGGACTCCGCTCCATGCCGCCGCGCACTGGTGCCAGAATGAGGCCTGCTCTCTGCTTGCCGAGCAGCTCTGTGACATGGAGGCCCACAGCAATGGGGTGAGGAGGGTGGGGACATGAAGGCTCACAGCAACGGGCAGGTGGGGAAGGAGGGAGACAGAGAGAGAGAGAGACAGAGAGAGACTAAAAGGAGGCATTCTGACAGTTAAGGGAGGTGTAGAAAAAGAGCGAAAGTGAGAGAGAGAGAAAAGGAGGAGTGACGGCTCTGTTTTTGCAACCTAGCACAATAATAATGTAATATCACACAGTGGAATTGTCTGCCAGGTAGTCGATGTGAGCTCTGCTGATGTGGGTTGAGTGGCTTTAACACAGCAACCTGTGCAAGGTACCGGCACCAGAAAGGATGTGTGTGGGTGCCATTCTGTGCTCAGCACACTTTAGCTAGACACAGTGCACCTACACACACACACACACACACACACACACAGAGCTTGGCTTTGTGAACAGCAACCACATGAGTGAGAACTGGGACAGAGGTGTGTGAGTGTGTGCGTGCTTGCGCACAGTAACTAGTGTGCAGTAAATTTATGGTGAGATTTGTGTGTGCGCGCACACATGCACGCAAGAGCAAGAATGGACAATATTCACGTGATTACTTAATCATGTGATCATCACGTGGTCAGGTGGCAGTGGTGTCCTTCAGTTGTATTAATCAAAGTACCTAAAAGAAGAGTGTTGCTCTAGGGAAGGTGTCTAATTGTTTTATATTGGCATGAACAGAATGACTCAGACAAGAACAACTGATTCCATATCATCACTAATCCTCTAAAAGTCTTGTTACACACACACACACACACACACACACACACACACACACACACACACACACACACACAGACTACTGCTTTGAGAGACTGAAGTCAAAAGCTTGGACCAATTCAGAGCCCTCATACCAAAAGCCCCAACACTGACTACTGACAGTTATCAGGAGTGATACTGCAGGATCACCTCCATCGACTGTCCATCATGTATTGTCCCCCTGTGACACTGGTCATGTTGTACAGCTATACAGTCAATTGATGTCTCAGTATGCAGTCAGAAAGGGCTGTCTTGAAAGTGATGCTATTTGTGCTCAGAGACATGTGCATGCTTGTAGTTTTACATTAAATGTGGCATTAAGTATTGCGTGTGTGTGTGTGTGTGTGTGTGTGTGTGTGTGTGTGTGTGTTTGTTTTAGGGTCAGACTCCATTTGATGTGGCTGACGAAAGTGTGAAGCCCTTGTTGGAGGAGCTGTCTAAGAGGCAAGCCAATGTGAGTCTAGACACACACATACTCTTCCAGTTAGTATCTTTATTAATCTGCCTGTTAATATTAAAGAAGTAGCAAACATTTCTATTCTAAGCAAAGAAGTCCTGTTGGTCTTTCATTATATGCAAATACAGTTAGTGACGCTTTGTGTGAGCAGTTAGTATGCTGCCTGCTGTTTGTGTTGTTTACAGTGGCGAACAGAACAGGCAACAAACGATAAACAGAACGCACAAGCATCCAGCAACGGCAACGCTGCAAATAAAAAACGCAGGTTAGAAAATGGCCTCAGACTGTGCTAGCCTGTTTTAGCATGACTTCAGAATGCAGTTGTATGCTACAGTTTTTATTTTTATTTTTTATTATACACTCTCTCTCTCTGTCTCTCGCAGGAGCTCTGTGTGTAGGATGAGCAGCCGTGAGAAGATGAGTGTACAGGATCAGTCCAAAGAGCGCGGCGTCTCTGGAGGGCTGGAGCTCAACGAAGAGAGAGAGAGCAGTCCGGGTAAAGCTCTCTCGCCCCCATCTCACCAGCAGCTCCTCAGTTCCACTTAGCTGGTGCACAAGCATGAAGGGGGCATAAACGCTTATTATGCCAAGATCCTTTGTCTTAGTTTATTATAATTTATTATGTGTTTTATGATTAGCGTTCAAGTATCTGTGATGTAGCGTCTCTTTTTAACGTAGTGCATGCCGTGTCTGGGATGGTGTACATTCGGTGTCTGTTATCGGTGTGTTCAAGGTCTGATTTCACGTGTTCGATATCTGACATTTTCTGTTCAGTTTCTGATGTAGATAGTTGTGCGTTCAGGGTCTGATTACTCCCCCCCACCTCCCCCCCCCCCCCGGTCTCTGCTGCAGAGAGCTCCACAATGTCGAGTCCAGATACGGAGAGTGTCACTACCTCTACAGTAATCCCCCCTGAAAAGGTCAGATGTCACGTTCGAATAACAACACAATGCATGACATATGAAAATGTGTTTGTGTGTGTGTGTGTGTGTGTGTGCATGCATGTATACATACATAGACGTGTGTGTGTGTGTGTGTGTGTGTGTGTGTGTGTGTGTGTGTGTGTGTGTGTATTTAGTATGGTTTCTCAGCTTTAGTTTTGAGTTTTGACATTTTCCAACCTCCATGCCCTTATGAAGACTTTCTGATCTCCTTCCCACACACAGACCCCTGATGAGCGCGAAGCAGCGGAGAGGGAGCAGGAGCGAGAGAGTCGCACTGCCCGCGTCCCACCCACCGTGCAGAGGAGCGACTCGGGTGCTGAAAGCCCTGGTGGTACTTCTGCTGACGGCAGGAAGTAAGAGTGCCCCCTACAGCTCAGCAGCTTGCCGGTGTGACTAGCTGAACTACCACAAAATGACTGCATCTGATATAGTGTAGCAAGATGTCGTGGCTTCTATACCTAAACTGAGAACTGAGTTTACTGTTAGACCTCTTGAGCTCTGTCATACCTTTTAGACTCTCGTAATAGCAAGTGTAGGATTTTTATTGTTTAATGACTGTTGTGCTGGTTGGGGATGACCGTCAGGGTGTGCCATAGAGAATCATAGCCCCTATGCCATTTCATGCCCCCCCGCCCTCCACCCTCTCTCTCTCTCTCCTCTCTCTCCCCTACCCTCTCTCTCCCTTCACCCCACCCCAGGTTCCAGGCTCCACTGCGAGATGAGGAGTCAGAGTCTCAGAGAAAAGCTCGCTCACGTCTCCTGCGCCAGTCACGCCGCTCCACTCAGGTGAGCGCACACCTGTACTATATTATGCTACATGCACGGGTCATTCTGTATTATTTGATGGTACAAACTTTATAGTTTTTTCCGCTCTGTTCTAGAACACACGCATAGGTCTGTAACACTTTGCTGGGAACAAAGGCAACACTGTGTTAAACTAATACAATTCTGTAATGAACTAATACATAACACAGGCTTTGTATTATCAGACCTGGTGGAACCTCACCTGCATTATTTTCAGCTGCAAACTCACAACTATGCCTGAGTAGCTTTTTGTCAGGAGTTGGTGAAAACTCTCTGGTTTTGTAATATAATGTATAAAATTACAGCTCAATGGTTTTATCATGCAATTATGATTGACAGGGCGTGACCCTGACTGACCTCAAAGAGGCAGAGCGAACCATTAGCAGGACCTTAGAACCACAGCACAATCTTCAGTCCTTGAGCCCTGTCGTCACGGTAACGCCAGCTGAGAGAGGTAAGCGGTTCTGTGCTCACAACCAAAACTGTAGGCGTGCACGCCTTGCATCGAAAACATGCACCAAGTAATGCAGGCTGCACAGTCACATGTTTTCCAGCACAACCCCCCCCCCCCCCCCAAACCCCCCCTCCTCGATTCAGCTCAATCACACCGGGGAACTGATGTTTTGCAAGCCTTCACAATCCTTTCGACACAAAGCCACATGGCCCTGGATTGCAGGAGCTCGGAATTGCGTCAGAGTTCGCAGCCGCTGTTGGACATGCATCGCTTCTCTTTGTGTGGATGCAGAGACAACGCTGAACTTCACTACACTGTAGCATCTTGGCGCAGCTGAGAGTCTCGTGAAGACGTCCCCTGGTGTTGCACGCTGTGGATTGTTGCAAAATGTACAGCACGAAATCGAGTTACATCCATAAAGTGTTCAGCATTCCTGAACAGCATTGTCCTATAAACGTAGCTTTAGTAACCCACCAAAACTAATTCTTGAGTGCACAGTGTTTAAATCCTGTTGAATCCTGAGTGAAGAAGCTTCAGCCTTTCTAAGTATACCTCTGGTTAGCGTATTTAGGGTATAATCAGGGTTCCCACATATACTGGAAAACCTGGAAATTTAGAGGCTAGGTTTGCAGTCATAGAAACTCCTGGAATTTGAGAAAATTGCAAAAAAAAAATAATTCTAAAACACAAAGATTTGGACATTTTTGAGGTCCTGGAAAATTGTAAAGCTGGTTTATTAAACCACTTAGATTGCATGCTTGTGCCGATGATTAATCAATATGTCATATGGCTGATTTCTGAGCATTTTGTAAAACACGGCGATCAGAGTATGTTAGCGAGGGGCGTCAGGGCCGTCTACTGATGGAGGTTTCTCTGTTGTCTTTCCACTCTTCTCATGCCTTTATGAAAAGATGGCAATCCAAAGATGGACCATGCCACACACAAAACCATTACATAAAGCTCTAAAAATGATCCTCACTTCATACTGCCTCTCACATCCATCCCCCCCAAGCTCTACTCTACTCTGACTCCTCCTTAGACTTTGTCCCAACAACCAGCAGCCATGGTCTCTCTTAAGCAGCTGTCTAGCACTCTGAACATTAAAATAACTGATGCCCACAAAGCAGGAGAAGGGTAGAAAAAGATGGCAGATTGTCTTCAGGCAGTCATTTCCTCAGTCCATGTTGTAATTAAAAATAACAGTTAACAGGAATGGTGGAGGTCAAGTTAAGGTCTGGAAGACTGAGAAAATGTTTGAAGAGAAATGTTTTTCAGGATCGCTAGAATGTCGAATCAAAGCCCATATTTAACTGAGCTTTCTCAAAGCTTTCTCAAACCTTCCGGGAAGATTCAGCAGACTGGAGCGGTGGTGCACCTTCATCAGAAGAAAACCTTTCCAGGCTATCGCCACAAAATTCAACATCAGACATTGGCAAAGTGGCACCTAAACAAGCCTGATGCATTTCAGTCATGTGCACTTCTGAGGTTAAAACAGGCCACAGTTTTTGCCTGCAATAAGCAAAGTTGAGTCTGAAGAAAAATGGGTGCAGAATTTCACGAAAAGAATGGAGGTATGGAGGTGGATAATTTCAATCGTAGAGGGAAGAGTGGATTAATTTAAATGCCAACAAACTCTAAGAAAACACCACACCTTCAGTTTACCAAAAAGGTGGGAGTTGAAGAGAATGACTTAATTACTAGGATAATGATCCAAAACACACATCAGTATCCACAGTGGACTACCTCAAGACAAGCAAGCTGACGGATTTCTTCATGGCCTTCACAGCCTGAAGGCCATGAAGGAAAACTGTGGATAGACCTAAAAAACTTCTTAAAAAGCAGTTCAGGCAAGATGGCCCAAGAATCTTGCAGAACTAGATGCCTTTCACAAGGTAGAATGAGCAAATCCTCCCCCCCACTTGCCAAAGAGGGTGTTACTAAGTACTGATCATGCAGGGTAACCAAACCTTTACTTTTTTCTTTCTTTTTTTATTGAAACATTAAAAGATGAAAATATAAATGCAATCTTGTTTGCTTGGTCATGGAAAGTGCCCTGGAAAATTCCTGAAAAGTCCTGAAATATTATTTTCAATAATGTATGGGAACCGTGATAACCCTAACCCAAGTGTTCATTCTTGAGTACAGGTTTAAATCTTAAGCATCTTTGTAATTTCCTCAGTTCAGCGTTAGTGCCTGAACATATCTTGAGCTTATCACCTTATTACCTGAGTCTGGCTTGAGTACCAGAATGCTCTTCTGCAGACCAGGAACCTGGGAAGGTGTCAGGATCAGAGAGCGAGAGCAAACTGGGAGTGAGGGATCGGAGAAGAGCCAGGAGGGAGAGGCGATCCACCGGAAAAGGCACGATAGGCGAGGTGAGTTAAAACACACACACACACACAAATAAACACACATACACATATTATGGTGAAAGAGACCCCATTCAGAACGACATGCCCAAAGCACATCTAGAAGAACATCTCCATAATTAAACGTTTAGTAAAGTCCATTAGCTCATTTTACAATGGCAACTCCAGTAAAATGGACTGGAACACTGGTCCTGAAGTTGGAAAGAAAATGACCTCTGCTTGTTCTCCTCTCAGACTGAAGACTTGGATGTGAATGAGCCTGTACAAGCAGATGGCACTTCAAGGTTATTCACTCTCTCTTTCACATTTTCATAGTTCTGTGTCAAATCTGGAGTTTCATTTTCAGAACAGTGCTCTTTACTAATTGTCCTGGTCTGTGATATTGCCGGTCATCTCTATAGGGATCCTCAAGCAGGAGATGCCAGATTGCCATCATCACTGGATTTTAGGAAGGTACAACTGAATTGGACCTAATTTTCCTATTTTGCTAGATTGTTTACGTTTCTTCTAGAAGGGGAGGATTAAATGTAAACTTCTCTCTCCCTCCCTCTCTTCCTCCTCCTCACCTGCTGTCACTCACTCACACACACACACTCTCTCTCTCTCTCTCTCTCTCTCTCTCTCTCTCTCTCTCTCTCTCTCTCTCTCTCTCTCTCTCTAGTTATATTTGGATGTGTTGAAGGAGAACACTGCTTTGAGGGAGAAGCTCCAGGAAACACAGCTGCAGCTCAGTGAGAGCAAAGTGGAGCTGGAACGACTCCGACAGGTAAGGGTGTGTGTGTAGCCTTATTAAAGTGATGATGCTAGAATGCACTATTATTCAAGGAATTCCAGCGGGTATTAACTGTAGTGTGTTTTTCTGATCATTTGTTCATTCTCTAGGAACAAATTTTCCTTCCCATCAGTTAATTTCCATGCATGGTTTTAAAATTCAGTGACCAAATGTACTACTACTTTTTCTGTTTTATGCTACAAATAATAGATTCATTGATTGTTTTTTTAGAACAACTTAAATGAGATCATGTTTAGCGAGTCTGAAGGAAAGACTAACATATATACAGTAATCTAATCATCTAACATCTGTCTGTCTGTCTGTCTGCACTCAGAGTCAGGAGAATGGCTGTGAGCGCCCTGCTCTACTGGAGCTGGAGAGATTTGTAAGTGTGGTTTGCTCTTTGCTGTGTTTCTAGCCCTGACCCTAGATTTCCTTCTTTTTCCGCTTTACTTGTTAGAACCAGAAACTTGCATTTGTGTGCCACTTTCTATCTCTTTTTCTTTTCTGGGGTCTAGCTCTAGCACTTACTTTCGCTCAGGGGGAGATGATTTTCCTTTCCTTCCGCTTTTTGTCAGACAAGGCGTTCCCGGGTGTCTCGTTGCACGAGGCATAAATGCATGATGTGGAAATTCTAGTGGCTGGAGCTTTGACACGGCCACCATTACGACCTTACAGTGATGGGTTGTTATTAGGGCCATGCCAGGAAGAATGCATGAGACAGAACCAGCAGAAAGATTTAGAGAAGGCTAGCTGATCTCTGTCTGCCATGCTGCCGTGCTGACCATCTGCTGTCTGATCAACTCTTTGTGTGCTGCAGGAGAAGAAGGCACTTGAGAGAAAAGCATCAGAGCTGGAGGATGAGCTCAAGGTAGAGTGTGTTTATATGGTAGCTGCTCTTAAAAAGGTGCAGTACTGCATGGCTTTCAGAACTGTAACAAATAATTACTTTCAGTTAAATTTGTTAATAAACAAATTCACTGCTCGTTAAGTCAGTCCCACCAGTCAACCTAAACCTTCCCCTTTGACTGTCTTCCTCTTGATCTATTTACCGTCTCCCTTTTGCAAAGGTTCTGATTGACCTGCGTGCCGATAACCAGCGTCTGAAAGATGAGAACGCCGCCCTCATCCGTGTCATCAGCAAGCTCTCCAGATGAGCTCTATATGTGCCGCTACCCTCCCAAACCACTAAGTGGCAGCACTGTGCCATTCTGCACATCTCTGCCCAGAGTAAACTGGAATGACGCTGTTCACTTTCTGCATGGCCATAGCACACAGAATCTTTGTGTGTGTTTGTCTGGGACTGGCCTCTCACCCTTGTGTTGCCTAAACTACTGTTTTCCAAACTAAACTGCACATAACGATAAAGCCTAAAGGAACGTGTAGACCCAGCCTAACCCACAGTTCGAGAAATTTGAGCTCCTTGTGCACAACTGTCAGGAAATTCTACTACTCCAGATCCTCAGAACCCAGTGAAGACTAGACCCAGTACAGATACAGTTCTAGAGCCCTCTGCTCTTTGTTCACGTCCAGCAGAGAACGCTAGAACTCCAATTCCTCTGAGTGTAGTTGAGTGAAGTCTTGACCAAATCACCATCGTCATTCTGGAAGCCACAACCCTTTGAGCAGAACTAGCACAAAATTCTGGGACTACAGTTTCATTGAGTCCAGTTTTGTTCAATGTAAATGTAAATTAAATACTTGAAGTGCTGCAGAATGGAGAATAATTGTAAGGCGCTTTTGTTCTGTATATTTAAAATGTAAAGAATTTTTTCATGTGCGCTGGGCTTGATATCTTTACCTTGTAGCTTTATATGAAAAAAGCCAGTACAAGGGTAACAGCTTATTTATTGTTTTTCTTTCCCCCTCTTCTTTGTACACTAGCCATGGGTAGTCACTGTAACTTGTAACAACTGCTCTGACAGTGCTCAACACTAGTGGGCACCACTGATCAGGGAAGCACGTGAATCAGGTGTTTCAGCTCTGGCCACATGACCTAAAGAAGTGCTTGTATATCTTGGACACTGCAGAGATGCAACCATGTGCCAAACGTTATTTTCCACTCTTATGTGCTCCAACATGCTTGTTAGTGGACCCACTGTAGTGAATTGTTCCCCCGCACCCCACCCACATTCTCTCAGGACAAGCCCAGATCTACACTGTATTTGAGCAGACTGCTACTGTGTTGGACCAAACAGGCCTTTGCATTATTGCTGTTTCTCATTTAACAAGTATTTATGAGTGTAAGTGATGTATTATGAGGCCTGTGTCCTGTACCAATGGTGGTATGGTCTTTATTTTTCTCTCCAAGAGGAACAGGAATGTTTATACTGTGAGTCCTGGTCTCTCAGAGGAGCAGGCGCTTTATAAGGTGAAAGCCTTGGAAAGTTTACCACCATTTTTTATTGCTTTTGTTCTTAGGTTTTTTTTTAAGCCAATGCATGCCAAAATTGTATTTTGACAAAATATGTGCCTTTCTACATATCTATTTTAATATATCTATGTTGCTTGGTTGAAAAATACTGGGCTAGTTCAGTAGTACTATAACAGACTCCTAACGCTTCACTGTCATCAGAAACACGTCTGGCTCCACCATCATTCGGTACAAGGGCCTTTTGAAATGACCAATAAACTGCAAACAGTTCAGTACCATGAGCCTGCCAGTCTTAGTCCACCTTACTTGTCTTTGATGTTTTACATTTGACAATTCATATCATCCAGGTGATTTTAAATTAGATGACTACTGGAATAATACCCAGATTGCAGCATGGGGGAAGGGGGCATCTACTGTCAGTTGGGAAATGGCAGGCTATTTGTTAATGCTTGTATTGAATACTCCATGCTAACGATATTTGTGGTTTACAGATGTTGCTTGCTGTAGCCAACTGCATAAAATAATATACATATCCGGCCTTAATTGAGTGTATTTCATGACTGAGCATCATTGCTTCAAAGTTTAATGAATCTTTTATTTACATTTTGTCTCCACTGTGGCAGGCTAGTTAGTACTTGCCTTTCGCCTTGGAAAAATATCATTTATTTATATATAAAATGAATGAGAGCTGAGAGAGGTAAGCAGTTCTATGCTCACAACCAAAACTGTAGGCCTGCACGCCTTGCATCTAAAACATGCACCAAGTAGTGCAGGCTGCACAGTCACGTGTTTTCCAGCACAAGCCCCCCCTCCCCCACTCGATTCAGCTCAATAATTCAAGCTCTTAGTGACTTACGCATAAAGTCAAGTATCATGGGGCACCGGGGAGCTGATGTTTTGCAAGCCTTCACAATCCTTTCGACACAAAGCCACATGGCCCTGGATTGCAGGAGCTCGGAATTGCGTCAGAGTTCGCAGCCGCTGTTGGACATGCATCGCTTCTCTTTGTGTGGATGCAGAGACAACGCTGAACTTCACTACACTGTAGCATCTTGGCGCAGCTGAAGAGAGACTCGTGAAGACGTCCCCTGGTGTTGCACGCTGTGGCTTGTTGCAAAATGTACAGCACGAAATCGAAAAACGGTCCTGCTATAGGGCTCCCCCCCAACCTTGTCTTACCTTTGGATGAAAAAGTGTAAAGAGCTACATCCATAAAGTGTTCAGCATTCCTGAACAGCATTGTCCTATAAACGTAGCTTTATTAACCCACCAAAACTAATTCTTGAGTGCACAGTGTTTAAATCCTGTTTAATCCTGAGTGAAGAAGCTTCAGCCTTTCTAAGTATACCTCTGGTTAGCATATTTAGGGTATAATCAGGGTTCCCACATATACTGGAAAACCTGGAAATTTAGAGGCTAGGTTTGCAGTCATAGAAACTCCTGGAATTTGAGAAAATTGCAAAAAAAAAATAATTCTAAAACACAAAGATTTGGACATTTTTGAGGTCCTGGAAAATTGTAAAGCTGGTTTATTAAACCACTTAGATTGCATGCTTGTGCCGATGATTAATCAATATGTCATATGGCTGATTTCTGAGCATTTTGTAAAACACGGCGATCAGAGTATGTTAGCGAGGGGCGTCAGGGCCGTCTACTGATGGAGGTTTCTCTGTTGTCTTTCCACTCTTCTCATGCCTTTATGAAAAGATGGCAATCCAAAGATGGACCATGCCACACACAAAACCATTACATAAAGCTCTAAAAATGATCCTCACTTCATACTGCCTCTCACATCCATCCCCCCCAAGCTCTACTCTACTCTGACTCCTCCTTAGACTTTGTCCCAACAACCAGCAGCCATGGTCTCTCTTAAGCAGCTGTCTAGCACTCTGAACATTAAAATAACTGATGCCCACAAAGCAGGAGAAGGGTAGAAAAAGATGGCAGATTGTCTTCAGGCAGTCATTTCCTCAGTCCATGTTGTAATTAAAAATAACAGTTAACAGGACTGGTGGAGGTCAAGTTGAGGTCTGGAAGACTGAGAAAATGTTTGAAGAGAAATGTTTTTCAGGATCGTTAGAATGTCGAATCAAAACCCATATTTAACTGAGCTTTCTCAAAGCTTTCTCAAACCTTCCGGGAAGATTCAGCAAACTGGAGCGGTGGTGCACCTTCATCAGAAGAAAACCTTTCCAGGCTATCGGCACAAAATTCAACATCAGACATTGGCAAAATGGCACCTAAACAAGCCTGATGGATTTCAGTCATGTGCACTTCTGAGGTTAAAACAGGCCACAGTTTTTGCCTGCAACGAACAAAGTTGAGTCTGAAGAAAAAAGGGTGCAGAATTTCACGAAAAGAACAGAGGTATGGAGGTGGATCATTTCGATCATAGAGGGAAGAGTGGATTAACTTAAATGCCAACAAACTCTAAGAACACCACACCTTCAGTTTACCAAAAAAAAGTGGGAGTTGAAGAGAATGACTTCATTAATAGGAAAATGATCCAAAACACACGTCAGTATCCACAGTGGACTACCTCAAGACAAGCAAGCTGACGGATTTCTTCGTGGCCTTCACAGCCCTACTGAAACAAAATGGGAAAACTGTGGCTAGAGCTAAAAAACTTCTTAAAAAGCAGTTCAGGCAAGACGGCCCCAGAATCTTGCAGAAGTAGGTGCCTTTCACAACGTAGAATGAGCAAATCCCCCCCATCCCCAGGGACTGAGGGATCCAGAGATTCATTGACACTTGCCAAAGAGGGTGTTACTAAGTACTGATCACGCAGGGTAACCAAACCTTTACTTTTTTCTTTCTTTTTTTAATTGAAACTTTATAAGATGAAAATATAAATGTAATCTTGCTTGCTTGGTCATGGAAAGTGCCCTGGAAAATTCCTGAAAAGTCCTGAAATATTATTTTCTAAAATGTATGGGAACCCCGATATCCCTAACCCTAGGGTTCATTCTTGAGTACAGGTTTAAATCTTAAGCATCTTTGTAATTTCCTAAGTGCAGCGTTAGTGCCTGAACATATCTTGAGCTTATCACCTTATTACCTGAGTCTGGCTGGAGTACCAGAATGCTCTTCTGCACACCAGGAACGTGGGAAGGTGTCAGGATCAGAGATCGAGAGCAAACTGGGAGTGAGGGATCGGAGAAGAGCCAGGGGAAGAGGCGATCCACTGGAATAGGCACGATAGGCGAGGTGAATTAAAACACACATACACACACATAAACATATTATGGTGAAAGAGACCCCATTCAGAACGACATGCCCAAAGCACATCTAGAAGAACATCTCCAGAATCAAACCTGTAGTAAAGTCCATTAGCCCATTTTACAATGGCACCTCCAGTAAATGGACTGGAACACTGGTCCTAAAGTTGGAATGAAAATGATCTCTGCTTGTTCTCCTCTCAGACTGAAGACTTGGATGTGAATGAACCTGCACAAGCAGATGGCACTTCAAGGTTATTCACTCTCTCTTTCACATTTTCATAGTTCTGTGTCAAATCTGGAGTTTCATTTTCAGAACAGTGCTCTTTACTAATTGTCCTGGTCTGTGATATTGCCAGTCATCTCTATAGGGATCCTCAAGCAGGAGATGCCAGATTGCCATCATGACTGGACTTTAGGAAGGTACAACTGAATTGGACCTAATTTTCCTATTTTGCTAGATTGTTTAACTTTCTTCTAGAAGGGGAGGATTAAATGTAAACTTCTCTCTCCCTCCCTCTCTTCCTCCTCCTCACCTGCTGTCACTCACTCTCTCACACACACACACACACACACACACACATACACACACACACACACACACACACACACACACACACACACACACACACACACACACACTCTCTCTCTCTCTCTCTCTCTAGTTATATTTGGATGTGTTGAAGGAGAACACTGCTTTGAGGGAGAAGCTCCAGGAAACACAGCTGCAGCTCAGTGAGAGCAAAGTGGAGCTGGAACGACTCCGACAGGTAAGGGTGTGTGTGTAGCCTTATTAAAGTGATGATGCTAGAATGCACTATTATTCAAGGAATTCCAGCGGGTATTAACTGTAGTGTGTTTTTCTGATCATTTGTTCATTCTCTGGGAACAAATTTTCCTTCCCATCAGTTCATTTCCATGCATGGTTTTAATATTCAGTGACCAAATGTACTACTACTTTTTGTGTTTTATGCTACAAATAATAGATTCATTGATTGTTTTTTTAGAACAACTTAAATGAGATCATGTTTAGCGAGTCTGAAGGAAAGACTAACGTATATACAGTAATCTAATCATCTAACGTCTGTCTGTCTGTCTGTCTGTCTGTCTGTCTGTCTGTCTGTCTGTCTGTCTGTCTGCACTCAGAGTCAGGAGAATGGCTGTGAGCGCCCTGCTCTACTGGAGCTGGAGAGATTTGTAAGTGTGGTTTGCTCTTTGCTGTGTTTCTAGCCCTGACCCTAGATTTCCTTCTTTTTCCGCTTTACTTGTTAGAACCAGAAACTTGCATTTGTGTGCCACTTTCTATCTCTTTTTCTTTTCTGGGGTCTAGCTCTAGCACTTACTTTCGCTCAGGGGGAGATGATTTTCCTTTCCTTCCGCTTTTTGTCAGACAAGGCGTTCCCGGGTGTCTCGTTGCACGAGGCATAAATGCATGATGTGGAAATTCTAGTGGCTGGAGCTTTGACACGGCCACCATTACGACCTTACAGTGATGGGTTGTTATTAGGGCCATGCCAGGAAGAATGCATGAGACAGAACCAGCAGAAAGATTTAGAGAAGGCTAGCTGATCTCTGTCTGCCATGCTGCCGTGCTGACCATCTGCTGTCTGATCAACTCTTTGTGTGCTGCAGGAGAAGAAGGCACTTGAGAGAAAAGCATCAGAGCTGGAGGATGAGCTCAAGGTAGAGTGTGTTTATATGGTAGCTGCTCTTAAAAAGGTGCAGTACTGCATGGCTTTCAGAACTGTAACAAATAATTACTTTCAGTTAAAATTTTTAATAAACAAATTCCCTGCTCGTTAAGTCAGTCCCACCAATCAAACTAAACCTTCCCCTTTGACTGTCTTCCTCTTGTTCTATTTACCGTCTCCCTTTTGCAAAGGTTCTGATTGACCTGCGTGCCGATAAGCAGCGTCTGAAAGATGAGAACGCCTCCCTCATCCGTGTCATCAGCAAGCTCTCCAGATGAGCCCTATATGTGCCGCTACCCTCCCAAACCACTAAGTGGCAGCACTGTGCCATTCTGCACATCTCTGCCCAGAGTAAACTGGAATGACGCTGTTCACTTTCTGCATGGCCATAGCACACAGAATCTTTGTGTGTGTTTGTCTGGGACTGGCCTCTCACCCTTGTGTTGCCTAAACTACTGTTTTCCAAACTAAAATGCACATAACGATAAAGCCTAAAGGAACGTGTAGACCCAGCCTAACCCACAGTTCGAGAAATTTGAGCTCCTTGTGCACAACTGTCAGGAGATTCTACTACTCCAGATCCTCAGAACCCAGTGAAGACTAGACCCAGTACAGATACAGTTCTAGAGCCCTCTGCTCTTTGTTCACGTCCAGCAGAGAACGCTAGAACTCCAATTCCTCTGAGTGTAGTTGAGTGAAGTCTTGACCAAATCACCCTTGTCGTTCTGGAAGCCACAACCCTTTGAGCAGAACTAGCACAAAATTCTGGGACTACAGTTTCATCGAGTCTGGTTTTGTTCAATGTAAATGCAAATTAAATACTTGAAGTGCTGCAGAATGGAGAATAATTGTAAGCCGCTTTTGTTCTGTATATTTAAAATGTAAGGAATTCTTTCATGTGCGCTGTGCTTGATATCTTTACCTTGTAGCTTTATATGAAAAAAGCCAGTACATGGGTAACAGCTTATTTATTGTTTTTCTTTCCCCCTCTTCTTTGTACGCTAGCCATGGGTAGTCACTGTAACTTGTAACAACTGCTCTGATAGTGCTCAACACTAGTGGGCACCACTGATCAGGGAAGCACGTGAATCAGGTGTTTCAGCTCTGGCCACATGACCTAAAGAAGTGCTTGTATATCTTGGACACTGCAGAGATGCAACCATGTGCCAAACGTTATTTTCCACTCTTATGTGCTCCAATATGCTTGTTAGTGGACCCACTGTAGTGAATTGTTCCCCCGCACCCCACCCACATTCTCTCAAATACTGGGCTAGTTCAGTAGTACTATAACAGACTCCTAACGCTTCACTGTCATCAGAAACACGTCTAGCTCCACCATGTAAAGGAAATACTATGTGCTTCAGTGATTCACATACATTCAGCAGTATCCTGTTCCCTTGGAAAAATGTTTATGTAAGCAAAGAACTTTAAGGGAGTGAGACAATAAATCAGATAAGCAGGAAAATGTCTCTCGTTTTATTGCCTGCAATTGCTTTATTGCTTGCAATTGTTTTATTGCCTGCAATTAAGAGATGACACTCAAGCAGATTGTTACCAGCCGGCCTGAAAGAGATAAGCAACGCTTAAAGCTGATTGGTGTATGGGCCATAGCAACAAGAGGCAGGAAGTCCGTGATTGGTCAAGGCATACAGTTAGAATTGTATATCAAGCAATGCTCTGTATGACTCGGGGCTTCTCTTGGTAGTGAGCCCAACACTCTGTGGAATCTTTCTTTTCTATTAAAAACCTTTTTAACTTATTATCCACATCTGACTCCCCGTTTCATTGAATTTCCACCACAACCATCATTCGTTAAAAGGGCCTTTTGAAATGACCAATAAACTGCAAACAGTTCAGTATCATGAGCCTGCCAGTCTTAGTCCACCTTATATATATATATATATATATATATAATTGACATTTTTCCAAGGCGAAAGGCAAGTACTAACTAGCCTGCCACAGTGCTATAATAAACTAGCTAAATTGCCGCAGTAAGTTGGGGATCTGTATAAATCCACGTTATTCTGACGAGAAAGTAAATCGCATGGTTCACGTGTGTTTTCTGTACATTAGCTAAAGTTTCCCGGTGTCTTTCATAAGTTTCATTTTAGAGCTTCTAATCTTTCGTTAGGCGTCTAAGTTTTCATTTTGAAGGGGCGGAGCCTCTGTGGATGCTATATTTACTTATAAACTTCCTCACGTAATGTCAGAGAAAGAGTTAGGTAAGACCCTTTAAATATGTTTTGTGGAAAAAAAAGACAACTGATGAATTATTATAAGACCATATTAAAAGAAGCAACTTAATGCAGAACGTTGTATTGTCTTGTTTTGCCCTTTTTATCTTATATTTTTCTTTCTTTTTAAATACTTTTTATACTTCTATACTTTTTATATAATGATTTTTTTGTGATGGGGCTTTGTGACAGCAATGGCAATGTGTGGACATCTTATGTGTGGCTGTGTGTGGCAATGTGGGAACATCATTGTGGTAATACATTTACTAAATATATTCTTTATTAGTTTAATTATTGTATACATTATTGTGTATGTTTTTGTTTGTTTTAACCATTGTTTTCTCTCCTTCTGTCATCCACCCCTCCTTTTTCTCCTCAACTTCAATCCCTGCTTCCTCTCCCTTCTTACCATCTTACTTCCCTGCTCACCATTACTTTTGCCACTCTCCTCCGCTTGACCCCTCCGCTGCCCACACCCACACACTCACTGAGCATTCACTGAACTAAACCAAACTGAACCGTAATTGGTCACAATTGCCAAACAATGACCATCCAGTGGCGGTACCCGAGGTTGACTGAAGTGGGCTTGTGGGCATCCCCTCTACCTCTTCTTCTCTACAGTCCTCTGTTCTCTTAATTTCCACTAAACTGGAACACAAATGCCAGGTTCAGCACGGAACCTAAGGACAACTCGTACCAGGCGTATGACTCACGAAAGCAATGATGCTAAAAAGAAATGGCACAATGAAACCAAGCCCAACAACTTCTAAGTGGAATCTTTCTCTTCTCTCTCATGCCTGACTTAGAAGTTAATTAAGATGTTGCTTATGATACTGTAATTAATGAAATTATTAATTATGTGGTCACATTTATTATTGTTTGTTATTGTAACGGTGTGGCCCGAGTGCCGAAGGGCATGGAACAGGGCGCACAGACTTCATCGACAGGGACGAACATTTATTGACATAACACAAAACGGCCCTCACATATAACACGAGCAATAAACGTGAACAGTTAACGGTTAACACTGAACAAAACGATGAACACGACTACCTTTAAATGACGAAAAGTACAAACCGATGAATACAAGTACCTTTAACAATGACGAAAATTACAAAACGATGAATACGACACTTTAACAATGACGAAAATTACGAAACAATGAACACGACTACCTTTAACAATGATGAAAAGTACAAGTTTATAGTGACGACGCGAACATTTACATCAACACGCTACATCAACAATGACCAACACTGCACACTTTGACAAGGGTTTATATGCATAAAGACGAAGGAGCAGGTGCGTTTACAAACAAAACAACCCTCCCACTGCACGTGGCGGGCCAAGCCATGTGACTCGCGGGAGGCGAGCGTTCCGTGACAGTTATCTATTAGATGTAGTTAGTATTATTCTCAGAAATTTGGTTTAAAGTAATTACAGCATAACACCTACTTAGGATGGCACATCAATAGTAGGATAACCTGTATAGGTTTTAAACTGCTAGCTCTTTATTAGAAAAGTGAAAGAGAGGACGTAGTTAGTGGAAGAATGGTCACAACTTCACCTCCGCTGTGTCTCGTGTCAGGTGGACCCTGCTTGCCTTGGCAGTGCATGAAGGAGATTCCACACCGAAACCAAAGACGCCAGTGAAGACATGGAGAGGGTAGGTTTCCCTCTAGCTACAACGACCAACTCACCTGGGCACATTGATTCAGATTTACCCAATTTCATGGCTACGTGCATCAACTATCAATATGGATGATAATCTAGAAATGTTTGCATTTTTTTAGTTAATGGCTACAGCTCCTTTTAGATGCCAGTGCCAAAAATATAATGATAAAACTGGTTGCTTCCTGCACTACAGGCAAATTGTTTGCTTCCTACAAAACAACCTTCATCTGATTCATCTCTGAATCATCTTTTGTCCCATTTGCACAGACACCATATGTTAATGTCAATCAGGTCATTGAGTCTTTCCAGAAGCTGAGTCTCAGCAGTGTTGAGACGGATTTGGACCAAGTAAGCATGAGTTGGTAGTGATTTTACATTATCTTTAAGAAATCAAATCCTCAGACACGTTGATGCCAATATGTTGCTGCCAATCAGGTCATTGAGTCTTTCCAGAAGCTGAGTCTCAGCAGTGTTGAGATGGATGTGGACCAGGTAAGCATGAGTTGGTAGTGATTTTGCATTATCTTTAAGAAATCAAATCCTCAGACACGCACTTTCACTGAAAAGAAATCAGTGCTGGGGCTGAAAGGAAGAGGTTCACGAAAAGTGTATGGCCATGTTTGTCAAGAATATCAGCATTGAACCACACAAGGCATATCAGAACTATGCTTAAAAATATATTTGTAGTTTTATATTTATTTTGATACATTGAAAAGAAATGTCAGATTTGAAGCAAAGCTTGTAGAAGAATGCTTTCCTCTATGCTCAGTAAAACGAGTTATTTTTCCCCAGCAGAACATCAACAATGAACTAGATGACATTGTGCAGGCTCTTCACAGACTGGATCTGAACTCTGAGGAAATGGAGATATGCAAATGAAGTGGTGGATGACCACTTTAGGCCTTGCTTTTATACAGGATACATGTGAACCAAGTACACAGTCACGTGTTTTCCAGCACAACCCCCCCCCCCCCCCGATTCAGCTCAATAGTTCAAGCTCTTAGTGACTTACGCATAAAGTCAAGTATCATGGAGCACCGGGGAACTAATGTTTTACAAGCCTTCACAATCCTTTCGACACAAAGCCACATGGCCCTGGATTGCAGGAGCTCGGAATTGCATCAGAGTTCGCAGCCGCTGTTGGACATGCATCGCTTCTCTTTGTGTGGATGCAGAGACAATGCTGAAATTCGCTACACTGTAGCATCTTGGCGCAGCTGAAGAGAGACTCGTGAAGACGTCCCCTGATGTTGCAAGCTGTGGCTTGTTGCAAAATGTACAGCACGAAATCGAAAAACGACCCTGCTAGAGGGTTCCCCCCCCAACCTTGTCTTACCTTTGGATGAAAAAGTGTAAAGAGCTACATCCATAAAGTGTTCAGCATTCCTGAACAGCATTGTCCTATAAACGTAGCTTTAGTAACCCACCAAAACTAATTCTTGAGTGCACAGTGTTTAAATCCTGCTAAATCCTGAGTGAAGAAGCTTCAGCCTTTCTAAATATACCTCTGGTTAGCGTATTTAGGGTATAATCAGGGTTCCCACATATACTGGAAAACCTGGAAATTTAGAGACTAGGTTTGCAGTCATAGAAACTCCTGGAATTTGAGAAAATTGCAAAAAAAAAAAAATCCTAAAACACAAGATTTGGACATTTTTGAGGTCCTGGAAAATTGTAAAGCTGGTTTATTAAACCACTTAGATTGCATGCTTGTGCCGATGATTAATCAATATGTGTCATGTTGATGATTTCTGAGCATTTTGTAAAACACGGCGATCAGAGTATGTTAGCGAGGGGCGTCAGGGCCGTCTACTGATGGAGGTTTCTCTGTTGTCTTTCCACTCTTCTCATGCCTTTATGAAAAGATGGCAATCCAAAGATGGACCATGCCACACACAAAACCATTACATAAAGCTCTAAAAATGATCCTCACTTCATACTGCCTCTCACATCCATCCCCCCCAAGCTCTACTCTACTCTGACTCCTCCTTAGACTTTGTCCCAACAACCAGCAGCCATGGTCTCTCTTAAGCAGCTGTCTAGCACTCTGAACATTAAAATAACTGATGCCCACAAAGCAGGAGAAGGGTAGAAAAAGATGGCAGATTGTCTTCAGGCAGTCATTTCCTCAGTCCATGTTGTAACTAAAAATAACAGTTAACAGGACTGGTGGAGGTCAAGTTGAGGTCTGGAAGACTGAGAAAATGTTTGAAGAGAAATGTTTTTCAGGATCGCTAGAATGTCGAATCAAAACCCATATTTAACTGAGCTTTCTCAAAGCTTTCTCAAACCTTCTGGGAAGATTCAGCAGACTGGAGCGGTGGTGCACCTTCATCAGAAGAAAACCTTTCCAGGCTATCGGCACAAAATTCAACATCAAACATTGGCAAAATGGCACCTAAACAAGCCTGATGGATTTCAGTCATGTGCACTTCTGAGGTTAAAACAGGCCACAGTTTTTGCCTGCAATGAGCAAAGTTGAGTCTGAAGAAAAAAGGGTGCAGAATTTCACGAAAAGAACGGAGGTATGGAGGTGGATCATTCCGATCGTAGAGGGAAGAGTGGATTAACTTACATGCCAACAAACTCTAAGAAAACACCACACCTTCAGTTTACCAAAAAAAGTGGGAGTTGAAGAGAATGACTTCATTAATAGGATAATGATCCAAAACACACGTCAGTATCCACAGTGGACTACCTCAAGACAAGCAAGCTGACGGATTTCTTCGTGGCCTTCACAGCCCTACAGAAACAAAATGGGAAAACTGTGGCTAGAGCTAAAAAACTTCTTAAAAAGCAGTTCAGGCAAGACGGCCCAAGAATCTTGCAGAAGTAGGTGCCTTTCACAAGGTAGAATGAGCAAATCCCCCCCATCCCCAGGGACTGAGGGATCCAGAGATTCATTGACACTTGCCAAAGAGGGTGTTACTAAGTACGGATCACGCAGGGTAACCAAACCTTTACTTTTTTCTTTCTTTTTTTTATTGAAACTTTATAAGATGAAAATATAAATGTAATCTTGCTTGCTTGGTCATGGAAAGTGCCCTGGAAAATTCCTGAAAAGTCCTGAAATATTATTTTCAAAAATCTACGGGAACCCCAATAACCCTAACCCTAGGGTTCATTCTTGAGTACAGGTTTAAATCTTAAGCATCTTTGTAATTTCCTAAGTACAGCGTTAGTGCCTGAACATATCTTGAGCTTATCGCCTTTTTACCTGAGTCTGGCTGGAGTACCAGAATGCTCTTCTGCGGAACAGGAACATGGGAAGGTGTCAGGATCAGAGAGCGAGCGCAAACTGGGAGAGAGGGATCGGAGAAGAGGCAGGGGAAGAGGCGATCCACTGGAATAGGCACGATAGGCGAGGTGAGTTAAAACACACACACACACACACACACACACACACATAAACACACATAAACATATTATGGTGAAGGAGACCCCATTCAGAACCACATACCCAAAGCACATCTAGAAGAACATCTCCAGAATCAAACCTGTAGTAAAGTCCATTAGCCCATTTTACAATGGCACCTCCAGTAAATGGACTGGAACACTGTTCCTGAAGTTGCAATGAAAATGACCTCTGCTTGTTCTCCTCTCAGACTGAAGACTTGGATGTGAATGAGCCTGCACAAGCAGATGGCACTTCAAGGTTATTCACTCTCTCTTTCACATTTTCATAGTTCTGTGTCAAATCTGGAGTTTCATTTTCAGAACAGTGCTCTTTACTAATTGTCCTGGTCTGTGATATTGCCAGTCATCTCTATAGGGATCCTCAAGCAGAAGATGTCAGATTGCCATCATGACTGGACTTTAGGAAGGTACAACTGAATTGGACCTAATTTTCCTATTTTGCTAGATTGTTTAACTTTCTTCTAGAAGGGGAGGATTAAATGTAAACTTCTCTCTCCCTCCCTCTCTTCCTCCTCCTCACCTGCTGTCACTCACTCTCTCACACACACACACACACACACACACACACACACACACACACACACACACACACACTCTCTCTCTCTCTCTCTCTCTAGTTATATTTAGATGTGTTGAAGGAGAACACTGCTTTGAGGGAGAAGCTCCAGGAAACACAGCTGCAGCTCAGTGAGAGCAAAGTGGAGCTGGAACGACTCCGACAGGTAAGGGTGTGTGTGTAGCCTTATTAAAGTGATGATGCTAGAATGCACTATTATTCAAGGAATTCCAGCGGGTATTAACTGTAGTTTGTTTTTCTGATCATTTGTTCATTCTCTGGGAACAAATTTTCCTTCCCATCAGTTCATTTCCATGCATGGTTTTAATATTCAGTGACCAAATGTACTACTACTTTTTGTGTTTTATGTCACAATTAATAGATTCATTGATTGTTTTTTTAGAACAACTTAAATGAGATCATGTTTAGCGAGTCTGAAGGAAAGACTAACGTATATACAGTAATCTTTTCATCTAACATCTATCTATCTGTCTGTCTGTCTGTCTCTCTGCACTCAGAGTCAGGAGAATGACTGTGAGCGCCCTTCTCTACTGAAGATGGAGAGATTTGTAAGTGTGGTTTTCTCTTTGCTGTGTTTCTAACCCTGACACTAGATTTCCTTCTTTGTCTGCTTTACTTGTTAGAACCAGAAACTTGCATTTGTGTGCCACTTTCTATCTCTTTTTATTTTCTGGGGTCTAGTTTTAGCACGTACTTTCGCTCAGGGGGAGATGATTTTCCTTTCCTTAAACTTTTTGTCAGACAAGGCGTTCCCGCGTGTCTCGTTGCACGAGGCATAAATGCATGATGTGGAAATTCCACTGGCCTGAGCTTTGACACCACCACCATTATGACCTTACAGTGATGGGTTGTTATTAGGGCCATGCCAGGCTGAATGCATGAGACAGAACCAGCAGAAAGATTTAGAGAAGGCTAGCTGATCTCTGTCTGCCATGCTGCCGTGCTGACCATCTGCTGTCTGATCAACTCTTTGTTTGCTGCAGGAGAAGAAGGCACTTGAGAGAAAAGCATCAGAGCTGGAGGATGAGCTCAAGGTAGAGTGTGTTTATATGGTAGCTGCTCTTAAAAAGGTGCAGTACTGCATGGCTTTCAGAACTGTAACAAATAATTACTTTCAGTTAAATTTTTTAATAAACAAATTCCCTGCTCGTTAAGTCAGTCCCACCAATCAAACTAAACCTTCCCCTTTGACTGTCTTCCTCTTGTTCTATTTACCGTCTCCCTTTTGCAAAGGTTCTGATTGACCTGCGTGCCGATAACCAGCGTCTGAAAGATGAGAACGCCGCCCTCATCCGCGTCATCAGCAAGATCTCCAGATGAGCTCTATATGTGCCGCTACCCTCCCAAACCACTAAGTGGCGGCACTGTACCATTCTGCACATCTCTGCCCAGAGTAAACTGGAATGACGCTGTTCACTTTCTGCATGGCCATAGCACACAGAATCTTTGTGTGTGTTTGTCTGGGACTGGCCTCTCACCCTTGTGTTGCCTAAACTACTGTTTTCCAAACTAAAATGCACATAACGATAAAGCCTAAAGGAACGTGTAGACCCAGCCTAACCCACAGTTCGAGAAATTTGAGCTCCTTGTGCACAACTGTCAGGAGATTCTACTACTCCAGATCCTCAGAACCCAGTGAAGACTAGACCCAGTACAGATACAGTTCTAGAGCCCTCTGCTCTTTGCTCACGTCCAGCAGAGAACGCTAGAACTCCAATTCCTCTGAGTGTAGTTGAGTGAAGTCTTGACCAAATCACCCTTGTCGTTCTGGAAGCCACAACCCTTTGAGCAGAACTAGCACAAAATTCTGGGACTACAGTTTCATCGAGTCTGGTTTTGTTCAATGTAAATGCAAATTAAATACTTGAAGTGCTGCAGAATGGAGAATAATTGTAAGCCGCTTTTGTTCTGTATATTTAAAATGTAAGGAATTCTTTCATGTGCGCTGTGCTTGATATCTTTTCCTTGTAGCTTTATATGAAAAAGCCAGTACAAGGGTAACAGCTTATTTATTGTTTTTCTTTCCCCCTCTTCTTTGTACACTAGCCATGGGTAGTCACTGTAACTTGTAACAACTGCTCTGACAGTGCTCAACACTAGTGGGCACCACTGATCAGGGAAGCACGTGAATCAGGTGTTTCAGCTCTGGCCATATGACCTAAAGAAGTGCTTGTATATCTTGGACACTGCAGAGATGCAACCATGTGCCAAACGTTATTTTCCACTCTTATGTGCTCCAACATGTTTGTTAGTGGACCCACTGTAGTGAATTGTTTCCCCGCACCCCACCCACATTCTCTCAGGACAAGCCCAGATCTACACTGTATTTGAGCAGACTGCTGCTGTGTTGGACCAAACAGGCCCTTGCATTATTGCTGTTTCTCATTTAACAAGTATTTATGAGTGTAAGTGATGTATTATGAGGCCTGTGTCCTGTACCAAAGGTGGTATGGTCTTTATTTTTCTCTCCAAGAGGAACAGGAATGTTTATACTGTGAGTCCTGGTCTCTCAGAGGAGCAGGCGCTTTATAAGGTGAAAGCCTTGGAAAGTTTACCACCATTTTTTATTGCTTTTGTTCTTAGTTTTTTTTTTAAGCCAATGCATGCCAAAATTGTATTCTGACAAAATATGTGCCTTTCTACATATCTATTTATTATGTCTATGTTCCTTGGTTGAAAAATACTGGGCTAGTTCAGTAGTACTATAACAGACTCCTAACACTTCACTGTCATCAGAAACACGTCTGGCTCCACCATCATTCGGTACAAGGGCCATTTGAAATGATCAATAAACTGCAAACAGTTCAGTACCATGAGCCTGCCAGTCTTAGTCCACCTTACTTGTCTTTGATGGTTTACATTTGAAGATTCATATCATCCAGGTGATTTTAAATTAGATGACTACTGGAATAATACCCAGATTGCAGCATGGGGAAAGGGGGCATCTACTTTCATTTGGGAAATGGCAGGCTATTTGTTCATGCTTGTACTGAATACTCCATGCTAACGATAATTGTGGTTTACATATGTTGCTTGCTGTAGCCAACTGCATAAAATAATATACATATCCGGCCTTAATTGAGTGTAATTCATGACTGAGCATCATTGCTTCAAAGTTTAATCAATCTTTTATTTACATTTTGTCTCCACTGTGGCAGTCTAGTTAGTACTTGCCTTTCGCCTTGGAAAAATATCATTTATTTATATATAAAATGAATGAGAGCTGAGAGAGGTAAGCAGTTCTATGCTCACAACCAAAACTGTAGGCCTGCACGCCTTGCATCTAAAACATGCACCAAGTAGTGCAGGCTGCACAGTCACGTGTTTTCCAGCACAAGCCCCCCCTCCCCCACTCTCGATTCAGCTCAATAATTCAAGCTCTTAGTGACTTACGCATAAAGTCAAGTATCATGGAGCACCGGGGAACTGATGTTTTGCAAGCCTTCACAATCCTTTCGACACAAAGCCACATGGCCCTGGATTGCAGGAGCTCGGAATTGCGTCAGAGTTCGCAGCCGCTGTTGGACATGCATCGCTTCTCTTTGTGTGGATGCAGAGACAACGCTGAACTTCACTACACTGTAGCATCTTGGCGCAGCTGAAGAGAGACTCGTGAAGACGTCCCCTGGTGTTGCACGCTGTGGCTTGTTGCAAAATGTACAGCACGAAATCAAAAAACGGTCCTGCTATAGGGCTCCCCCCCAACCTTGTCTTACCTTTGGATGAAAAAGTGTAAAGAGCTACATCCATAAAGTGTTCAGCATTCCTGAACAGCATTGTCCTATAAACGTAGCTTTATTAACCCACCAAAACTAATTCTTGAGTGCACAGTGTTTAAATCCTGCTAAATCCTGAGTGAAGAAGCTTCAGCCTTTCTAAGTATACCTCTGGTTAGCGTATTTAGGGTATAATCAGGGTTCCCACATATACTGGAAAACCTGGAAATTTAGAGGCTAGGTTTGCAGTCATAGAAACTCCTGGAATTTGAGAAAATTGCAAAAAAAAAAAAATTCTAAAACACAAAGATTTGGACATTTTTGAGGTCCTGGAAAATTGTAAAGCTGGTTTATTAAACCACTTAGATTGCATGCTTGTGTCGATGATTAATCAATATGTGTCATGTTGATGATTTCTGAGCATTTTGTAAAACACGGCGTCAGGGCCGTCTACTGATGGAGGTTTCTCTGTTGTCTTTCCACTCTTCTCATGCCTTTATGAAAAGATGGCAATCCAAAGATGGACCATGCCACACACAAAACCATTACATAAAGCTCTAAAAATGATCCTCACTTCATACTGCCTCTCACATCCATCCCCCCCAAGCTCTACTCTACTCTGACTCCTCCTTAGACTTTGTCCCAACAACCAGCAGCCATGGTCTCTCTTAAGCAGCTGTCTAGCACTCTGAACATTAAAATAACTGATGCCCACAAAGCAGGAGAAGGGTAGAAAAAGATGGCAGATTGTCTTCAGGCAGTCATTTCCTCAGTCCATGTTGTAATTAAAAATAACAGTTAACAGGACTGGTGGAGGTCAAGTTGAGGTCTGGAAGACTGAGAAAATGTTTGAAGAGAAATGTTTTTCAGGATCGTTAGAATGTCGAATCAAAACCCATATTTAACTGAGCTTTCTCAAAGCTTTCTCAAACCTTCCGGGAAGATTCAGCAGACTGGAGCGGTGGTGCACCTTCATCAGAAGAAAACCTTTCCAGGCTATCGGCACAAAATTCAACATCAGACATTGGCAAAATGGCACCTAAACAAGCCTGATGGATTTCAGTCATGTGCACTTCTGAGGTTAAAACAGGCCACAGTTTTTGCCTGCAATGAGCAAAGTTGAGTCTGAAGAAAAAAGGGTGCAGAATTTCACGAAAAGAACGGAGGTATGGAGGTGGATCATTCCGATCGTAGAGGGAAGAGTGGATTAACTTACATGCCAACAAACTCTAAGAAAACACCACACCTTCAGTTTACCAAAAAAAGTGGGAGTTGAAGAGAATGACTTCATTAATAGGATAATGATCCAAAACACACGTCAGTATCCACAGTGGACTACCTCAAGACAAGCAAGCTGACGGATTTCTTCGTGGCCTTCACAGCCCTACTGAAACAAAATGGGAAAACTGTGGCTAGAGCTAAAAAACTTCTTAAAAAGCAGTTCAGGCAAGACGGCCCAAGAATCTTGCAGAAGTAGGTGCCTTTCACAACGTAGAATGAGCAAATCTCCCCCATCCCCAGGGACTGAGGGATCCAGAGATTCATTGACACTTGCCAAAGAGGGTGTTACTAAGTACGGATCACGCAGAGTAACCAAACCTTTACTTTTTTCTTTCTTTTTTTTATTGAAACTTTATAAGATGAAAATATAAATGTAATCTTGCTTGCTTGGTCATGGAAAGTGCCCTGGAAAATTCCTGAAAAGTCCTGAAATATTATTTTCAAAAATCTACGGGAACCCCAATAACCCTAACCCTAGGGTTCATTCTTGAGTACAGGTTTAAATCTTAAGCATCTTTGTAATTTCCTAAGTACAGCGTTAGTGCCTGAACATATCTTGAGCTTATCGCCTTTTTACCTGAGTCTGGCTGGAGTACCAGAATGCTCTTCTGCGGAACAGGAACATGGGAAGGTGTCAGGATCAGAGAGCGAGCGCAAACTGGGAGAGAGGGATCGGAGAAGAGGCAGGGGAAGAGGCGATCCACTGGAATAGGCACGATAGGCGAGGTGAGTTAAAACACACACACACACACACACACACATAAACACACATAAACATATTATGGTGAAGGAGACCCCATTCAGAACCACATACCCAAAGCACATCTAGAAGAACATCTCCAGAATCAAACCTGTAGTAAAGTCCATTAGCCCATTTTACAATGGCACCTCCAGTAAATGGACTGGAACACTGTTCCTGAAGTTGCAATGAAAATGACCTCTGCTTGTTCTCCTCTCAGACTGAAGACTTGGATGTGAATGAGCCTGCAAAAGCAGATGGCACTTCAAGGTTATTCACTCTCTCTTTCACATTTTCATAGTTCTGTGTCAAATCTGGAGTTTCATTTTCAGAACAGTGCTCTTTACTAATTGTCCTGGTCTGTGATATTGCCAGTCATCTCTATAGGGATCCTCAAGCAGAAGATGTCAGATTGCCATCATGACTGGACTTTAGGAAGGTACAACTGAATTGGACCTAATTTTCCTATTTTGCTAGATTGTTTAACTATCTTCTAGAAGGGTAGGATTAAATGTAAACTTCTCTCTCCCTCCCTCTCTTCCTCCTCCTCACCTGCTGTCACTCACTCTCTCACACACACACACATACACACACACACACACACACACACACACACACACACACACACACACACACACACACACACACACTCTCTCTCTCTCTCTCTAGTTATATTTGGATGTGTTGAAGGAGAACACTGCTTTGAGGGAGAAGCTCCAGGAAACACAGCTGCAACTCAGTGAGAGCAAAGTGGAGCTGGAACGACTCCGACAGGTAAGGGTGTGTGTGTAGCCTTATTAAAGTGATGATGCTAGAATGCACTATTATTCAAGGAATTCCAGCGGGTATTAACTGTAGTTTGTTTTTCTGATCATTTGTGCATTCTCTGGGAACAAATTTTCCTTCCCATCAGTTCATTTCCATGCATGGTTTTAATATTCAGTGACCAAATGTACTACTACTTTTTGTGTTTTATGTCACAATTAATAGATTCATTGATTGTTTTTTTAGAACAACTTAAATGAGATCATGTTTAGCGAGTCTGAAGGAAAGACTAACGTATATACAGTAATCTTTTCATCTAACATCTATCTATCTGTCTGTCTGTCTGTCTCTCTGCACTCAGAGTCAGGAGAATGACTGTGAGCGCCCTTCTCTACTGAAGATGGAGAGATTTGTAAGTGTGGTTTTCTCTTTGCTGTGTTTCTAACCCTGACACTAGATTTCCTTCTTTGTCTGCTTTACTTGTTAGAACCAGAAACTTGCATTTGTGTGCCACTTTCTATCTCTTTTTATTTTCTGGGGTCTAGTTTTAGCACGTACTTTCGCTCAGGGGGAGATGATTTTCCTTTCCTTAAACTTTTTGTCAGACAAGGCGTTCCCGCGTGTCTCGTTGCACGAGGCATAAATGCATGATGTGGAAATTCCACTGGCCTGAGCTTTGACACCACCACCATTATGACCTTACAGTGATGGGTTGTTATTAGGGCCATGCCAGGCTGAATGCATGAGACAGAACCAGCAGAAAGATTTAGAGAAGGCTAGCTGATCTCTGTCTGCCATGCTGCCGTGCTGACCATCTGCTGTCTGATCAACTCTTTGTTTGCTGCAGGAGAAGAAGGCACTTGAGAGAAAAGCATCAGAGCTGGAGGATGAGCTCAAGGTAGAGTGTGTTTATATGGTAGCTGCTCTTAAAAAGGTGCAGTACTGCATGGCTTTCAGAACTGTAACAAATAATTACTTTCAGTTAAATTTTTTAATAAACAAATTCCCTGCTCGTTAAGTCAGTCCCACCAATCAAACTAAACCTTCCCCTTTGACTGTCTTCCTCTTGTTCTATTTACCGTCTCCCTTTTGCAAAGGTTCTGATTGACCTGCGTGCCGATAACCAGCGTCTGAAAGATGAGAACGCCGCCCTCATCCGCGTCATCAGCAAGATCTCCAGATGAGCTCTATATGTGCCGCTACCCTCCCAAACCACTAAGTGGCGGCACTGTACCATTCTGCACATCTCTGCCCAGAGTAAACTGGAATGACGCTGTTCACTTTCTGCATGGCCATAGCACACAGAATCTTTGTGTGTGTTTGTCTGGGACTGGCCTCTCACCCTTGTGTTGCCTAAACTACTGTTTTCCAAACTAAAATGCACATAACGATAAAGCCTAAAGGAACGTGTAGACCCAGCCTAACCCACAGTTCGAGAAATTTGAGCTCCTTGTGCACAACTGTCAGGAGATTCTACTACTCCAGATCCTCAGAACCCAGTGAAGACTAGACCCAGTACAGATACAGTTCTAGAGCCCTCTGCTCTTTGCTCACGTCCAGCAGAGAACGCTAGAACTCCAATTCCTCTGAGTGTAGTTGAGTGAAGTCTTGACCAAATCACCCTTGTCGTTCTGGAAGCCACAACCCTTTGAGCAGAACTAGCACAAAATTCTGGGACTACAGTTTCATCGAGTCTGGTTTTGTTCAATGTAAATGCAAATTAAATACTTGAAGTGCTGCAGAATGGAGAATAATTGTAAGCCGCTTTTGTTCTGTATATTTAAAATGTAAGGAATTCTTTCATGTGCGCTGTGCTTGATATCTTTTCCTTGTAGCTTTATATGAAAAAGCCAGTACAAGGGTAACAGCTTATTTATTGTTTTTCTTTCCCCCTCTTCTTTGTACACTAGCCATGGGTAGTCACTGTAACTTGTAACAACTGCTCTGACAGTGCTCAACACTAGTGGGCACCACTGATCAGGGAAGCACGTGAATCAGGTGTTTCAGCTCTGGCCATATGACCTAAAGAAGTGCTTGTATATCTTGGACACTGCAGAGATGCAACCATGTGCCAAACGTTATTTTCCACTCTTATGTGCTCCAACATGTTTGTTAGTGGACCCACTGTAGTGAATTGTTTCCCCGCACCCCACCCACATTCTCTCAGGACAAGCCCAGATCTACACTGTATTTGAGCAGACTGCTGCTGTGTTGGACCAAACAGGCCCTTGCATTATTGCTGTTTCTCATTTAACAAGTATTTATGAGTGTAAGTGATGTATTATGAGGCCTGTGTCCTGTACCAAAGGTGGTATGGTCTTTATTTTTCTCTCCAAGAGGAACAGGAATGTTTATACTGTGAGTCCTGGTCTCTCAGAGGAGCAGGCGCTTTATAAGGTGAAAGCCTTGGAAAGTTTACCACCATTTTTTATTGCTTTTGTTCTTAGTTTTTTTTTTAAGCCAATGCATGCCAAAATTGTATTCTGACAAAATATGTGCCTTTCTACATATCTATTTATTATGTCTATGTTCCTTGGTTGAAAAATACTGGGCTAGTTCAGTAGTACTATAACAGACTCCTAACACTTCACTGTCATCAGAAACACGTCTGGCTCCACCATCATTCGGTACAAGGGCCATTTGAAATGATCAATAAACTGCAAACAGTTCAGTACCATGAGCCTGCCAGTCTTAGTCCACCTTACTTGTCTTTGATGGTTTACATTTGAAGATTCATATCATCCAGGTGATTTTAAATTAGATGACTACTGGAATAATACCCAGATTGCAGCATGGGGAAAGGGGGCATCTACTTTCATTTGGGAAATGGCAGGCTATTTGTTCATGCTTGTACTGAATACTCCATGCTAACGATAATTGTGGTTTACATATGTTGCTTGCTGTAGCCAACTGCATAAAATAATATACATATCCGGCCTTAATTGAGTGTAATTCATGACTGAGCATCATTGCTTCAAAGTTTAATCAATCTTTTATTTACATTTTGTCTCCACTGTGGCAGTCTAGTTAGTACTTGCCTTTCGCCTTGGAAAAATATCATTTATTTATATATAAAATGAATGAGAGCTGAGAGAGGTAAGCAGTTCTATGCTCACAACCAAAACTGTAGGCCTGCACGCCTTGCATCTAAAACATGCACCAAGTAGTGCAGGCTGCACAGTCACGTGTTTTCCAGCACAAGCCCCCCCTCCCCCACTCTCGATTCAGCTCAATAATTCAAGCTCTTAGTGACTTACGCATAAAGTCAAGTATCATGGAGCACCGGGGAACTGATGTTTTGCAAGCCTTCACAATCCTTTCGACACAAAGCCACATGGCCCTGGATTGCAGGAGCTCGGAATTGCGTCAGAGTTCGCAGCCGCTGTTGGACATGCATCGCTTCTCTTTGTGTGGATGCAGAGACAACGCTGAACTTCACTACACTGTAGCATCTTGGCGCAGCTGAAGAGAGACTCGTGAAGACGTCCCCTGGTGTTGCACGCTGTGGCTTGTTGCAAAATGTACAGCACGAAATCAAAAAACGGTCCTGCTATAGGGCTCCCCCCCAACCTTGTCTTACCTTTGGATGAAAAAGTGTAAAGAGCTACATCCATAAAGTGTTCAGCATTCCTGAACAGCATTGTCCTATAAACGTAGCTTTATTAACCCACCAAAACTAATTCTTGAGTGCACAGTGTTTAAATCCTGCTAAATCCTGAGTGAAGAAGCTTCAGCCTTTCTAAGTATACCTCTGGTTAGCGTATTTAGGGTATAATCAGGGTTCCCACATATACTGGAAAACCTGGAAATTTAGAGGCTAGGTTTGCAGTCATAGAAACTCCTGGAATTTGAGAAAATTGCAAAAAAAAAAAAATTCTAAAACACAAAGATTTGGACATTTTTGAGGTCCTGGAAAATTGTAAAGCTGGTTTATTAAACCACTTAGATTGCATGCTTGTGTCGATGATTAATCAATATGTGTCATGTTGATGATTTCTGAGCATTTTGTAAAACACGGCGTCAGGGCCGTCTACTGATGGAGGTTTCTCTGTTGTCTTTCCACTCTTCTCATGCCTTTATGAAAAGATGGCAATCCAAAGATGGACCATGCCACACACAAAACCATTACATAAAGCTCTAAAAATGATCCTCACTTCATACTGCCTCTCACATCCATCCCCCCCAAGCTCTACTCTACTCTGACTCCTCCTTAGACTTTGTCCCAACAACCAGCAGCCATGGTCTCTCTTAAGCAGCTGTCTAGCACTCTGAACATTAAAATAACTGATGCCCACAAAGCAGGAGAAGGGTAGAAAAAGATGGCAGATTGTCTTCAGGCAGTCATTTCCTCAGTCCATGTTGTAATTAAAAATAACAGTTAACAGGACTGGTGGAGGTCAAGTTGAGGTCTGGAAGACTGAGAAAATGTTTGAAGAGAAATGTTTTTCAGGATCGTTAGAATGTCGAATCAAAACCCATATTTAACTGAGCTTTCTCAAAGCTTTCTCAAACCTTCCGGGAAGATTCAGCAGACTGGAGCGGTGGTGCACCTTCATCAGAAGAAAACCTTTCCAGGCTATCGGCACAAAATTCAACATCAGACATTGGCAAAATGGCACCTAAACAAGCCTGATGGATTTCAGTCATGTGCACTTCTGAGGTTAAAACAGGCCACAGTTTTTGCCTGCAATGAGCAAAGTTGAGTCTGAAGAAAAAAGGGTGCAGAATTTCACGAAAAGAACGGAGGTATGGAGGTGGATCATTCCGATCGTAGAGGGAAGAGTGGATTAACTTACATGCCAACAAACTCTAAGAAAACACCACACCTTCAGTTTACCAAAAAAAGTGGGAGTTGAAGAGAATGACTTCATTAATAGGATAATGATCCAAAACACACGTCAGTATCCACAGTGGACTACCTCAAGACAAGCAAGCTGACGGATTTCTTCGTGGCCTTCACAGCCCTACTGAAACAAAATGGGAAAACTGTGGCTAGAGCTAAAAAACTTCTTAAAAAGCAGTTCAGGCAAGACGGCCCAAGAATCTTGCAGAAGTAGGTGCCTTTCACAACGTAGAATGAGCAAATCTCCCCCATCCCCAGGGACTGAGGGATCCAGAGATTCATTGACACTTGCCAAAGAGGGTGTTACTAAGTACGGATCACGCAGAGTAACCAAACCTTTACTTTTTTCTTTCTTTTTTTTATTGAAACTTTATAAGATGAAAATATAAATGTAATCTTGCTTGCTTGGTCATGGAAAGTGCCCTGGAAAATTCCTGAAAAGTCCTGAAATATTATTTTCAAAAATCTACGGGAACCCCAATAACCCTAACCCTAGGGTTCATTCTTGAGTACAGGTTTAAATCTTAAGCATCTTTGTAATTTCCTAAGTACAGCGTTAGTGCCTGAACATATCTTGAGCTTATCGCCTTTTTACCTGAGTCTGGCTGGAGTACCAGAATGCTCTTCTGCGGAACAGGAACATGGGAAGGTGTCAGGATCAGAGAGCGAGCGCAAACTGGGAGAGAGGGATCGGAGAAGAGGCAGGGGAAGAGGCGATCCACTGGAATAGGCACGATAGGCGAGGTGAGTTAAAACACACACACACACACACACACACATAAACACACATAAACATATTATGGTGAAGGAGACCCCATTCAGAACCACATACCCAAAGCACATCTAGAAGAACATCTCCAGAATCAAACCTGTAGTAAAGTCCATTAGCCCATTTTACAATGGCACCTCCAGTAAATGGACTGGAACACTGTTCCTGAAGTTGCAATGAAAATGACCTCTGCTTGTTCTCCTCTCAGACTGAAGACTTGGATGTGAATGAGCCTGCAAAAGCAGATGGCACTTCAAGGTTATTCACTCTCTCTTTCACATTTTCATAGTTCTGTGTCAAATCTGGAGTTTCATTTTCAGAACAGTGCTCTTTACTAATTGTCCTGGTCTGTGATATTGCCAGTCATCTCTATAGGGATCCTCAAGCAGAAGATGTCAGATTGCCATCATGACTGGACTTTAGGAAGGTACAACTGAATTGGACCTAATTTTCCTATTTTGCTAGATTGTTTAACTATCTTCTAGAAGGGTAGGATTAAATGTAAACTTCTCTCTCCCTCCCTCTCTTCCTCCTCCTCACCTGCTGTCACTCACTCTCTCACACACACACACATACACACACACACACACACACACACACACACACACACACACACACACACACACACACACACACACTCTCTCTCTCTCTCTCTAGTTATATTTGGATGTGTTGAAGGAGAACACTGCTTTGAGGGAGAAGCTCCAGGAAACACAGCTGCAACTCAGTGAGAGCAAAGTGGAGCTGGAACGACTCCGACAGGTAAGGGTGTGTGTGTAGCCTTATTAAAGTGATGATGCTAGAATGCACTATTATTCAAGGAATTCCAGCGGGTATTAACTGTAGTTTGTTTTTCTGATCATTTGTGCATTCTCTGGGAACAAATTTTCCTTCCCATCAGTTCATTTCCATGCATGGTTTTAATATTCAGTGACCAAATGTACTACTACTTTTTGTGTTTTATGTCACAATTAATAGATTCATTGATTGTTTTTTTAGAACAACTTAAATGAGATCATGTTTAGCGAGTCTGAAGGAAAGACTAACGTATATACAGTAATCTTTTCATCTAACATCTATCTATCTGTCTGTCTGTCTGTCTGTCTGTCTGTCTGTCTGTCTGTCTGTCTGTCTCTCTGCACTCAGAGTCAGGAGAATGACTGTGAGCGCCCTTCTCTACTGAAGATGGAGAGATTTGTAAGTGTGGTTTTCTCTTTGCTGTGTTTCTAACCCTGACACTAGATTTCCTTCTTTGTCTGCTTTACTTGTTAGAACCAGAAACTTGCATTTGTGTGCCACTTTCTATCTCTTTTTATTTTCTGGGGTCTAGTTTTAGCATGTACTTTCGCTCAGGGGGAGATGATTTTCCTTTCCTTAAACTTTTTGTCAGACAAGGCGTTCCCGCGTGTCTCGTTGCACGAGGCATAAATGCATGATGTGGAAATTCCACTGGCCTGAGCTTTGACACCACCACCATTATGACCTTACAGTGATGGGTTGTTATTAGGGCCATGCCAGGCTGAATGCATGAGACAGAACCAGCAGAAAGATTTAGAGAAGGCTAGCTGATCTCTGTCTGCCATGCTGCCGTGCTGACCATCTGCTGTCTGATCAACTCTTTGTGTGCTGCAGGAGAAGAAGGCACTTGAGAGAAAAGCATCAGAGCTGGAGGATGAGCTCAAGGTAGAGTGTGTTTATATGGTAGCTGCTCTTAAAAAGGTGCAGTACTGCATGGCTTTCAGAACTGTAACAAATAATTACTTTCAGTTAAATTTTTTAATAAACAAATTCCCTGCTCGTTAAGTCAGTCCCACCAATCAAACTAAACCTTCCCCTTTGACTGTCTTCCTCTTGTTCTATTTACCGTCTCCCTTTTGCAAAGGTTCTGATTGACCTGCGTGCCGATAACCAGCGTCTGAAAGATGAGAACGCTGCCCTCATCCGCGTCATCAGCAAGATCTCCAGATGAGCCCTATATGTGCCGCTACCCTCCCAAACCACTAAGTGGCGGCACTGTACCATTCTGCACATCTCTGCCCAGAGTAAACTGGAATGACGCTGTTCACTTTCTGCATGGCCATAGCACACAGAATCTTTGTGTGTGTTTGTCTGGGACTGGCCTCTCACCCTTGTGTTGCCTAAACTACTGTTTTCCAAACTAAAATGCACATAACGATAAAGCCTAAAGGAACGTGTAGACCCAGCCTAACCCACAGTTCGAGAAATTTGAGCTCCTTGTGCACAACTGTCAGGAGATTCTACTACTCCAGATCCTCAGAACCCAGTGAAGACTAGACCCAGTACAGATACAGTTCTAGAGCCCTCTGCTCTTTGCTCACGTCCAGCAGAGAACGCTAGAACTCCAATTCCTCTGAGTGTAGTTGAGTGAAGTCTTGACCAAATCACCCTTGTCGTTCTGGAAGCCACAACCCTTTGAGCAGAACTAGCACAAAATTCTGGGACTACAGTTTCATCGAGTCTGGTTTTGTTCAATGTAAATGCAAATTAAATACTTGAAGTGCTGCAGAATGGAGAATAATTGTAAGCCGCTTTTGTTCTGTATATTTAAAATGTAAGGAATTCTTTCATGTGCGCTGTGCTTGATATCTTTTCCTTGTAGCTTTATATGAAAAAGCCAGTACAAGGGTAACAGCTTATTTATTGTTTTTCTTTCCCCCTCTTCTTTGTACACTAGCCATGGGTAGTCACTGTAACTTGTAACAACTGCTCTGACAGTGCTCAACACTAGTGGGCACCACTGATCAGGGAAGCACGTGAATCAGGTGTTTCAGCTCTGGCCATATGACCTAAAGAAGTGCTTGTATATCTTGGACACTGCAGAGATGCAACCATGTGCCAAACGTTATTTTCCACTCTTATGTGCTCCAACATGTTTGTTAGTGGACCCACTGTAGTGAATTGTTTCCCCGCACCCCACCCACATTCTCTCAGGACAAGCCCAGATCTACACTGTATTTGAGCAGACTGCTGCTGTGTTGGACCAAACAGGCCCTTGCATTATTGCTGTTTCTCATTTAACAAGTATTTATGAGTGTAAGTGATGTATTATGAGGCCTGTGTCCTGTACCAAAGGTGGTATGGTCTTTATTTTTCTCTCCAAGAGGAACAGGAATGTTTATACTGTGAGTCCTGGTCTCTCAGAGGAGCAGGCGCTTTATAAGGTGAAAGCCTTGGAAAGTTTACCACCATTTTTTATTGCTTTTGTTCTTAGTTTTTTTTTTAAGCCAATGCATGCCAAAATTGTATTCTGACAAAATATGTGCCTTTCTACATATCTATTTATTATGTCTATGTTCCTTGGTTGAAAAATACTGGGCTAGTTCAGTAGTACTATAACAGACTCCTAACACTTCACTGTCATCAGAAACACGTCTGGCTCCACCATCATTCGGTACAAGGGCCATTTGAAATGATCAATAAACTGCAAACAGTTCAGTACCATGAGCCTGCCAGTCTTAGTCCACCTTACTTGTCTTTGATGGTTTACATTTGAAGATTCATATCATCCAGGTGATTTTAAATTAGATGACTACTGGAATAATACCCAGATTGCAGCATGGGGAAAGGGGGCATCTACTTTCATTTGGGAAATGGCAGGCTATTTGTTCATGCTTGTACTGAATACTCCATGCTAACGATAATTGTGGTTTACATATGTTGCTTGCTGTAGCCAACTGCATAAAATAATATACATATCCGGCCTTAATTGAGTGTAATTCATGACTGAGCATCATTGCTTCAAAGTTTAATCAATCTTTTATTTACATTTTGTCTCCACTGTGGCAGTCTAGTTAGTACTTGCCTTTCGCCTTGGAAAAATATCATTTATTTATATATAAAATGAATGAGAGCTGAGAGAGGTAAGCAGTTCTATGCTCACAACCAAAACTGTAGGCCTGCACGCCTTGCATCTAAAACATGCACCAAGTAGTGCAGGCTGCACAGTCACGTGTTTTCCAGCACAAGCCCCCCCTCCCCCACTCTCGATTCAGCTCAATAATTCAAGCTCTTAGTGACTTACGCATAAAGTCAAGTATCATGGAGCACCGGGGAACTGATGTTTTGCAAGCCTTCACAATCCTTTCGACACAAAGCCACATGGCCCTGGATTGCAGGAGCTCGGAATTGCGTCAGAGTTCGCAGCCGCTGTTGGACATGCATCGCTTCTCTTTGTGTGGATGCAGAGACAACGCTGAACTTCACTACACTGTAGCATCTTGGCGCAGCTGAAGAGAGACTCGTGAAGACGTCCCCTGGTGTTGCACGCTGTGGCTTGTTGCAAAATGTACAGCACGAAATCAAAAAACGGTCCTGCTATAGGGCTCCCCCCCAACCTTGTCTTACCTTTGGATGAAAAAGTGTAAAGAGCTACATCCATAAAGTGTTCAGCATTCCTGAACAGCATTGTCCTATAAACGTAGCTTTATTAACCCACCAAAACTAATTCTTGAGTGCACAGTGTTTAAATCCTGCTAAATCCTGAGTGAAGAAGCTTCAGCCTTTCTAAGTATACCTCTGGTTAGCGTATTTAGGGTATAATCAGGGTTCCCACATATACTGGAAAACCTGGAAATTTAGAGGCTAGGTTTGCAGTCATAGAAACTCCTGGAATTTGAGAAAATTGCAAAAAAAAAAAAATTCTAAAACACAAAGATTTGGACATTTTTGAGGTCCTGGAAAATTGTAAAGCTGGTTTATTAAACCACTTAGATTGCATGCTTGTGTCGATGATTAATCAATATGTGTCATGTTGATGATTTCTGAGCATTTTGTAAAACACGGCGTCAGGGCCGTCTACTGATGGAGGTTTCTCTGTTGTCTTTCCACTCTTCTCATGCCTTTATGAAAAGATGGCAATCCAAAGATGGACCATGCCACACACAAAACCATTACATAAAGCTCTAAAAATGATCCTCACTTCATACTGCCTCTCACATCCATCCCCCCCAAGCTCTACTCTACTCTGACTCCTCCTTAGACTTTGTCCCAACAACCAGCAGCCATGGTCTCTCTTAAGCAGCTGTCTAGCACTCTGAACATTAAAATAACTGATGCCCACAAAGCAGGAGAAGGGTAGAAAAAGATGGCAGATTGTCTTCAGGCAGTCATTTCCTCAGTCCATGTTGTAATTAAAAATAACAGTTAACAGGACTGGTGGAGGTCAAGTTGAGGTCTGGAAGACTGAGAAAATGTTTGAAGAGAAATGTTTTTCAGGATCGTTAGAATGTCGAATCAAAACCCATATTTAACTGAGCTTTCTCAAAGCTTTCTCAAACCTTCCGGGAAGATTCAGCAGACTGGAGCGGTGGTGCACCTTCATCAGAAGAAAACCTTTCCAGGCTATCGGCACAAAATTCAACATCAGACATTGGCAAAATGGCACCTAAACAAGCCTGATGGATTTCAGTCATGTGCACTTCTGAGGTTAAAACAGGCCACAGTTTTTGCCTGCAATGAGCAAAGTTGAGTCTGAAGAAAAAAGGGTGCAGAATTTCACGAAAAGAACGGAGGTATGGAGGTGGATCATTCCGATCGTATAGGGAAGAGTGGATTAACTTACATGCCAACAAACTCTAAGAAAACACCACACCTTCAGTTTACCAAAAAAAGTGGGAGTTGAAGAGAATGACTTCATTAATAGGATAATGATCCAAAACACACGTCAGTATCCACAGTGGACTACCTCAAGACAAGCAAGCTGACGGATTTCTTCGTGGCCTTCACAGCCCTACTGAAACAAAATGGGAAAACTGTGGCTAGAGCTAAAAAACTTCTTAAAAAGCAGTTCAGGCAAGACGGCCCAAGAATCTTGCAGAAGTAGGTGCCTTTCACAACGTAGAATGAGCAAATCCCCCCCATCCCCAGGGACTGAGGGATCCAGAGATTCATTGACACTTGCCAAAGAGGGTGTTACTAAGTACGGATCACGCAGAGTAACCAAACCTTTACTTTTTTCTTTCTTTTTTTTATTGAAACTTTATAAGATGAAAATATAAATGTAATCTTGCTTGCTTGGTCATGGAAAGTGCCCTGGAAAATTCCTGAAAAGTCCTGAAATATTATTTTCAAAAATCTACGGGAACCCCAATAACCCTAACCCTAGGGTTCATTCTTGAGTACAGGTTTAAATCTTAAGCATCTTTGTAATTTCCTAAGTACAGCGTTAGTGCCTGAACATATCTTGAGCTTATCGCCTTATTACCTGAGTCTGGCTGGAGTACCAGAATGCTCTTCTGCGGAACAGGAACATGGGAAGGTGTCAGGATCAGAGAGCGAGCGCAAACTGGGAGAGAGGGATCGGAGAAGAGGCAGGGGAAGAGGCGATCCACTGGAATAGGCACGATAGGCGAGGTGAGTTAAAACACACACACACACACACACACACACACACACATAAACACACATAAACATATTATGGTGAAGGAGACCCCATTCAGAACCACATACCCAAAGCACATCTAGAAGAACATCTCCAGAATCAAACCTGTAGTAAAGTCCATTAGCCCATTTTACAATGGCACCTCCAGTAAATGGACTGGAACACTGTTCCTGAAGTTGCAATGAAAATGACCTCTGCTTGTTCTCCTCTCAGACTGAAGACTTGGATGTGAATGAGCCTGCAAAAGCAGATGGCACTTCAAGGTTATTCACTCTCTCTTTCACATTTTCATAGTTCTGTGTCAAATCTGGAGTTTCATTTTCAGAACAGTGCTCTTTACTAATTGTCCTGGTCTGTGATATTGCCAGTCATCTCTATAGGGATCCTCAAGCAGGAGATGCCAGATTGCCATCATGACTGGACTTTAGGAAGGTACAACTGAATTGGACCTAATTTTCCTATTTTGCTAGATTGTTTAACTATCTTCTAGAAGGGTAGGATTAAATGTAAACTTCTCTCTCCCTCCCTCTCTTCCTCCTCCTCACCTGCTGTCACTCACTCTCTCACACACACACACATACACACACACACACACACACACACACACACACACACACACACACACACACACACACTCTCTCTCTCTCTCTCTAGTTATATTTGGATGTGTTGAAGGAGAACACTGCTTTGAGGGAGAAGCTCCAGGAAACACAGCTGCAACTCAGTGAGAGCAAAGTGGAGCTGGAACGACTCCGACAGGTAAGGGTGTGTGTGTAGCCTTATTAAAGTGATGATGCTAGAATGCACTATTATTCAAGGAATTCCAGCGGGTATTAACTGTAGTTTGTTTTTCTGATCATTTGTGCATTCTCTGGGAACAAATTTTCCTTCCCATCAGTTCATTTCCATGCATGGTTTTAAAATTCAGTGACCAAATGTACTACTACTTTTTCTGTTTTATGCTACAAATAATAGATTCATTGATTGTTTTTTTAGAACAACTTAAATGAGATCATGTTTAGCGAGTCTGAAGGAAAGACTAACATATATACAGTAATCTAATCATCTAACATCTGTCTGTCTGTCTGTCTGTCTGTCTGCACTCAGAGTCAGGAGAATGGCTGTGAGCGCCCTGCTCTACTGGAGCTGGAGAGATTTGTAAGTGTGGTTTGCTCTTTGCTGTGTTTCTAGCCCTGACCCTAGATTTCCTTCTTTTTCCGCTTTACTTGTTAGAACCAGAAACTTGCATTTGTGTGCCACTTTCTATCTCTTTTTCTTTTCTGGGGTCTAGCTCTAGCACTTACTTTCGCTCAGGGGGAGATGATTTTCCTTTCCTTCCGCTTTTTGTCAGACAAGGCGTTCCCGGGTGTCTCGTTGCACGAGGCATAAATGCATGATGTGGAAATTCTAGTGGCTGGAGCTTTGACACGGCCACCATTACGACCTTACAGTGATGGGTTGTTATTAGGGCCATGCCAGGAAGAATGCATGAGACAGAACCAGCAGAAAGATTTAGAGAAGGCTAGCTGATCTCTGTCTGCCATGCTGCCGTGCTGACCATCTGCTGTCTGATCAACTCTTTGTGTGCTGCAGGAGAAGAAGGCACTTGAGAGAAAAGCATCAGAGCTGGAGGATGAGCTCAAGGTAGAGTGTGTTTATATGGTAGCTGCTCTTAAAAAGGTGCAGTACTGCATGGCTTTCAGAACTGTAACAAATAATTACTTTCAGTTAAATTTGTTAATAAACAAATTCCCTGCTCGTTAAGTCAGTCCCACCAGTCAACCTAAACCTTCCCCTTTGACTGTCTTCCTCTTGATCTATTTACCGTCTCCCTTTTGCAAAGGTTCTGATTGACCTGCATGCCGATAACCAGCGTCTGAAAGATGAGAACGCCGCCCTCATCCGTGTCATCAGCAAGCTCTCCAGATGAGCCCTATATGTGCCGCTACCCTCCCAAACCACTAAGTGGCAGCACTGTGCCATTCTGCACATCTCTGCCCAGAGTAAACTGGAATGACGCTGTTCACTTTCTGCATGGCCATAGCACACAGAATCTTTGTGTGTGTTTGTCTGGGACTGGCCTCTCACCCTTGTGTTGCCTAAACTACTGTTTTCCAAACTAAACTGCACATAACGATAAAGCCTAAAGGAACGTGTAGACCCAGCCTAACCCACAGTTCGAGAAATTTGAGCTCCTTGCGCACAACTGTCAGGAAATTCTACTACTCCAGATCCTCAGAACCCAGTGAAGACTAGACCCAGTACAGATACAGTTCTAGAGCCCTCTGCTCTTTGCTCACGTCCAGCAGAGAACGCTAGAACTCCAATTCCTCTGAGTGTAGTTGAGTGAAGTCTTGACCAAATCACCATCGTCATTCTGGAAGCCACAACCCTTTGAGCAGAACTAGCACAAAATTCTGGGACTACAGTTTCATTGAGTCCAGTTTTGTTCAATGTAAATGTAAATTAAATACTTGAAGTGCTGCAGAATGGAGAATAATTGTAAGGCGCTTTTGTTCTGTATATTTAAAATGTAAAGAATTTTTTCATGTGCGCTGGGCTTGATATCTTTACCTTGTAGCTTTATATGAAAAAAGCCAGTACAAGGGTAACAGCTTATTTATTGTTTTTCTTTCCCCCTCTTCTTTGTACACTAGCCATGGGTAGTCACTGTAACTTGTAACAACTGCTCTGACAGTGCTCAACACTAGTGGGCACCACTGATCAGGGAAGCACGTGAATCAGGTGTTTCAGCTCTGGCCACATGACCTAAAGAAGTGCTTGTATATCTTGGACACTGCAGAGATGCAACCATGTGCCAAACGTTATTTTCCACTCTTATGTGCTCCAACATGCTTGTTAGTGGACCCACTGTAGTGAATTGTTCCCCTGCACCCCACCCACATTCTCTCAGGACAAGCCCAGATCTACACTGTATTTGAGCAGACTGCTACTGTGTTGGACCAAACAGGCCTTTGCATTATTGCTGTTTCTCATTTAACAAGTATTTATGAGTGTAAGTGATGTATTATGAGGCCTGTGTCCTGTACCAATGGTGGTATGGTCTTTATTTTTCTCTCCAAGAGGAACAGGAATGTTTATACTGTGAGTCCTGGTCTCTCAGAGGAGCAGGCGCTTTATAAGGTGAAAGCCTTGGAAAGTTTACCACCATTTTTTATTGCTTTTGTTCTTAGGTTTTTTTTTAAGCCAATGCATGCCAAAATTGTATTTTGACAAAATATGTGCCTTTCTACATATCTATTTTAATATATCTATGTTGCTTGGTTGAAAAATACTGGGCTAGTTCAGTAGTACTATAACAGACTCCTAACGCTTCACTGTCATCAGAAACACGTCTGGCTCCACCATCATTCGGTACAAGGGCCTTTTGAAATGACCAATAAACTGCAAACAGTTCAGTACCATGAGCCTGCCAGTCTTAGTCCACCTTACTTGTCTTTGATGGTTTACATTTGAAGATTCATATCATCCAGGTGATTTTAAATTAGATGACTACTGGAATAATACCCAGATTGCAGCATGGGGAAAGGGGGCATCTACTTTCATTTGGGAAATGGCAGGCTATTTGTTCATGCTTGTACTGAATACTCCATGCTAACGATAATTGTGGTTTACATATGTTGCTTGCTGTAGCCAACTGCATAAAATAATATACATATCCGGCCTTAATTGAGTGTAATTCATGACTGAGCATCATTGCTTCAAAGTTTAATCAATCTTTTATTTACATTTTGTCTCCACTGTGGCAGTCTAGTTAGTACTTGCCTTTCGCCTTGGAAAAATATCATTTATTTATATATAAAATGAATGAGAGCTGAGAGAGGTAAGCAGTTCTATGCTCACAACCAAAACTGTAGGCCTGCACGCCTTGCATCTAAAACATGCACCAAGTAGTGCAGGCTGCACAGTCACGTGTTTTCCAGCACAAGCCCCCCCTCCCCCACTCTCGATTCAGCTCAATAATTCAAGCTCTTAGTGACTTACGCATAAAGTCAAGTATCATGGAGCACCGGGGAACTGATGTTTTGCAAGCCTTCACAATCCTTTCGACACAAAGCCACATGGCCCTGGATTGCAGGAGCTCGGAATTGCGTCAGAGTTCGCAGCCGCTGTTGGACATGCATCGCTTCTCTTTGTGCGGATGCAGAGACAACGCTGAACTTCACTACACTGTAGCATCTTGGCGCAGCTGAAGAGAGACTCGTGAAGACGTCCCCTGGTGTTGCACGCTGTGGCTTGTTGCAAAATGTACAGCACGAAATCGAAAAACGGTCCTGCTATAGGGCTCCCCCCTCAACCTTGTCTTACCTTTGGATGAAAAAGTGTAAAGAGCTACATCCATAAAGTGTTCAGCATTCCTGAACAGCATTGTCCTATAAACGTAGCTTTATTAACCCACCAAAACTAATTCTTGAGTGCACAGTGTTTAAATCCTGTTTAATCCTGAGTGAAGAAGCTTCAGCCTTTCTAAGTATACCTCTGGTTAGCGTATTTAGGGTATAATCAGGGTTCCCACATATACTGGAAAACCTGGAAATTTAGAGGCTAGGTTTGCAGTCATAGAAACTCCTGGAATTTGAGAAAATTGCAAAAAAAAAAATTCTAAAACACAAAGATTTGGACATTTTTGAGGTCCTGGAAAATTGTAAAGCTGGTTTATTAAACCACTTAGATTGCATGTTTGTGCCGATGATTAATCAATATGTCATATGGCTGATTTCTGAGCATTTTGTAAAACACGGCGATCAGAGTATGTTAGCGAGGGGCGTCAGGGCCGTCTACTGATGGAGGTTTCTCTGTTGTCTTTCCACTCTTCTCATGCCTTTATGAAAAGATGGCAATCCAAAGATGGACCATGCCACACACAAAACCATTACATAAAGCTCTAAAAATGATCCTCACTTCATACTGCCTCTCACATCCATCCCCCCCAAGCTCTACTCTACTCTGACTCCTCCTTAGACTTTGTCCCAACAACCAGCAGCCATGGTCTCTCTTAAGCAGCTGTCTAGCACTCTGAACATTAAAATAACTGATGCCCACAAAGCAGGAGAAGGGTAGAAAAAGATGGCAGATTGTCTTCAGGCAGTCATTTCCTCAGTCCATGTTGTAATTAAAAATAACAGTTAACAGGACTGGTGGAGGTCAAGTTGGGGTCTGGAAGACTGAGAAAATGTTTGAAGAGAAATGTTTTTCAGGATCGTTAGAATGTCGAATCAAAACCGAAATTTAACTGAGCTTTCTCAAAGCTTTCTCAAACCTTCCGGGAAGATTCAGCAGACTGGAGCGGTGGTGCACCTTCATCAGAAGAAAACCTTTCCAGGCTATCGGCACAAAATTCAACATCAGACATTGGCAAAATGGCACCTAAACAAGCCTGATGGATTTCAGTCATGTGCACTTCTGAGGTTAAAACAGGCCACAGTTTTTGCCTGCAATGAACAAAGTTGAGTCTGAAGAAAAAAGGGTGCAGAATTTCACGAAAAGAACAGAGGTATGGAGGTGGATCATTTCAATCATAGAGGGAAGAGTGGATTAATTTAAATGCCAACAAACTCTAAGAACACCACACCTTCAGTTTACCAAAAAAAAGTGGGAGTTGAAGAGAATGACTTCATTAATAGGAAAATGATCCAAAACACACGTCAGTATCCACAGTGGACTACCTCAAGACAAGCAAGCTGACGGATTTCTTCGTGGCCTTCACAGCCCTACTGAAACAAAATGGGAAAACTGTGGCTAGAGCTAAAAAACTTCTTAAAAAGCAGTTCAGGCAAGACGGCCCCAGAATCTTGCAGAAGTAGGTGCCTTTCACAACGTAGAATGAGCAAATCCCCCCCATCCCCAGGGACTGAGGGATCCAGAGATTCATTGACACTTGCCAAAGAGGGTGTTACTAAGTACTGATCACGCAGGGTAACCAAACCTTTACTTTTTTCTTTCTTTTTTTTATTGAAACTTTATAAGATGAAAATATGAATGTAATCTTGCTTGCTTGGTCATGGAAAGTGCCCTGGAAAATTCCTGAAAAGTCCTGAAATATTATTTTCTAAAATGTATGGGAACCCCGATATCCCTAACCCTAGGGTTCATTCTTGAGTACAGGTTTAAATCTTAAGCATCTTTGTAATTTCCTAAGTGCAGCGTTAGTGCCTGAACATATCTTGAGCTTATCACCTTATTACCTGAGTCTGGCTTGAGTACTAGAATGCTCTTCTGCACACCAGGAACGTGGGAAGGTGTCAGGATCAGAGATCGAGAGCAAACTGGGAGTGAGGGATCGGAGAAGAGCCAGGGGAAGAGGCGATCCACTGGAATAGGCACGATAGGCGAGGTGAATTAAAACACACATACACACACATAAACATATTATGGTGAAAGAGACCCCATTCAGAACGACATGCCCAAAGCACATCTAGAAGAACATCTCCAGAATCAAACCTGTAGTAAAGTCCATTAGCCCATTTTACAATGGCACCTCCAGTAAATGGACTGGAACACTGGTCCTAAAGTTGGAATGAAAATGATCTCTGCTTGTTCTCCTCTCAGACTGAAGACTTGGATGTGAATGAGCCTGCACAAGCAGATGGCACTTCAAGGTTATTCACTCTCTCTTTCACATTTTCATAGTTCTGTGTCAAATCTGGAGTTTCATTTTCAGAACAGTGCTCTTTACTAATTGTCCTGGTCTGTGATATTGCCAGTCATCTCTATAGGGATCCTCAAGCAGAAGATGTCAGATTGCCATCATGACTGGACTTTAGGAAGGTACAACTGAATTGGACCTAATTTTCCTATTTTGCTAGATTGTTTCACTTTCTTCTAGAAGGGGAGGATTAAATGTAAACTTCTCTCTCCCTCCCTCTCTTCCTCCTCCTCACCTGCTGTCACTCACTCTCTCACACACATACACACACACACACACATACACACACACACACACACACACACACACACACACACACACACACACACACACACACACTCTCTCTCTCTCTCTCTCTCTAGATATATTTGGATGTGTTGAAGGAGAACACTGCTTTGAGGGAGAAGCTCCAGGAAACACAGCTGCAGCTCAGTGAGAGCAAAGTGGAGCTGGAACGACTCCGACAGGTAAGGGTGTGTGTGTAGCCTTATTAAAGTGATGATGCTAGAATGCACTATTATTCAAGGAATTCCAGCGGGTATTAACTGTAGTGTGTTTTTCTGATCATTTGTTCATTCTCTGGGAACAAATTTTCCTTCCCATCAGTTCATTTCCATGCATGGTTTTAATATTCAGTGACCAAATGTACTACTACTTTTTTTGTTTTATGCTACAAATAATAGATTCATTGATTGTTTTTTTAGAACAACTTAAATGAGATCATGTTTAGTGAGTCTGAAGGAAAGACTAACGTATATACAGTAATCTAATCATCTAACGTCTGTCTGTCTGTCTGTCTGTCTGTCTGTCTGTCTGCACTCAGAGTCAGGAGAATGGCTGTGAGCGCCCTGCTCTACTGGAGCTGGAGAGATTTGTAAGTGTGGTTTGCTCTTTGCTGTGTTTCTAGCCCTGACCCTAGATTTCCTTCTTTTTCCGCTTTACTTGTTAGAACCAGAAACTTGCATTTGTGTGCCACTTTCTATCTCTTTTTCTTTTCTGGGGTCTAGCTCTAGCACTTACTTTCGCTCAGGGGGAGATGATTTTCCTTTCCTTCCGCTTTTTGTCAGACAAGGCGTTCCCGGGTGTCTCGTTGCACGAGGCATAAATGCATGATGTGGAAATTCTAGTGGCTGGAGCTTTGACACGGCCACCATTACGACCTTACAGTGATGGGTTGTTATTAGGGCCATGCCAGGAAGAATGCATGAGACAGAACCAGCAGAAAGATTTAGAGAAGGCTAGCTGATCTCTGTCTGCCATGCTGCCGTGCTGACCATCTGCTGTCTGATCAACTCTTTGTGTGCTGCAGGAGAAGAAGGCACTTGAGAGAAAAGCATCAGAGCTGGAGGATGAGCTCAAGGTAGAGTGTGTTTATATGGTAGCTGCTCTTAAAAAGGTGCAGTACTGCATGGCTTTCAGAACTGTAACAAATAATTACTTTCAGTTAAAATTTTTAATAAACAAATTCCCTGCTCGTTAAGTCAGTCCCACCAATCAAACTAAACCTTCCCCTTTGACTGTCTTCCTCTTGTTCTATTTACCGTCTCCCTTTTGCAAAGGTTCTGATTGACCTGCGTGCCGATAAGCAGCGTCTGAAAGATGAGAACGCCTCCCTCATCCGCGTCATCAGCAAGATCTCCAGATGAGCTCTATATGTGCCGCTACCCTCCCAAACCACTAAGTGGCAGCACTGTGCCATTCTGCACATCTCTGCCCAGAGTAAACTGGAATGACGCTGTTCACTTTCTGCATGGCCATAGCACATAGAATCTTTGTGTGTGTTTGTCTGGGACTGGCCTCTCACCCTTGTGTTGCCTAAACTACTGTTTTCCAAACTAAAATGCACATAACGATAAAGCCTAAAGGAACATGTAGACCCAGCCTAACCCACAGTTCGAGAAATTTGAGCTCCTTGTGCACAACTGTCAGGAGATTCTACTACTCCAGATCCTCAGAACCCAGTGAAGACTAGACCCAGTACAGATACAGTTCTAGAGCCCTCTGCTCTTTGCTCACGTCCAGCAGAGAACGCTAGAACTCCAATTCCTCTGAGTGTAGTTGAGTGAAGTCTTGACCAAATCACCCTTGTCGTTCTGGAAGCCACAACCCTTTGAGCAGAACTAGCACAAAATTCTGGGACTACAGTTTCATCGAGTCTGGTTTTGTTCAATGTAAATGCAAATTAAATACTTGAAGTGCTGCAGAATGGAGAATAATTGTAAGCCGCTTTTGTTCTGTATATTTAAAATGTAAGGAATTCTTTCATGTGCGCTGTGCTTGATATCTTTACCTTGTAGCTTTATATGAAAAAAGCCAGTACATGGGTAACAGCTTATTTATTGTTTTTCTTTACCCCTCTTCTTTGTACGCTAGCCATGGGTAGTCACTGTAACTTGTAACAACTGCTCTGATAGTGCTCAACACTAGTGGGCACCACTGATCAGGGAAGCACGTGAATCAGGTGTTTCAGCTCTGGCCACATGACCTAAAGAAGTGCTTGTATATCTTGGACACTGCAGAGATGCAACCATGTGCCAAACGTTATTTTCCACTCTTATGTGCTCCAATATGCTTGTTAGTGGACCCACTGTAGTGAATTGTTCCCCCGCACCCCACCCACATTCTCTCAAATACTGGGCTAGTTCAGTAGTACTATAACAGACTCCTAACGCTTCACTGTCATCAGAAACACGTCTAGCTCCACCATGTAAAGGAAATACTATGTGCTTCAGTGATTCACATACATTCAGCAGTATCCTGTTCCCTTGGAAAAATGTTTATGTAAGCAAAGAACTTTAAGGGAGTGAGACAATAAATCAGATAAGCAGGAAAATGTCTCGTTTTATTGCCTGCAATTGCTTTATTGCTTGCAATTGTTTTATTGCCTGCAATTAAGAGATGACACTCAAGCAGATTGTTACCAGCCGGCCTGAAAGAGATAAGCAACGCTTAAAGCTGATTGGTGTATAAGCCATAGCAACAAGAGGCAGGAAGTCCGTGATTGGTCAAGGCATACAGTTAGAATTGTATATCAAGCAATGCTCTGTATGACTCGGGGCTTCTCTTGGTAGTGAGCCCAACACTCTGTGGAATCTTTCTTTTCTATTAAAACCTTTTTTACTTATTATCCACATCTGACTCCCCGTTTCATTGAATTTCCACCACAACCATCATTCGTTAAAAGGGCCTTTTGAAATGACCAATAAACTGCAAACAGTTCAGTATCATGAGCCTGCCAGTCTTAGTCCACCTTATATATATATATATATATATATATATATATATATATATATATATATATATATATATATATATATATAATTGACATTTTTCCAAGGCGAAAGGCAAGTACTAACTAGCCTGCCACAGTGCTATAATAAACTAGCTAAATTGCCGCAGTAAGTTGGGGATCTGTATAAATCCACGTTATTCTGACGAGAAAGTAAATCGCATGGTTCACGTGTGTTTTCTGTACATTAGCTAAAGTTTCCCGGTGTCTTTCATAAGTTTCATTTTAGAGCTTCTAATCTTTCGTTAGGCGTCTAAGTTTTCATTTTGAAGGGGCGGAGCCTCTGTGGATGCTATATTTACTTATAAACTTCCTCACGTAATGTCAGAGAAAGAGTTAGGTAAGACCCTTTAAATATGTTTTGTGGAAAAAAAAGACAACTGATGAATTATTATAAGACCATATTAAAAGAAGCAACTTAATGCAGAACGTTGTATTGTCTTGTTTTGCCCTTTTTATCTTATATTTTTCTTTCTTTTTAAATACTTTTTATACTTCTATACTTTTTATATAATGATTTTTTTGTGATGGGGCTTTGTGACAGCAATGGCAATGTGTGGACATCTTATGTGTGGCTGTGTGTGGCAATGTGGGAACATCATTGTGATAATACATTTACTAAATATATTCTTTATTAGTTTAATTATTGTATACATTATTGTGTATGTTTTTGTTTGTTTTAACCATTGTTTTCTCTCCTTCTGTCATCCACCCCTCCTTTTTCTCCTCAACTTCAATCCCTGCTTCCTCTTCCTTCTTACCATCTTACTTCCCTGCTCACCATTACTTTTGCCACTCTCCTCCGCTTGACCCCTCCCCTGCCCACACCCACACACTCACTGAGCATTCGCTGAACTAAACCAAACTGAACCGTAATTGGTCACAATTGCCAAACAATGACCATCCAGTGGCGGTACCCGAGGTTGACTGAAGTGGGCTTGTGGGCATCCCCTCTACCTCTTCTTCTCTACAGTCCTCTGTTCTCTTAATTTCCACTAAACTGGAACACAAATGCTAGGTTCAGCACGGAACCTAAGGACAACTCATACCAGGCGTATGACTCACGAAAGCAATGATGCTAAAAAGAAATGGCACAATGAAACCAAGCCCAACAACTGCTAAGTGGAATCTTTCTCTTCTCTCTCATGCCTGACTTAGAAGTTAATTAAGATGTTGCTTATGATACTGTAATTAATGAAATTATTAATTATGTGGTCACATTTATTATTGTTTGTTATTGTAACGGTGTGGCCCGAGTGCCGAAGGGCATGGAACAGGGCGCACAGACTTCATCGACAGAGACGAACATTTATTGACATAACACAAAACGGCCCTCACATATAACACGAGCAATAAACGTGAACAGTTAACGGTTAACACTGAACAAAACGATGAACACGACTACCTTTAAATGACGAAAAGTACAAACCGATGAATACAAGTACCTTTAACAATGACGAAAATTACGAAACAATGAACACGACTACCTTTAACAATGATGAAAAGTACAAGTTTATAGTGACGACGCGAACATTTACATCAACACGCTACATCAACAATGACCAACACTGCACACTTTGACAAGGGTTTATATGCATAAAGACGAAGGAGCAGGTGCGTTTACAAACAAAACAACCCTCCCACTGCACGTGGCGGGCCAAGCCATGTGACTCGCGGGAGGCGAGCGTTCCGTGACAGTTATCTATTAGATGTAGTTAGTATTATTCTCAGAAATTTGGTTTAAAGTAATTACAGCATAACACCTACTTAGGATGGCACATCAATAGTAGGATTACCTGTATAGGTTTTAAACTGCTAGCTCTTTATTAGAAAAGTGAAAGAGAGGACGTAGTTAGTGGAAGAATGGTCACAACTTCACCTCCGCTATGTCTCGTTTCAGGTGGACTCTGCTTGCCTTGGCAGTGCATGGAGGAGATTCCACACCGAAACCAAAGACGCCAGTGAAGACATGGAGTGGGTAGGTTTCCCTCTAGCTACAACGACCAGCTCACCTGGGCACGTTGATTCAGATTTACCCAATTTCATGGCTACATGCATCAACTATCAATATGGATGATAATCTAGAAATGTTTGCATTTCTTTAGTTATTGGCTACAGCTCCTTTTAGATGCCAGTGCCAAAAATATAATGATAAAACTGGTTGCTTCCTGCACTACAGGCAAATTGTTTGCTTCCTACAAAACAACCTTCATCTGATTCATCTCTGAATCATCTTTTGTCCCATTTGCACAGACACCATATGTTGATGCCAGCCAGGTCATTGAGTCTTTCCAGAAGCTGAGTCTCAGCAGTGTTGAGATGGATGTGGACCAGGTAAGCATGAGTTGGTAGTGATTTTGCATTATCTTTAAGAAATCAAATCCTCAGACATGCACTTTCACTGAAAAGAAATCAGTGCTGGGGCTGAAAGGAAGAGGTTCACGAAAAGTGTATGCCATGTTTGTCAAGAATATCAGCACTGAACCACACAAGGCATATCAGAACTATGCTTAAAAATATATTTGTAGTACAATTGTTTTATATTTATTTTGATACATTGAAAAGAAATGTCAGATGTGAAGCAAAGCTTGTAGAAGAATGTTTTCCTCTGTGCTCAGTAAAACGAGTTATTTTTCCCCGGCAGAACATCAACAATGAACTAGATGACATTGAGCAGGCTCTTCACAGACTGGATCTGAATGCTGATGAAATGGAGATATGCAAATGAAGTGGTGGATGACCACTTTAGGCCTTGCTCTTATACAGGCTACATGTGATGAATGTTATTAGGCAATTCTGTAAATATTGTAAATATGACTGTACATATTTCTTTGTTAGTTTAGTATGTCTTGGTTTTGTTTTGGGGTTTGGGAATTTTGGTTTGTTTATTTTCTCCACTTATTTATTTTGGCATTAATAAATGTAATCAAGTTTTTGGTCCTCCAGAGATTTTGGAGGGGGTGGTGGTATGGGTGAAAAAAAACAATAATTCAATAATTGCTGTAGTTACTAATAGTTAGAAGTCAGTCCCCTGAGTTTTCAGGGCAGTCTCCTATCCATATTTATTTGATGATCAGATTTGTATATTATCAGTGTCTGAAGCAAAACAGATCTGTAACTTTCCAATCTTAAAAAAACAAACAAAATACATGAATAAAACTTTCCAATCTTAAAAAAAGAAATAAAATACATGAATAAAAATGTTTAAAGCTGCTCACTGCAAAAATAAACCAACCATAAGTTTACTGTCAGTGCATACAGAACAGTGCAAACAGAAAAACTATCATTGTTCAGTCTTACTTCATATAACACCATGAGCACATGAGAACAGAAAGACTCCACAACTGAACATGCAGAAAAAGGTATGACTCTCAATATTATTGGACTTGGGATCAGAGATGGGTAGATGCAAATGGGTCAAGCAGTTACACTCTGTGAATCATGGCAGTGTATAATGGATTCATAGCAGAGGAAGCCTGAAAACTCCCTTACCACTCACACCAGTGTCTTCTGTGGGCAGCACAGTGGTCAGGTGGCATGAAGTGATGGCCGACCTCGGCACTTCTCCAGAACCCAAGTACAAGCCAGCACTTCTTCCTCAGTGTCTGTGTGTTGGTGTTCTCCAGAGCAGAGAGCACAGGAGGCAAAAGTGGATATCATTATAGGCAAGGCAGGAAATAAGAGTCATTCAGCTTTTGGCTGATTATGGTTGATACCAACTCAGGAGGGTGATGGTTCTGCAAATTATGTAGCTATACTCAGTTACCTAACAGATGCCCAGGAATGGCAAGAATTTCTGTGATTGGCAGGGACATTGTTCAGAATCGGACTTGGGTCAAATGAAAGGAGTCATCCGTCTGTGTGAATCAGGATCCCTGGTTGGTTGGTTTGTGTGTTGTATAAGCCAACTGAAAAAGTAAAAGCACACTTCTTTTTCCTAAATTTATATATTTAACATATAGAGAGTAAAAACAATGATGCCAGTAAACAGTAAAAAAGTGAGACGATTATGCAACACCAGGTGTGGCTCTGTAGTCTAAGCACTCATTGGGTGATCGCAGATTTGACCCCTGGTCTTTATGATAAAGTAAATAATGTTCTCCAGACCCATTCCTGGCTGAGCGTCCAGGAAAGCGTAATTGGCCTTGCTCTCTGGGTGAATTGGATCCCCCAACACAGCACCAACCAAACTGGGTTTCTGCTTGTCGGTGTAAATAGAACTGGTGGTTGGTTCTCTCCCTTGAGCCATCCAGTGATGTGCAGGTGGCAGGCTGAAAGGATGCAGTGGGTGGTTACATGTGTATCAGATGAAGGCTTGGTGGTGTTATGATTGGGGGAGACTTAGTTAGCTAATTGGTAGAACTAGACACTACTAAGACTGGGAGAAAATTGAGGTAAAAAAATAAATACACAATGCCAAAAGCATTAATGTAGCATCAATGTAACAGCTCTACATGTAGGTATTTTGTAGTTTAGCCTTAACTGAACATTATTCAAACTCCATGAAAGTGTCATCAGATTCTATTGCGTGTGTGTGTGCATGGCCACACCCCTCCCCTGTATCACACCTGTTCCTTGTTTTTTGTTGTTACCTTTTGTATATATAAAGTCCTACTCAGGTGTTGGTCTTTGTCAGTGTTTCAAGTTTCGTTTATTTGTCACATACATAGTCATACACAGTATAACTCGCAGTGAAATGGTTGAGAGTGCTCTGTCCAAACTGAGGAAAAAGAAAACAGGGGTGCATAGAAAAATATATATTCTATATATGTACAAAAATATATTAACAATGTATGTACAATATATGTATATTATGTTTATATACACAATGTACAATGTATATGGTTATGTATATATGTATGTACACAATGTACAGAATGTACAGTTCCATCTTGTAAATGACATTTACAGTTTTTATGTTACATGGTGGTAATTGAACATATTTACAGTTATGTTACATGGTGGTGGTGGTCCCCACAGTTTATCAGTTTCTCTGATTCAGGGCCCGAATGGCCTGTGAGAAGAAGCTCCTCTTCAGTCTCTCTGTCTTGGTCTTCAGGGAGCGAAAGCGCTTCCCTGACCTCAAGAGAGAGAAGAGCCTATTGTTGGGATGAGTGGGGTCCTTCACAATCCTCCTGGCCTTGGTCTGGCACCGCTTGTAGTAGATGGTCTGCAGGTCAGGAAGTTCCGTGTGAGTGATGCGTTCTCGTGAACGCACCACCCTTTGGAGTGCTTGTCTGTCCTGCTTGGTTCTATTCCCAAACCAGACTGTGATGTTCCCCACGAGGATGCTCTCAATAGTGCAGGTGTAGACGTTCCGCAGTACCTTGGAGGGCAGTCTGAAGTCTCTTAGGCGTCTGAGGTGGTAAAGACGCTGGCGAGCCTTCTTTGCCAGGGAGTTGGTATGGCGGGATCAGGACAGGTCCTGTGAGATGTGAACACCAAGGTACCTGAAACTATCTACTCTCTCCACCGTGGTTCCACTGACCCTCACAGGTTAGTAGTGCCGCTCCTGCTTCTTGCTGCAATCCACGATCAGCTCTTTTGTCTTACTGACGTTTAGGAGGAGATTATTTTCCTGGCACCAGTTTTCCAGGTGTTTAATCTCCTCCAGGTAGGCCCTCTCATCGTTGTCCGAGATCAGGCCCATGACAACGGTGTCGTCAGCAAACTTGACAATGATGGTGGAGCTGGAAGTGGCTGTGCAGTCATAGGTGTACAGTGAGTAGAGCAGGGGGCTTAGGACACAACCCTGAGGAGCTCCAGTGCTGAGGGTGAGGGTGGATGATGACAGATTGTGGTCTGTCTATTAGGAAGTTGGAGATCCAGTCGCACAGGGATGTATGCAGTCCTAGATCCTCCAACTTAGTAGTGAGTAGGGAGGGGATGATAGTGTTAAATGCTGAACTGTAGTCGACAAACAGCATTTTAACATAATTACCCTTCCCTTTGTCCAGGTGGGTCAGTGTGGTGTGGAGCAGATGTGTAACTGTGGAGCGGTTGTGGCGGTATGCAAACTGCAGTGGGTCCATGGAGGCTGGCAGTGAAGATGTGATGAAGTCTCTGACTAGCTTTTCAAAGCACTTCATCACGACTGATGTGAGGGCAACAGGGCGGTAGTCATTGAGGCCGGAGGGTCGAGGTTTCTACGGGATGGGGACGATGGTGGACCGCTTGAAGCTGGACGGGACGATACCGAGCGTCAGGGAGAGATTGAAGATGTCGATGAATACCGGGGCTAGCTGATCTGCGCAAGCTTTGAGGACTCTCCCGCAGATACCGTCTGGTCCCACCGCTTTCCTGGTATTCACCCTTTTAAACACTCTCCTCACGTCACTCTCCGTGATGATGAGAGGGCGCTGTTCTATGGTGGGCTCTGCGCATGCACCGTTGGCTGCGCCGATAGTACCATTACCATTTGCATTAGCGCTGTTAGCATTAGCGCGGCTAGCATTAGCGCTGCTAGATGTAGCCTCGAAGCGAGCGAAGAATGTATTCAGCTCGTTCGCCAGAGACTCATCCGCACTCATCAGTCCGGAGGGTGGGCTCCTGTAGTCCGTGATCGTCCGTAGTCCCTGCCACAAGGCTCTAGAGCCACTCTGCTGGAACTGTGTCTTTAGTTTCCTCCCGTAGCGCCGCTTCGCCTCCCTCACCGCCCTGCGCACTCCGTATGCTGCAGACTTGTACTCGTCCATGTTCTCGCTGATGATCCCCGCATTGTAGGCAGCAGTGCGAGAGTTCAGAGCCTCGCGGATGGTTTTGTCCACCCAGGGCTTCTGGATGGGAAACTTCTTGATGGTGATTCTTGAAATCGTGTCGTCCACCAGTTTCCCAATGAACCCTACTACTGCCTCCGTAAACTCGCTGACATCATCAGTGCTGCGGAACATGTCCCAGTCTGTGTCATCCAGAGCGTCCGGCAGAGCGGCCACCGATTGGTCTGACCCCAAGTAAGCTGTGTGTCGTTGTGCTATTGCGTACTAAGTAGTGTTCGAGTTTAACATTCTTTGTGTTTGGTTACGTTTTGTTACGTGTGCTAATAAACGCCCGTGTGTTTACAACACAGCTCATCTGTGCATCCCGCCTCACAAAATGTAAGAAAAGTATTAAATAATCATGCAAAATGCATAAGTACTTTGTGTAACGCTTGTGGCACGAGTGCCGAAGGGCGTGGAGCAGCACGCACACAGACTTCCTGGACGATGAGAGTGTGAGATTTTCTGGTTAGTTAAGACATGACACTTTCCACGCCACGCTTATTTTCTACGAATCGAAACTGAAATCAATGTGGTATAATCAAGAAAACCAGATCTGACAAAGAAGCAACAGAAAAACAGCAGTGGTAGCTGAGTGCTTAATGTTATTTGACTACTATTCAGAAAGTTACCGATTCAAGCCCCACTACCACCAAATCACTACTGTCAGACCCCTGAGCAAGGCCCTTAACTCTCAGTTGTTCAAGTTGTATTCCATCATAATTGTCTTTTTGGATAAAAGCGTCAGCTAAACACTGTAAATATAAATGTGCACAGTGCTTGGCCAGTATTAATGTTGCTTGTTGTGTTAGTGAACAGAATGTCTGGTCTTGCTGCCATTCTTGGTTTAAGGAGTGGGGTGGTATAGGGTGAGGTGCTCTGGAGTGAGCCTCAATGGTCGAATATCTGAAAAGTCATGAAAGTTTTTTTAAAAATCAAAACATTTCTTGTAAATATGTAATAGCAAACTAAAATTTGCAATGTTTTAATAAGCAAATTAGCTTCTTTCGAAGGTCATATGTCATCATATGAGGACTGCATGATGCATGAAGTGCAGAGTATAGGGGGAGCATGCATCTTATATTTTAATCCAGTAAAATATTATAGCCATCTTGAAATTGGGTAACTGAAGATAGTACAGTTTGCCATCACAAAAACGCAGCGATATAACAATTTTGTCTTATATGTACTCGGCTTGAATTAATTAAACAAAACTTTCAACATCATTTTGTGAATTTATTATGTTTGGTATCAGCTAATGCTGTTTTAAAGCTAAAACATACAAGGAGAAAGAAGTTATGGTGTGGCTAGTGTTGGCCGAAGTCAAAAGACCACTCTCATGCTAGAACCAACCTACAGATTTTTGTGTTATGTTTCAGTGGCACTCTTTTGGACATTTCCTTTTGTCTGACTGTCTTTTTTATACATCTGGCATGTTGAACCTGTTAGTGGTATGTAAGAAGTATTATTTTTTGTCTTTTGGGTGGTGGTGTGGGGTGAGGTTTTAAATATTGTTTGAATATTGACTTACAAATTGGAAAATCAAATTTGAGTGAAATCACTCTTAGTACAGGGCCCTTCACTTTACTTGAGTGGCCTCTGGTGGTGAATCTTCAATCTAATAATTGAGTGTAATTGAGTGTAATTGTTTGAGTTATAAGCCACAATTTATATATATATATATATATATATATATATATATATATATATATATATATATATATATAATATTAAATGCCACAAACTATACTGCACTGTTTGCCAGTGGTTTTTTTTGTTTGTTTGTTTTTTAGCCTACCATAAATATCCACTGCAATGTTGACAGTTACTGTTTCTATACAGAGATGAGCCCATATCACTTAAATTAAAACGGAGGTATACTGTGAGTACTACATCAAGAGCTCTGTATCTGTATCACACAACCAACAGTGAGATTTGTGTGTGTGTGTGTGTGGGCAGTGGAGAGGGTGTTTTATTGTGCCTTATGCAGGCTGTCCATGCAGCGATGACCACTGTGCTCAAGCCGAAATCCTGTGAGAAACATACGGAAGGGCTGAAAGAAAAAAGAGTTTACGTAATGGAGGATTCCTGGAGCATGTCAGACCTTAAATAAGAGCACCAGAGCACTAAAAGATCATTTCTGTCTGTGTACCTAAAGCACACCCTTAAGTGAAAAGTGTTAGCAGACATCCCACCAGCCAGTACCAAGGTTTGTTTTTGTAGATAATACAGCTGCACATTTTATAAAAGTAAGAAACTTGCTATATCTGCTCATTCAGTGCTGATATACTGTCAATATTACGTTTGATTAACTATTTAAATGCCACCCTCCTGGCATCCCTGTTTCTTTGGTTTCCCTGTCGTGTCTGTTTTCCTTTACTCCCTTGTTCTGTTCCTTGTTTTGTTTTCTCCGCCCCTCGTCTGTTCCTTTATTCCAGTCCTTCATTTGGTTTTCCCTGTTCCTGTGTTCGCCTGTGTCTGGTTAGAGCTTAATTGTCTTGGTTATTTAAGCCCTGTGTTTGGATTCCCATGTTATAAGTTATTTTGGTAAGTTTGGTCATCCGTGGAGTCGTCGCCGTTATCGTCCTTGGTTTCTTTGTGTAGTTAGTTCGTGTGTTACTCTGCCTCAGTGTTTTCTCTGTGTCTCTGTTTATTAGCCTACCATGTTTAATTACCCCCACTCATTAAACAGCCTCCTGCATTAGCCTTCTGCCTCTCGCCTCATCCTTGCTAAAACGTTACATACTGTACTGGGGTTGTCTCCTTAAGGGTATATAAGAACCTTTATAATTGTTATAAATTCTGTTGCGATTATTTTTTTAAAAGATGCACTGATTCCTCACAGTGCAGTTCTTCCTGACATCAGCCCCTTTTCTATTTTAAAATTGTGGGCTTTTTGTTTTAAGAAAGTGAATGTAACATACATGCAAATCTCCAAGTACAAAATTATACTTTACGGACTGTGTTGTATGTTTGAGGCTACATTTACTGTCATTTTTTTTGTTCCATTCATTTAAATACCCCATGTTAGTAACATTTACATTTATTTTATTTCTTAGTGAGACATGTCAAAGTATTATAGTTTTTGCATTTTTGTGCTTCTGTTTAACAGGATTATTGTAAAACAATAAAAACATCTATAACACTATATAAAAATTAAAATGCACATTAATAACATACTGTAGAATAACAGAATTCTTAAACATTAGTGCCATTTAGCTGATAACAAAGAAATGCCTTAAGCAAATCTGCATCAACATTATAATGATCAGTCAAGAATGTTAAAAAAAAATTGTAAAACACTTTATAATAAAAATACATGAACTGATGGTTAAATCACTCAGAATTAAATAACCATTGAATGTACTAATGCATGAAGGTGAAGGTAATTAACCCTTTCTTCACAGAAGAGGGCTGCTAGCTTATGCATTTCAGTGAGGCACATTTGTTTTAAGTGGAAAGCAATATTTGTGCCTTTATTACATTTTAAAGTTGAGTGTATCAGTTCTGACATGAATCCAGTATTTTGTTTTTTAAATGGAAAAGCCCCTGTTGAAAACAAATGTACACATTCGTACATGCATGATGAGTTGTATGTATTCTTTGTGGTAAGAGTATATATATATATATATATATATATATATATATATATATATATATATATATATATATATATATGTAAAGTAGTCATTAACACAGTCATTAACTGAAACAGCAGTCATTATCACAGTCATAACACAATCATTAACACAGTCTGACTGAAACAGCAGTCATTAACATACTCATTAACTGAAACTTAAACAGCAGTCAGTAACAAAGCCATTAAGTGAAGCAGAAGTCAATAACAGTCATTAACACTGTCATTAACACAGTCATTAACTGAAACAGAAGTCATTAACACAGTCATTAACTGAAACAGAAACAGCAGTCATTAAGAGGTGTGTAGGAGGCTTAAACCTGAATAAGGAATAGCCAAACTCTGCTACAAAGGTAAGTTTGTGGAAGGTTCATGAGATTCATATTACAGGTCACCATGGCAAAACTCAGCAACAAGACACAAGGTACATCAAGGGTGCAAAAGTAAGCAAGGTGCCTAGTGCATCAACAAGGCCTTTCCCAGGCCAAGATTTCAAATCACACTGGGGTTTCAATATGCTGCACAAACTCTTTTGAAGAAGCACAAAGAAAGGGACAACATTGAGGACCATTACGCAGTGCTCACCGCAAAAGTGGAAGTTAAATGGAATATATAATGGAATATAAAAGTGGAACTTAAATGGAATATGGTTAACCATGCTGATAATTGATACAGAGTACATATTTAATCATTAGTTAGTATATGAATATTGATATATCTATTGGGAGGGCTGTTGTCTACGGTCTTTCAGTTGGGTTCAAGTGGCTTTTCAGATAAATTAAGGTAATAAAATGATGATCTGCTGTCTGACTCACTCATGGAGAATCCAGCCAATAATTAAGGGTTAGAGAACTGCTTATGGCCAGTCAAAGAAGGCTGGTCAGACAATGACATATAAGATCCCACGTACACGGTGAGACAACCTAAGGCATCAAACAAGCATCAGTATCCATACAGGTGAAAAACGACTTAAATACACAGGATAACGAATAGGAAACACCTGGGGCTGATTACACATGGGCGGGACAATGAAGCAGACACAGGTGGAACGTGTGGCTCAGAACCAAAACAAACAGAAAGCACATGGCTTGACAAGAAACCAAAAGAGCACATGGCAGGGTAGAGGAGGGGTAACTTTGTGTTATGAATATGTTAGATACATTAATCAGGGGCCTGTCCCTAGTAATAGACTGCACGTGGTCACTCATAAATAATGGTATAAACAATAGAGAAAGAATTTATTATAACCACACAGGATCCACCCAATGATTGTTTAATAGCACCTGCTGGGACAGAACAGGATGTAAATGTGTACATTTAAAAAGGACAACTAAGGCAGTAAAAGTTAACTGCTGTCTAATAGATCAGAGAATATGTGGGCTGCTACTGTCACACTCCCAACTACAGCAGAACACCCTGTAGATCAGCCTCGCTGGTGTGTTATCACTGGCCTGCAATCACACCAGTTTATTATCAGCATGGACTTTTTATAAGCAACTTCTACAATTTCCTCAGAAGTCATTTGTGCCAAGTTTCCAAGCCATGCTCCTGTTGCACAACAAGGATATGTAAAAAAACAAAACAAAAAACCCCATCTTGTTTTCCCCTTTTCACCTTGGGCCATATTTGGAGATTTTTTTTTGCATTTTGTCTGCTCTATTTTGTGCTTTTTCGTGTTTTGGTTTCAGTTTCTTCCTCTGCGCTCCTTGTCGTGTTTCATCTTTCTCCACTCCTAATTGTCCCCAGGTGTTCCTTGTTTCTCTGCGATTCCCTTGTCTATTTAAAAAATATGTTTTCTAGTCTGTAATACTTCTCATTTGTTTACATGCTGTACCATCATTTACATGCTATTTTCTTTATGTTCCCTTGTGTTGTGCGTCTGGCTTTGTATTTTAATTATGTATACTGGTTATGTTTCTTTGTCTAAGCCCTCTGGCTTTTGTCCGCAGACCGTTTGATGGACTCTGATTCTGGATATGGCTGAAATAAACATTACTCCATTCAGCGGTTGCTTTCTGCCTCCCTCTGCACACGGTAACATTTCATTCTTGTCTGAACCCGTTTGACTTTGAATTGTTTTGGACTTTGCCTCAGGCTGCCTCAGTTTGATTGGGTTCTGCCTGACCATCCTCGTCACTAATGTTGTATGGAAGTCTATGAAACCTGCATTTTTGCTTTCACATGCGTCCTTTCTGAAACATAGCAGATTCAGGGATAATGGGGGGGGGAAAGCGGTATCATTAAGCGGACATAATGGAAAGAATACTGTATGAATTAAAGTGATTGAATATATTAAAAATAGATAACAGTGGTAAAACTCTAATAGGTTACATAACAGGGAGGAGCAAGCAATGTCAGTAACTGGTGGAAAAAGCTCCTCCTCTGAGAAGGTTGGCATAAAAAGTGAGCCTAGTACCTGCTCCTCGGTTGTTCTCCAGACCAACTAAGTTTACTTTAGATTTTTTGTGCACAATAAAGTTGGTTACTTTTTTCCTGCCTCTTTGTGCATTAGCATTTTTCTTGATTATTAGACAGAGGTTTTTCGCACGACAGATGGATCCTGATATTGACCATATTCTGACCCAGATACACACCGCACTGGAAGAGAAATGAGCTCCGAAACACCAAGGCAGAGATGAAGACCCTACAGAAGGAGAGTGTCTTCTTTTATTCTTGAAACTGAACTGCCTTAATTGGACATAAAGTACAAAACTCTCTTCCTGTTATGTTTATTTCAGCACAGTTAGTGGAGCTGAAAGGATTAAGTGCCCAGTTAAACCTCACTGACAAGAAAGTAGAGGATCTGGAAAAAAGTCATAAAGGTATAAAACAAATCAGTCAGAAGAAAAACTACCTGCTACCTGTCAATACTGTGACTAGTAGCAAAATTTAAAGTATGTTTTTGTATGCTGTCTGGTTTTATTTTTAAAAAATAGTTGTTTCTAAATGAGAATCTAATTATATTTCATGTATTTTTTAGACTTAAAGGTAGCATTCTCAGCTGCACTTGTGCAGTCACATGAGCAGAAATTTGGGCCAGTGAGCACTAGAATTCCTCTCGTATACGTTTTCACAAACGTCGGCAATGCACATGATCCAAACACAGGTACAAACACTACAGATCCATTACAGAAACAACAAAATTATGCTTTGTATTCAAACTTTTTATGCTGTTATCAGTGCTATTATATGTAATCTGCCTAATTTTAATCAGAAGTTATTTTTTAAATATGATTCCTACAAATACTAATAACAATAACTATAATATTCTAAATGATAATTTATGATTCACATTATTCCTACAAATACTAATAACAATCATTATAATATTTTGAATTATAATAATTTCTTATTCATAAATAACTATTATTCATTTATTACACAGGGAATTTCAGAGCACCTGTGAGAGGCGTTTACCAGTTCATGATGCATAATCTTGCTTCTGCTAGTGCATTACACCCTGTAAGTACCCTTTTAATAAAGAACGGTCAGCAAGTGCTCATGTCATATAGCTTCCAAGTTGGTCCACATTTTGTGACCTCCTCCAATGGAGCGTCTCTACAGCTGGAAGCAGGAGACGTGGTTTCTGTGGAGTTATGGGAGAACAGCACTGTTTTTGACAACATGAATCACCACAACACTTTCAGTGGTCACCTGCTGTTTACTCTATAAATAATCAGAGCACTGTGGAAATTAGGTAATGCAATGTCATCATAAGCATGTATTATTTGTTTGTATATTTTACATTGTTTATCAGAAGCGTACATTGAGTGGTTTTTTAAAAAAATATAACACTATTATACCTCCTGGCAATTTAGCTATAAAATTATTAATGCTCTACTGGACATTTAATTGTATATTATTAACAGCATATGGGTCCAGCTCAGTATCTGCTGCTCTACTCAACAGCTATTATAGGTCTACACAGAATTGTCTACACAGAACAACTGCAGAACAGTGCCTGTTTATTTGTTGATACAGAAACTAATAAAAGACATCTTGCCAAGTGTTCTAAAATTGTAGACTACAAAACTGAAACAAACTGGGGCACTATGAAGTGTACTATTGACTTTAACAAATTAAAGTTTTAACTTATAGGGTACTCCTTTCTCCTTATGAGTTCATTATAATATTTATCACTATGCATGAGTGTTAATATAGAGTATAATAACACTGGGACTTTGACTATATGCTCTATCACCAGTTAATTATCTTAACGATTGTTAACTATCTTAGCTTGTAACACACTTTACTATTAACTAACCGGCATCACAAAAGCTACATAAACAAGTATAAACAGACTCTTATCTCACTGGTTGCGCAACGAGGTAAACACATGAGTGTTAAAAGTCAACAGAACCCAGAAGCTCCCGTGCAGTTGCACGTGTAAACAGTGATTTGTATTTTCATTTGATACACTAAGTTATATGCTTATCCAATACAAGATTAGCCCATGTACATGTTGATAAAATAAACATTTAATTAAGGGATGTCACCATCAGGGCTCTGTACGTTACAGATCTTCTTAAGTTACTTTATTATGTTGTATGAATTTATAGGTCAATTTCTGAGGGATGTGTCTATAAAAATATATCAGTAATTTACATCCTCACGATGTGTTATGTAGAGTGATTGCAGTGATGCCTGTTGACCACAGTGTATCCTTAGTCCCTCCTATAAGTAAAGTCCATGGCTTCTCTTTAAAACACTGGACCGGTTCTAATCTCTCATGCGTGTTGTACATGTGACAGTTCCATGTTTTTGTATCTTGCAGATCCAGGGAAAGTAAGTCTGTTTCTTATTAAGAGGGGATTCTCAGAAAACACATCCAAACTATAAAGAATAATGACAACAATATAAAAAAGTAATATCTTTGAATAGTATTAAAATATACTGCAGAGAAACAGAATTCTTGTGCCATCTATCTCAGCTTAGAACAGAGAAATGTCTGGGTGAGTCCTTCCCACTCATGCTCAAGTGATCCACTTTACTCATGGCAAGTGTATTTACAAGCTTTGGTGAACTGGTACAACAGTTTCAAGAGTGGCCCAGGCCAACACAGCAAACAAAGCCACACTAGAAACAAAAAGACAACCGACTAAGCTACAAAAAGAAACATACAATGACTACACCGACTATACTGATATAAACACATAAATCCACACCCAAACAAACTGGCAGCCACTCCCCACCACCCGTGCGTAACCATATCCAGGACATTATATACATGAGACATATAATAACCAGCAACCAAACCAATAAGGGACAAAGCGAACCAACCATATGTCAAGAGGAGAATCCAAAGTCATACACACAAATGCAAGCAATCACAATATCAAAAAGCAGACACAAGTCATCGTGTACTCTTCAGCACCATATGGGCAGGAAACAGAAGCTGCCGTGGTATAATAACTATATGGTCTTGTATAACGTTAGCTGTCAACTTTCTCAGCTGGTTCTTGCTCGCAGTCCTGCTCTCTCTCCCTCTTTGTGCTGCCAACCAATTGGCAAATATAACCAATAATCACACAATGAGTATTTTAATTAATAAAATAAAATAAAAACAAATAGATCCATATCAATGTATAGCATTTTTTCTCATTGAGTACTGAGTTGCTGTGGGCTAGGGCGACCAGATGAGAATGAGTGAAACTCAAGAGAGGAGAGTCAGTGAATCATGTCATGTGAGAAGAATTAGACACACCAATTCTAATAATGTGTTATCAATATTAAGCAGACCATTTACAGATTCTGATGATATGACTGAGATGCACAAACTATTATGTAAAGGTGTCATTTGCGTTACTTCCATTTTCTGACTCGACGCCTCCCTCTGGTGGCCGGAGGGGGCCTCGGCCTGGCACCGACCCTAACAGGACGCTTCGGATACAGGTCCTTCATCAGCTATGCAAGCAAAGCACGTCTGGTGTACTTCACTACAATTTTTAATATCTCTACATTACTAGAAAACATTGCAGTTACTTACCTGGAATCTTCTTTGGTTGTTCAAATATGCACAGTGTCCAATGCGCAATGTCAAAACAGTGTGATCCCCTAGCACGACCTCCAAATTTGTGGGGCCACAGTCTACAAATACGTTGCTAACGTTATTGGAAGAATAATTGATAAAAAATAATAATAATAATAATCTACAATAAATATATGCTTCAACAACAATGCACAGCTTTTTGAGTTTGCAACACCATATTAAATTATGCTATCTGTCACGATCAGTCCCTCCCATCTTCCGTGTTCCGTGTTTTTCCGTCTTGTGTATCTTAGTTCCATTCCATATTTTCGTTTTCTCCTAGGCTCGTTTAATTTTCCACACCTGTCTCTCGTTTCGAGTCTTGTTAAGTTCATGTATTTAAACCCTGTCTTGAGGCTTGTGTTTTGGCCGTTTGTTGATGGTTGTTTCTTTGTGCTCTGTGGTCCCTAGTCTCTGTATTAGCCTGTGTGTTTAGTTCTCGTGTATCCTAGGCCTTGTCTCGTTCGTCAGTCCACGTGCTCTCCGTGTCGGCTCTTTAACCCTGCACTGTTATAACGACTCTGATTCTGGATTTGCCCCTATTAAATCTCGCTCTTCTCCACACATGCGTCCGCCTCCTTAACGCTCGACGTTATACTATCGCATGAATAAATCTTAGCTACCCAGCTAACATCGGCAGCTGTGTGGAAGTTAGCTTGTAAAATGAAATAAGTGAAAATGGACATTAACTTCGTGCTAGTTTGACACTGGCCGCTAACTAGCTAATATAAATACATGTGTTTTACCAATCAAATTGACATATGGCTGCGTTAAAACAGGATACATGTGATCCAGGATACATGTGATCCATTTAATAGAGGTTACAGGCAAACTAGTCCAAAACGCAATTGAAGATCAAAACATTTAGAAACACCCCTCTTTAACACTAAGGGGCTATGATAGAAAAATGAGGCCCCCGGTGTCTGTCTAATCAAAAATAAAGCTTCAAGTTAAATGTAATAAAGGACAGATTATGTGTTCAGTGACTCGGTGGCTTCAGTTTTCGTTTCAGGACAGGCAGTATCTTAGGTGTGCAGACAACCAGGGGATATTCCTTCCACCACCTGGATGCCAGGACAAAGAAAAGGCATGATTAATGCCTTCTTTGTGTTTTGAGGGGTAGGGGTTAGAGTCGAGGCGTACTAAGGTATTGAAGTGAGAGTTCGATAAGTGGTTTTAGGTACATGGGAGCTGGTCCAGTTTTTGCTTTGCAGGCAAGCATAAAGGTTTTAAATCTGATGTGAGCCACTACACTGGACCAATGTGGCAAAGGGATGACAAAGGAGTGGCTTTTGTGGAGAGAGACAACTGGCCAAGTTCTCCTGATTTTGTAGAAGATGAACCTGTATGACCAAGACAATTTATCAATATGAGGAGAGAACGATAGTTGGTTGTGCAGAATTATTCCAAGGTTGTGTGTCATGTCTGTTGGAGTGATCCGGTACAGATTATGTACTGAGGTTTTGATTTGGGGAGACATCTCTGAGGATATATAACAGCGCAGTCTTGCTGGGATTTCATTTATAAACGCATTTCCTTCATTTGATTATAGCTTTCATTTTGCTTTTGACACTTATATGACACTGTAGACATGTTTAATATCTATTACTAAATACTATTCTCATGACATTATTCATTATTCATTATGGGCACATTAGGTCCATACAGGTTGGTGTGGGGGTTGGGCTGGGGGGGAATGGTATCTGTATTTTATATATATATATATATATATATATATATATATATATATGGTATCATTATTTTCTTTGTTTTCTGGGGATGGACCGCACATCTGTTGGTTAGAGATCCCTATAGGAGTACCTTATAAGTTAAAACTTTAATTTGTTAAAGTCCATAGTACACTCCATAGGGCCCCAGTTTGTTTCAGTTTTGTAGTCCACAATTTCAGAATACTTGGCAAGATGTCTTTTATTGGTTTCTGCATCAGCAAATAAACAGGCACTGTTCTGCAGTTGTGATTTATTAATGGCATATTTCTTTGTACACCTACAATAGCTGTTGAGTGGAGCAGCAGATACTGAGGTGGACCCATATGCTGTTAACAATATACAATTAAATGTCCAGTAGAGCATTAATAATTTTATAGCTAAATTGCCAGATGCTATAATAGTGATATTTAAAAAACAACTCAATGTATGCTTCTGATAAACAATGCAAAAAATATACAAACTAATAATACATGCTTATGATGATGTTGCATTACATAATTTCAACAGTCCTCTGTTGAAATGTCCAGTAAAGCATTAATAGCATTAATAATTTTATAACTAAATTGTCAGATGCTATAATAGTGATATTTAAAAAAACAACTCAATGTACACTTCTGATAAACAATGCAAAATATACTAACTAATAATAAATGCTTATGATGACATTGTATTACATAATTTCAACAGTCCTCTGATTATTTATAGAGTAAAGAGCAGGTGACCACTGAAAGTGTTGTGGTGATTCATGCTGTCGAACACGGTGCTGTTTTCCCATAACTGCACACAGACCACATCTCCTGCTTCCAGCTGTAGAGACGCTCCATTGGAGGAGGTCACAAAATGTGGACCAACTTGGAAGCCATATGACATGAGCACTTGCTGACCGTTTTTCATTAAAAGGGTACTTACAGGGTGTACTGCACTAGCAGAAGCAAGATTATGCATCATGAACTGGTAAACGCCTCTCACAGGTGCTCTGAAATTCCCTGTGAAATAAATGAATAAATAGTTATTTATGAATAATAAATTATTATAATTCAAAATATTATAATGATTGTTATTAGTATTTGTAGGAATAATAAATGAATAATAAATTTGTAGGAATAATATGAATAATAATTTAAAATTATAATTTAAAATATACAGTTATTAGTATTTGTAGAATATTTGTAGAATATTTTTAAAAAATAACTTCTGATTAAAATTAGCAGTATAAGACGTTTTAATACAAAGCATTTTGTTTCTGTAATGGATCTGTAGTGTTTGTACCTGTGTTTGGATCATATGCATTGCCGACGTTTGTGAAAACATGTCGGTATACGAGAGGAATGCTAGCGCTCACTGGCCCAAATTTCTGCTCATGTGACTGCACAAGTGCAGCTGAGAATGCTACCTTTAAGTCTAAAAAAATACATGAAATATAATTAGATTCTCATTTAGAAACACAACTGCTATTTTTTAAAAATAAAACCAGACAGCATACAAAAACATACTTTAAATTTTGCTACTAGTCACAGTATTGACAGGTAGCAGGTAGTTTTTCTTATGACTGATTTTTTGTTTTATACCTTTTTTCCAGATCCTCTACTTTCTTGTCAGTGAGGTTTAACTGGGCTCTTAATCCTTTCAGCTCCACTAACTGTGCTGAAATAAACATAACAGGAAGAGAGTTTTGTACTTTATGTCCAATTAAGGCAGTTCAGTTTCAAGAACAGAAGAAGGCATTCTGGCAATACTTTCATTCTCCTTCCGCAGTTACTTCACGTTCTTCTCACTGGCATCAAGTCTTGCTTGTAGGGTCTTCATCTCTGCCTTGGTGTTTCGGAGCTCATTTCTCTTCCAGTGCGGTGTGTATCTGGGTCAGAATATAGTCAATATCAGGATCCATCTGTCGTGCGAAAAACCTCTGTCTAATAATCAAGAAAAATGCTAATGCACAAAGAGGCAGGAAAAAAGTAACCAACTTTATTGTGCACAAAAAATCTAAAGTAAACTTAGTTGGTCTGGAGAACAACCGAGGAGCAGGTACTAGGCTCACTTTTTATGCCAACCTTCTCAGAGGAGGAGCTTTTTCCACCAGTTACTGACATTGCTTGCTCCTCCCTGTTATGTAACCTATTAGAGTTTTACCACTGTTATCTATTTTTAATATATTCAATCACTTTAATTCATACAGTATTCTTTCCATTATGTCCGCTTAATGATACCGCTTTCCCCCCCCCCCCCCCCCCCATTATCCCTGAATCTGCTATGTTTCAGAAAGGACGCATGTGAAAGCAAAAATGCAGGTTTCATAGACTTCCATACAACATTAGTGATGAGGATGGTCAGGCAGAACCCAATCAAACTGAGGCAGCCTGAGGCAAAGTCCAAAACAATTCAAAGTCAAACGGGTTCAGACAAGAATGAAATGTTACCGTGTGCAGAGGGAGGCAGAAAGCAACCGCTGAATGGAGTAATGTTTATTTCAGCCATATCCAGAATCAGAGTCCATCAAACGGTCTGCGGACAAAAGCCAGAGGGCTTAGACAAAGAAACATAACCAGTATACATAATTAAAATACAAAGCCAGACGCACAACACAAGGGAACATAAAGAAAATAGCATGTAAATGATGGTACAGCATGTAAACAAATGAGAAGTATTACAGACTAGAAAACATATTTTTTAAATAGACAAGGGAATCGCAGAGAAACAAGGAACACCTGGGGACAATTAGGAGTGGAGAAAGATGAAACACGACAAGGAGCGCAGAGGAAGAAACTGAAACCAAAACACGAAAAAGCACAAAATAGAGCAGACAAAATGCAAAAAAAAATCTCCAAATATGGCCCAAGGTGAAAAGGGGAAAACAAGATGGGGTTTTTTGTTTTGTTTTTTTACATATCCTTGTTGTGCAACAGGAGCATGGCTTGGAAACTTGGCACAAATGACTTCTGAGGAAATTGTAGAAGTTGCTTATAAAAAGTCCATGCTGATAATAAACTGGTGTGATTGCAGGCCAGTGATAACACACCAGCGAGGCTGATCTACAGGGTGTTCTGCTGTAGTTGGGAGTGTGACAGTAGCAGCCCACATATTCTCTGATCTATTAGACAGCAGTTAACTTTTACTGCCTTAGTTGTCCTTTTTAAATGTACACATTTACATCCTGTTCTGTCCCAGCAGGTGCTATTAAACAATCATTGGGTGGATCCTGTGTGGTTATAATAAATTCTTTCTCTATTGTTTATACCATTATTTATGAGTGACCACGTGCAGTCTATTACTAGGGACAGGCCCCTGATTAATGTATCTAACATATTCATAACACAAAGTTACCCCTCCTCTACCCTGCCATGTGCTCTTTTGGTTTCTTGTCAAGCCATGTGCCTTCTGTTTGTTTTGGTTCTGAGCCACACGTTCCACCTGTGTCTGCTTCATTGTCCCGCCCATGTGTAATCAGCCCCAGGTGTTTCCTATTCGTTATCCTGTGTATTTAAGTCGTTTTTCACCTGTATGGATACTGATGCTTGTTTCATGCCTTAGGTTGTCTCAAAGTGTACGTGGGATCTTATATGCCCATTTTCAAAAGTAGTACCCTGAAGCAATATATGCACACTGCTATAGTTTCTTTCTTCAGTGTGACTTGTGAACCACCATAAGCTTGTGGAAGGTAGAATTGGAGCCAAGTGAACTCGTGCAGTTGTCAAACACCCACTGGGCATGGCAGCTTCATTCAGTTACTGCAGTGCTTGATAATTTCCCTGCTGACATTGAGTGCCTCGCCACAATCAACACACCAACATTTCACTACGAGTTATACTGTGTATGACTATGTATGTAACGAATAAACCAAACTTGAAACTTGAAACCTACCACAGTGCAACTGAAGGCAAAACTGAGAAAATTCCCTTCAATGTATTTGTTGGTAGTTTTCCAGGTTCTCTTATCTTTAACAGCAGGTTTACACAGATATCTAGAGAAGAAGAGCATTGATGTTGCCTAAAGCAGAAATGCAGCGATGCCTCTCCTGCAGATCTTCAAGCCAGAACGAAGGCCATGTGTGAGGCAAAACAGATAGTAATCCCTGAGCCATCTTCTGGACAGAGGCAGGAGTGAAAGAGAATGGGTGAATGGATTTGTTGTCACGTCAACTTGTGGAGCAGGCAGTGAAATCTGGTTCTTCAGCGTAAGTAGAAAACTGCTGTTTTCTTGTCTTGTCTAGTAATGATCTCTTCACTTGAAAAGCATTTTTTTTGTAGCGTGAATCAGGAGTTACTTAACAGGAATTCAGGCAAATAGTCCCAGCTCAGATCTCTTCTTGTCTCAGCCTCATTTATCAGCACTGGCACTGCATTACCACAATGAACTGAAGTCGGAGGAAGTGATGGTTGCCAAGAACTTTCCGAAATGCAAGACTAAGGTTGGTGATGTTCAAGACATGACGACTGTACAATCTCCTGGGTTCTGAGATGTTCCTTCCACTAAAAGCTTTAATTTTTTTCTAAGTTTTCTAAGATTTGTTGGTGTCCTTCCAGTCAGCATTTCCCCTGCCCAGAATGGTCAGATGTTCTTTCTCCGCAAGTGTGGGAATGATGGTCCAAAATTACATTAAAATTTAGTTTTTTGTTTAAAAAAAAAAAAATCACATTTTGTGCTCAGCATCTCATAGTGTGTAACATGCGACAGATGTATAAGACCACTGTATTCACACAGCATAAAGCTAGCTAATTACTATTAATCCCCTGGACAAATTCCTAGGACAATGGTAGCAAAATATGTTTAAAGGTATTCTCTACTGTCCTTTTAACATTAACTGAAATACAAAATTCATACTACACAGCATGTCCCAGATGGGGAAAAGAACCCCATCTGTATATTCTTAAAAATGGCACAACAAAACAATGTAGCGTGACACAAAGGTGACAATAGTATACAGGAGCCTACAGGTTACAACACACAATACCTACAGGATTTTTGAGGGGATAAAGATCCATTAGATTTCAAAAGGTACACAACGGGAAAATATATAAAGCATTGTAAAAACTAATCAAAAAAGACAAAAAAAAACAAATGCATTAAATAAATGACAGCGCTCTCTATACATTTACAATTACTTTCAACAGTTGCTGAATCTATAATTTGGGAATCTATCACCTATCAAAACTAGTTGATTTGTAGTATTTTTACATCAGTTCCTTCCACCCAGCCGTGATATGGAACATGAAAAGACAGTCACAACTAGATTCTTTGTTCAAACAGTAAATAAAACTCAAAATTAACAAAAAATGTATAGCATCTGACTATACTCAATAAAGGATACTTTTCTCAGACTGAGGGAACAACCTCACACAAAAGAACAAAAGCAAGACTGTACTCAAGAGTGCACTCGCTGGTAGTGTTAAAAGGTTTGTAGCTGCTTAAGAGGTTATCACTGTGTTCTCTGATGCTGCTTGAGGCTGTGTGCCTGCATGAAAGTCATTACACACATAACACTGGTAAGGTTTTTCCCCAGTGTGTATTCTTAGGTGCAGTTTGAGCTCGGCTACACTTGTGAAGACTTTTCCTCACGTATATCAGCAGTAAGGCTTTTCTCCAGTATGCATTCTTTCATTCATCGTGAGGTGTGATGACTGATCAAAAGCCTTGTTGCAGTGAGAGCACTGACAAGGTCTTACTCCTTTGTGTCACACTCTGGTGACTTCCGAGATGTGATCCTTGGGAAAACGTATTTCCACATACAGTAAGGCTTCTGTCCAGTGTACACTGTCTGGTGCATTTTTAATTCTGAGGAACTAGAGAACGTTTTATTGCATTGAATGCATTTGTGAGATTTTTCTGCATTGTATATTCTTGTATATTTAAAGCTTGAAGAGTGTGTGAACTATTTTCCACACTGAGCATAGTGATAAGGCTTCTCTCCACTATGTATTCTCTTGTGAATTTTAAGTTTCGTTAAATTTGAGAATGTTTTCCACACTCAATGCACTGATGAGGTTTCTCTCCAATGTGCATCATCTTGTGATCTTGCAAAGTTCTATAATGTACAAACGCTTTTCCACACTCAGAACATTGATTGACACTTCCTCTTCTGGTGTGTCTTACTAGTCACTAGTCTCACTGTACGCATCTTTAATGTAGGATGAAGTGGGTTCTTGACACAATCATTTTCATCATCAGGAGATAATCTGCTGCGTTTACCTATAATGTCAAAAATGGGAGAACAATTTTAAATCATCTTCAAAATCTGAAAAATGTACAAAAAAATAATTATTTAAAAATTACAGATTATAGTGCAGTAATGGGGTTTCTCTCCCACATTAATTTTCTTGTGATAGTTTAAGGATCCTAACCATGTAACCATGGGATCTGTATCCCACACTCAGTGCACCGATGAGGCTTCTCTCCAATGTGCATCATCTTGTGATCTTGCAAAGTTCTATTATGTACAAACTGTTTTCCAGACTCAGAGCACTGATGGAGAGTCCCTCTTCTGGTGTGACTTTTCTGATGCTTTTTCAAGTATGAACAATATAAAAACCGTTTACCACTCTGAGAGCAACGGTGAGGCTTCTCTACTGTAACCATGGTGAACTTACTTGAAAAAATACAATCTTTGCTGTTGTGCTCATAATCAGTCCAAGTACTATTTTCTTGTTCTCCTCCAGCTGTTTGCCTACTTAGAATATTCCTGCAATCCTCTAGTCTTACTGTACACATCTTTAATGTAGTGTGAAGTGGGTGCTTGACTCCATCATTTTCATCATCAGTGGATGATCTGTTACATTTACCTATAATGTCAAAAATTGGAAAACAGCTTTAAACCAACTTCAAAATCTGCAAAAAATAAACATTTATTTAGACTAAAGTGCAGTATTATGCCTTTTTAATTACCACTGTCACAATCATGAAGATTTCCTTGTGTCACTATTTTTGTATTCGGATCCCAAATCTTCCTGCAATGCACCAGCTGTACTGAACATGTCTTTAAAGCAGTCTGCACAAAATCTGAAAAAATGTAAAATTTATTTACAGATTAAAGAGCAGTAATGGGTCTTCTCTCCCACATTAATTTTCTTGTGATAGTTTAAGGATCCCAACCATGGGATCTGTATCCCACACTCAGTGCACTGATGAGGCTTCTCTCCAATGTGCATCATCTTGTGATCTTGCAAAGTTCTATCATGTACAAACTGTTTTCCAGACTCAGAGCACTGATGGAGAGTCCCTCTTCTGGTGTGAACTTTCTGGTGCTTTTTCAAGTGTGAAAAATATAAAAACCATTTACCACTCTGAGAGCAACGGTGAGGCTTCTCTACTGTAACCATGGTGAACTTACTTGAAGAAATACAATCTTTGCTGTTGTGCTCATAATCAGTCCAAGTACTATTTTCTTGTTCTGCTCCAGCTGTTTGCTTACTTAGAATATTCCTGCAATCCTCTAGTCTTACTGTACACATCTTTAATGTAGTGTGAAGTGGGTGCTTGACTCCATCATTTTCATCATCAGTGGATGGTCTGTTGCGTTTACCTATAATGTCAAAAAGGGAGAATTTTAAACCATCTCAAAAAAAACACAAACATTTATTTAGACTAAAGTGCAGTAATATGTCTAATTACCACTGTCACAATCTTGAAGATTTCCTCGTGTCACTATTTTTGTATTCGGACCCCGAATCTTCCTGCAGCGCACCAGCTGTACTGAACATGTCTTTAAGGATGTCTGCAACGTCTGCTGGTCTCCATCACAGCACAAAGATTCAGAGAGATCGGACACATCCTTCACTTCCTGCAGTGAATACTGGTCTCCTTTGTGGTCTTCAGGGTGCTGCATTTGTGTTGGTTTTAGTTTCATCTCTTTCTCACAATACACTCTTGGGACCGTTTCTATGAAAAACAAGAAGGGAACATTTCATTTCATTTCAGCCAAGACGTGAGTGTAATTCAATGGGTTTTGTGGTAGTGATGCTTTTATATTTACTTATGTATTACACTTTGTGTTCATAATTATTCTGTTAAGTATTGTGAATGATCTTGCTGTGCCTGTGTGTGTGAGAGGGCCTCTGTTCCAGTCTTTGCAACGGAGTAAACCCTAGTACGCTAGGCCTGACGTTCTCCGCACTGGAACAGCCATAATGCTGGGACTGCTTGACCCTGAAAGTAGTAGTAGTAGTAACCCACTTGTTTGCGACTAGGCAGAAATATAAATGAATTATCGCATGTCTCTTTTTGTGGCCAAATGGTTAAGTATTCTGTCTCTGACCCTGACGCGAGTCAAAACGTTTGCTAACAGAACTTGAGGTAGGTTGCATCGAGTCAAACTCCGCCCGATAAATCTTTTTAAAAGTGAAAATTTTGTGATTAAGTTAGTCGAATTGTTGTATTCTGTTCTAGATTATGTCTGCTACGTAAATTGTAATGGGTTTTATTTTGGGAAGATACAGGCTAATTTTAGTTTAGTTTAGCGTTAACCTAACGTTGTCACTTCTTCACCCCAGGGGAGCCAAGCCGGTCTCACACACGCAGTTGATGATTTCACCACAGCGGTTTTATAAACCTAGCAGCGATGCCTGCTAACGTTAGCGCTGGTCATTTTTAAGTTATTGCGATATGCTGTGATTTTCTTTTTTTCTTGGCTAAATTAATGAAATACGGCTTTTCTGGTTACTTAAGTCTCATTGTGTAAATATATCCCAATCGTATTCAGTTCGTTATTTTGCCCATCATTATGCGTTTCGCAACCCGGTTCGTAGTCCATTTTCTAACTAAAATCTGTTCACTAACCTACCGATACTGACAGGAACTCCGTCTATTAATACACTGAAATTTAGATTACAAGATATATCATTGGACTTAAGTAACCTACCAGACCATACTTCAAAATTAAACTGCAACACAATCTTTACTTTACACATCAGCTTTACATAAGCTTTGCTTGAACGTTTAGAAATAAGTGACCCAAACGTGTATATAGGTTAACTACTCCTTCCCTTCAAAATGCCCGGGGCCGCATGAACCTACTTGCAGAGTTCCTCCCATTTGACAGCAAATCTAAGTTAGCTAACTTGCTTTGTAACAAACAAGCGATTTCTGTCGCTAGAACATTTTGAAAGCAGACCTTTTTTAAAAGTCTCCCTCTCTCGTCTGGCTAGCTTACTTTAGCTAACCACCACAAACAAGTCGAAAACTAGCTCGAACTAAAACGACTGTAACTCGCAGACGTAACACGCGTCGGAAACTGTTAGCATTATGAACCAAAATATTTTTAAAACCCATAGCTCTTGCTATTATTGTAAACATGAGACGTGCCACAAACTGTAGCTTGACGACCTAAAGTGATATGAGTGTAGTGTCTGCTCTGGTGAACACGGGTCAAGACTCCCCATGGCCTCCCACAGACATGCTAACTCGCCTCACGTTTGAAATCGCCCGTCTTTCCGCAAATTAACGGAAGCATATTTTCTGATCACTGCTTGGGTTTGATCCCGATAATGAAATTAGCAGCACTACTCGTTGTCTATGACATAAGACTCACATATTACCAAGTTCAACGGTCTGTGTAAGGTCCGAGTAACGATCGCCTTTGCTTTATTGTAATAGAAAACGGAAAGACTGTACCATCGGCCACGGGAATGGGGGGAACACACCTGCTTGTGAGCAGCGAGGCCGCACGTCATTGCGAGCGGACCTATGAGAGGCAGTATGAATGAATAATTAAAGTTTGGCATAGCTAGCCCAATATATAATAATGTGTCGCCATAGGCTGTATGAAATAAAGCGAGTGTAATCCGTAAACAAGCCAACAATGGTGGAATATTGTAGATTTCATTATAACCGCTTTTACATTTCAGTGAGGTTTGTTAAAAATACTGCTAGCTACATTTGTAACCGTGAACGATGTTGCGCTTGATGTGAACGTGTGAATGGTGCTTTTTCGGATGAGAATGCAAAAGCTCTTACCAGCCTCGTTATACTTCAAGAAACTATGACCAAAAATTGTCAGACTCAAAACCTTACCAAGACAACCAACATTTCTCACTTCACAGATTCACAACTTGCCATTTAATTTACTATGATGTCAAGTGATAATCAACCATTCATGTGTGGTTATTATAATATAATCTCCGAATTGTGATGTTTGCTCCTGTTATATGTGTCTGTTCTTTCATTATTCTGTTCATATCTTGTTCCTTATTCATTTTCATTATTCACCAAGGTTATGTAACGTATGTGTGGTGACGATGCGAGAGGCAGAATACAGATGCAGGATATTCTTTAATAAACGAGAGAAACTAAACACGGGAGGCGAATAAAACAGAGACACGGAGAAACACTGAGGCAAAGTAACACACGAACTAAGTAAACAAAGACGATGACAGCGACTACACACATGACCAAACTTACCAAAATAAGCGACAACACGGGAAACCAAACACAGGGCATAAATAACCAAGACAATTAAGCACTAACCAGACACAGGTGAACATAGGAACAGGGAAAACCAAAATAAGGACTGGAATTAAGGAACAGACGAGGGGCGGAGAAAACGAAACAAGGAACAGAACAACCAGGAAGCAAAGGAAAACTGACGCGACAGGGAAACCACGGAAACAGGGACGCCAGGAGCGTGGCCAATCGTGACAGATTACTTCATTTGTACGTTGCTTTCCTCATGCTTACTGTAAACGAATAGTTATTCCCTACTAGTTGTGTTTACTAGAAATCCTAAATGAACCAATTAGACAATATATTAAAGTTAGTAGTTTGTAACTTCTAGAAATTAGGAAATTGATTATCCAATTGCTCTACCCATCCCAGGGGATGTTTTACAAACTACAGTTTAAGACCAGGGGTAGAAATTGGTAGTAAATGTATGATTTTCTTTCTTTATTTGATTTGTGAGGGATCCTATATATTCCCATGTCCTAGAGATATTCCTCTTCCCATCACAGGAACAAAGGTGTTAATCAGCGAGCTGTTTGCCAGACCAAAAAGTGGTTAGCTAGACATAGAACTTCTATGAGGGTAGACAAAGACTAAACTTAGTTTATAAGTTAAGTCAGTAATCTTTTGTTTAGCAGCTAGAAAGCCTCAAATCCAGGCTATCCTAATTTGTTTACCATATTTTAATTCTAATGATTTCTTTAGATTTTTGTTTTATTAGTTAACCAGTTTCTTATTGTTAGTGTGTGTTTGTCGGAACTTGCTTATCCTGGCTTATGTCGAATAAATTTGCATACATGGGTTGACTAACACAGCCGTTCCATTGTGCTTCTGGTAATGAACACAGATGACTGCTTCAGAAGGCCCTGCACATAAAGGCTTATGGCTCTCTGTCTGAGCCAGCTCCTAAGATCCAATCCTTCAGAGTCCAGGAATTCTGGTCTTCTCACGGTCATAGGCCTTCATCGCTCAGAGCCACCAGAACGATTTCAAAGGAATGCAAACGTCTCTTTCTCAGAGCCATCAGACGATTTCAAGGAAGGATGCTTTTTTCAGTAGAACTTCGGCAGCTGGATGAAGCAATGACCCTGCCTCCCAGCTGACCAACCCAGCGGCCCAAAGTTAGATTGATGCTCTCTCGTTCTCTCAGCACTATCCAGACGACTCTAATGGAACACAAGCTTCTCCTATGCCCCTCCAGATGGTTCGACAGTCAGACAGCGACGAGTCGTAAAAGGCAGCACTTTCCTTTTGTTACAGTTGGTATCAATAGGAACTTTATAATTTATTAATCTATCAGTTAACCCTTTCCTCTCATCTGTGATGCAGCCCCTATTAACTGTTCCCCCAATTAACTGTTCACAATGGTTCCCTCTCTCTCCTGATCCCCTTATTATACTCTAACTATGCATTCATTATGAATTTCTGTGATTAATAAGTTTCTTTTGTTCATATTGTTCTAATGTTGGTAGGTGAGAAATATTCATGTATCAAATTGGCGACTTTCATGAGTTGAGACTGAATTATTCATCATTAATAAATTAATTAAAATCATTTTCTCTGTTAATCAGGGTGGTGCCCCAATAAAATGTATTGACTGTAATTGACAATTCATTAAAAGTGTTAAAATCGCTACATCCTGTAACAATGATTATTTGTCTTAATAAAAGGTATTCAAAACCATCAGGTAAGATCTACGGATATTCAGAGATCATGTACAAATGCAGGGGGCTCAGTTACTGCAAAACCACCATTAATCAGTGTGGAGAGATGCCATTAGACATAGCGTTCAGACTATATCAATGGAGGGGCCTTTCCACAGTTTATGCACTAGAAAGGGGATAACATTAATTAAATGTAATGAGCCAACCTTGAACACAGGCACTTGTGTCCTGAGGGTTTTTTGGTTCTGATGTGCTTCCTCCAGGGACTCCATCAGTTATATCACTGTTCCGGGACAGTGCTGGCTTTTCTGCCTGTGTGAAAGATGGTGGTGGTGCCCCTCTCATGTTTTACACGCCTCAGCATCTTCTATTTAGCTATAGAGCTAGAATCAACTGTAAGCCATGCCTAGATAGACTGCAGTTAAGAATATTAAGTAGTTATGTGCAAAAAGTCATACAACTTTGTACTATGGTCTTACATTAACATGACTCTTTTATCCAAAACAGCTAACAATTACAACAGAGTACAAATTGACAGTTAAGGGCCTTACTCAGGGGCCCACCAGTGGAAAATTGGCAGTAGGGGGGCTTGAACCTGCAACTTCCCAACTACAAGTCAAGTACCTTAACCACTGAGCCACCACTACCATATGTTGCTTTTATTTGCCTCTATGTACATCTGATCCCACTTTCATGTAGCTTGTGTAAACCACGTTTAAAAATTAAAATTTAACTCACGCATCAACTCGATTAGCAATATTCTGCCATCCCGACATCAATTCCTTCCTGGACGCTGCTGGATTACTTTTGAGTCTAAATATATGCTCCTAGTCTGCATGTGAAGACGTTAATATTTCAAGCTCATGTGGTGCGAAATGCATCACTTGGTGTGAAATGCATCCTTTGATTTGCAGTCCACTGAGAACTTCTTTTTAGTTATCCATGAAGCTACCACACTTCAATGATGGTGGGCCGGTGCGCAAAACAGTTAGAACAGGTAAAACAAGAGAAGTTAAAAAAAAAAAAAAAACAACGGTAGAGAATCAAACCCCAGCCGTTTCGCTGCGAGGGAAACGAACTCCCGCCAAGACTGCGGCAACCATAATATAACATGCCTGTATATTGCACTTCAAAGCAATGGAGGACGACAAAACGAGAGGAAAAACTAAACACCACGCCGAGCGTGGAAAAGGGGAAAACAAAGGATACACGGGGGAAAACCAAACTAAACCTTCCCAAACAAAACCAGAAAACAGGGAGGAACTTTAATGGCTAAGGGGAGCCTTGGGACAGAGACAGACTTGAGAGGGAAAACCGGAGAAGGGAGGGGATGTGTAAAAACACAGACACCCTCGCAGAGGTGTAGCACAAGGACTCACAGACCTCAATAGCCAGAGTTTCCAGCTACATGCTTGGCAAAAATCCAGCAGTGAGTGACTACGTCACTGGGCTTATATAGATCTAGCCCAGCTGTTGAGCGTCAAGCCTGATTAGTAGCGTGCTTGACTCAAGGTCTCCCTCTGGTGGCCGGAGGGAGCCTCAGCCTGGTGCCAACCCTTACAGATTTATCCCTTTGAGAGCTTGTGTTGCAGTTTAAGTTTGGTATCGCAATTAAGGCCTTAAAAATACATTCTTCCAATTATAATTTGTGGATCTCGTTTTTACAGATACACCTAATACCTGGGGAAGTAAACTAAACAAATAACATACAGTTATAATCATAGAGGGATAGGTCCTTAATAACAATGCACTTAATGTTGAGACCTTTGTTACTAAGGCAACGAAGTGTGCATCTCAGATTGTAGATGGTTGGGCACCTTCACATGCTGTGACAGCCCCAATGGTCATTGTACTTTGTATTATCTATATTCATATTTAAGAATCACCAATTATGACAAAACAATCAAATTCTGTGCTGATGGCTGAGAGCAGTTGTGTTAAATCATTAACTTAGTTTGCAGAGTGTTTCAGAGACCTGTCAACAGTAATAAGATTCATGAAGTACCTTTCAGTACAGTAGAAAGATTTTCAACAAATGTTATCTGCTTAAACTGAAATATATGTTTAAAATGTAATGGCTGCTTGACATCCTTTTTTGGGCTTTCTTAGGGCTTTGTTAATTAATGAGAGCATTATTGAGAATACTTGCACTTTTGCTATAGCCCATTCAAGTTAAATTTAAAATCATTAAAAAGACAAGTGTATGATTTTTTATTAACATCATTAACTAAAAAAACTTGTTAGATTGTAAACGTAGGCCCTCAGATAGTTCGACATGGAATAGAAAACAGATTAAATAAATCAGTGTCCCCAGTGTCACTGGTCTACTGATCACTGGCCTGCCTCGGCCCTGCATTAACCCTGTACACCTTTACTATAGTGCTCAGTATTGTTGCAAAATCTCTAACATTTACACCTAGTTGCCAAACCTTTTTACATAGCATTCCTAACAGTTGAAGCTTTGATTCTTTTTCTTTTTTAAAACCTGCAGCCAAAGCAAGCCGGAAGCTGTTCAATGATGAATATTTCACTTTTTAACGTGTCTATTTTGTTAAACCATGCAATAAAATCCTTTGCCAGGACATATGATTTTCTTATTATTTTTTCAAACATGTACAACAATTTGATTTGCAGTTTTTATTTGACATTGTCACAGCTCACACCAGATTCAGTGGCAATGAAACTCTTTGGGTAGCTCTACTAAATATATAACAAAACATAGTCTAAAGAATACACAAAAGTATACAGGTGTTATATTATAGCCAATGTGATGACTCACTTGTTCTCAGTGTAAAACATTTAATACTTGTGGCCAGCAGGCTATAACAAAAGACGCTAGGAAAACTCAGGGCTAAGAAATACGAAGGCTAGGAAACACAAAGGCACAGAGTACAACCTTAAATACATGCATACACAGGCTTTCAAAAACATTAACCAAACACATAAACGCAATGAAGTAACAAACGCATGAATTCAAAAAACAACTGCAATGAAACACATTCAATGCACAACGACCAAGGCACACAACAGGGATTAAATACATGAACATAAGATAGAAACGGGAGACAGGTGTAAGAAATCAAACGAGGGGCGGAGAAAACGATACTAAGGCATGGAACTAAAATACACAAGACAGGGAAAACATGGAACACAGAAACCAGGAGGGACTGATCATGACAGAGCTCAGGCCAAAGCCATGAGGTCAAGAATCAAAAACCAGAAAGAACGCAGAGACAAAAATCAAGATACATCACACATTAGGCACAGAATGAGGCTCAGAAATGCTAACTAGAAAGTAAGAAAGCAATAATGTTGAGGAAACACTGATTATAAATAGCCAAGTTTTTGAGTCATTGTAGTCCACAGGTGAAAGCCATAATACCATTTGTCTATAGCAACCAGTCATGGGTGGGCTTTGAGGCAGTTTATAAGAACTTATGCAAAATGTAGGCCTGATTCTTGGAAGCTATAGTTCTGCAAAGTCTTAGTATTCCAGGAATTCTCTTTATCCACGGAGTAGAACAGTAAAGAAATAAAGCAAAGCCATTGAAACTAAGGGTTGAGAAATGTGTAAGGAAAATCCAACCATAATTAAAACAATACAGTGAAAATACAAGCTAAGTTTTACCATTTCTTTTCCTTTAAATGTGTGCAAATATCCCAACAAAATGAAATAAATACATTTGTCATTTAATTTACTGTGCAAGCTTGAGTCTTTTGTCAGAGGTATTTAAAATAGTAAATAAAATAGCTTTTTATCATTTCATTTTCATCATCGTTCAAGTATTTCCTGTCCACCTCTGAAGTAGAAAAGTTAACAAGGAAAAGAACAAAACAAGCTTTAATAAGAAAGAGTCAAAACAAAAATAAAAATGCACCATTACACTGGAGATGGGAATTTGGGCAACAGGACATATGTTGGAGAAAAAAGGTGATCGTCATGTTCTTTGTGATCTATTGTTATTATTAGACTGCAGTGAAGGGTTGTTTTATCACAAACTTCTTTTTATAGTTATCCATGAATGTGCTTCTGCCAGGGTCAACCTACTCAGAACTGATTACCTAAACACTGATCAGCTGTCCTGGAACCAAGAACTCTGGATATGACACTCTGAGGTAAATCGACTGGGAGTTCAAGGTTGCATAAGGTTTGTTAATCCAACAACATCTATGCTGATATGAGGGAAAACAAACACAAAGTTATGTGGAATGTCCAAGCACGTGAGAGAGGGAGGAGGGGAGCGTGACACTGCAGTGTAAAGACCATAGGCTGTCAGACCAACATTGAGCTACAGATCGACAAGAGAAAGTCTCAGCTTCAGAATGAAGTCTTCTGTAGCTCTGCTGTTGCTGCTGTGCTGCTCTCCATGTAAGATGGAGGTTCAGAGTGATGGTCATGAGTCCAGAGAGAATCAGAGCTCCCTACAGGTTCAGCAGGAAGATGGAGAGAAACGCAAGAGCAAACGTGACACTGAGGAACAGATAACAGATAAAGGTGCTTCTGATGGAACAACCTCCATTCAGCAAAGCTGTCAGTCCTCTGTCGTTACTTTTTTGCTTACCCAGATGAGCAGTATGGAGGAAAGATTGAGAACCAATGAGAAACAATTGGAGGAGCTGCAGAAAAAGAGCAATGGTGCTGTAAGGACTTCAACTTCCTTTTTTTAAATTAAGCACTTTGATTCAATCTGGTGTATAGTGTAAACCTCTATTTCTGATATTTTTTAACACAGACAGTGGAGACTCAGGTGAAACACCACAAGATCAAAGCAGAGGATCTGAAAAAATCATTATGTTATTTAAATAAAGTAAAACTATTTCTAACAATCTGACTATTAATCAAATGTGTGAAACATTCACTTTGCCAGTCATATTAAAAAAATTGAGACCACTTATTTGTGAATTATGTGTATTAGCAAAGGTAAATACTTGAGCAGATGAATAAATGCGTTTCATGTGTTTTTAAACATGAAGGTGGCCTTTTCAGCTGCACTCTTGGGATCAGGTGTCAATGAGAACACTGGTCCTTTCAACACTAAAGTCACTCTGATATACAGACATGTCATCACAAACATTGGAAATGCGTACAATCCAGACACAGGTACAAATTAAACTTTACCTTAATGTATGAATAAATGCTATCCTCTTCACCATATCTATTTTACACTTTACTTTTACATGCATTTATTTAACTCTACTTTTAACCAGTATTGTGTTTTGTATTATTTCTGCACAGGGATTTTCACAGCACCTGTGAAAGGAGTATACAAGTTTGAGATATTTGCTTATGCTGAGGGTAGTGATAGTTACCCTGTAACAGTATCTATAATAAAGAATGCACAGGAAGTTTTTATGATACATGGTCACCAACGTGCACATACCGTGAACGCCTCCAATGGAGCGTCCTTGTTGATGGAAGCAGGAGACGTGGTCTATGTGCAGTTATGGGAGAACAGAATCATTATGGATAATGTTCATCGCCACAGCACTTTCAGTGGCCACCTGCTGTTCAGAATGTAAATAAACGGAGAAAAATAATGAATTAATTATGTAATGATGATCATCAGTGTGAAGGAAATAAAGGAAGTTTCACAACATATGATATGTGTAGTCTTCAAAGTTGCAGAGAGAACACTCATCTCATTCAGTTACTGTTCATGCTTGCAACCTGTGTGCATGACAACAATAATGTTATCTGTTAACAGTTTTTTGAGTTCATTATTTTGCACTGCTATGATGAGGGTGCAATACAGAACATCGTGTTTTGCACATCCCATACATGAACAGTTATGAGCAAAATCATGTGTCTGTACCATATCAGGAATTAAACATAGGGAAAAACATAACTGTATCAGCTGAGAAAAGTCATGTGAGCACAGAGATAAAATATTCTCCTTGTGTTCCCACCTTTGGGACCATGAGATCAGCCCTGTAGCAGGACTCCACTTTTACAGAAGCCAGTCATTACATCTCCTCCTCGCTGGTTCACCAGTTACGCTTCCATGGCCCACGTTTGGCAGGTATTAATCACGTCAACAAAACATGCTCTGTCCCAATCAGCAAATAATTTCGAAGCTTGAGCTAAAACAGATGATGGGGAGAGGAGTGCATATGATTAATCAACTCAAAAAAGACCCCCGCATAACCCAATATACTCTCCATAAGAGGGGCGCATAGCAGAGAGCTTTTGGGTAAAAAAAAAAAGAACTGCAATTAGCAATACGTGTCTGCCAGTTGCCTGCTTTGCAATCTATGTCTGTCTTAGAATATGTGTCTGCCTTGGAGATGTAATTTGCGATATCGCTCTGGTGATATCATGAGTCATCGCTGATATCGTGAGAACGTCAGTGGTTCAGTCATCATGACTCATGTACAAGGAGAAGTAAGAGGGCAGAGATCAGAGGGGCTGCAGGTCAGATAATAATACAGGCAAGGTCAGAATGACAGGCTGACATGCCTGCAGACTGTGAGAATGCAGCCCAGTAGCTGAATTAAAAATGGGCACCACAGCAGGGGTGTAAACCCTGTCTAATCTGAGGCCAACAAAATAGGAAGCAATTTCTAAGACAATCTAAGACAAGCAAGCATCACCTGAACAGCAGGAGAGACCCAAACAGTACTGACGTCCATGTTTTTGTTTGATGCCGCTCAACTCATAATGACTATTCCATTGGCATCTATGTGTACCATAGAAATGTAATAACTTTAAAGCATGCTGCTCATGTTCACCGGTTCATTCAATCCTTGAATGCTTTTATTTGCCTCTATGTACATCTGATCCCACTTTCATGTAGCTTGTGTAAACCACGTTTAAAAATTAAAATTTAACTCACGCATCAACTCGATTAGCAATATTCTGCCATCCCGACATCAATTCCTTCCTGGACGCTGCTGGATTACTTTTGAGTCTAAATATATGCTCCTAGTCTGCATGTGAAGACGTTAATATTTCAAGCTCATGTGGTGCGAAATGCATCACTTGGTGTGAAATGCATCCTTTGATTTGCAGTCCACTGAGAACTTCTTTTTAGTTATCCATGAAGCTACCACACTTCAATGATGGTGGGCCGGTGCGCAAAACAGTTAGAACAGGTAAAACAAGAGAAGTTAAAAAAAAAAAAAAAAAAAACAACGGTAGAGAATCAAACCCCAGCCGTTTCGCTGCGAGGGAAACGAACTCCCGCCAAGACTGCGGCAACCATAATATAACATGCCTGTATATTGCACTTCAAAGCAATGGAGGACGACAAAACGAGAGGAAAAACTAAACACCACGCCGAGCGTGGAAAAGGGGAAAACAAAGGATACACGGGGGAAAACCAAACTAAACCTTCCCAAACAAAACCAGAAAACAGGGAGGAACTTTAATGGCTAAGGGGAGCCTTGGGACAGAGACAGACTTGAGAGGGAAAACCGGAGAAGGGAGGGGATGTGTAAAAACACAGACACCCTCGCAGAGGTGTAGCACAAGGACTCACAGACCTCAATAGCCAGAGTTTCCAGCTACATGCTTGGCAAAAATCCAGCAGTGAGTGACTACGTCACTGGGCTTATATAGGTCTAGCCCAGCTGTTGAGCGTCAAGCCTGATTAGTAGCGTGCTTGACTCAAGGTCTCCCTCTGGTGGCCGGAGGGAGCCTCAGCCTGGTGCCAACCCTTACAGATTTATCCCTTTGAGAGCTTGTGTTGCAGTTTAAGTTTGGTATCGCAATTAAGGCCTTAAAAATACATTCTTCCAATTATAATTTGTGGATCTCGTTTTTACAGATACACCTAATACCTGGGGAAGTAAACTAAACAAATAACATACAGTTATAATCATAGAGGGATAGGTCCTTAATAACAATGCACTTAATGTTGAGACCTTTGTTACTAAGGCAACGAAGTGTGCATCTCAGATTGTAGATGGTTGGGCACCTTCACATGCTGTGACAGCCCCAATGGTCATTGTACTTTGTATTATCTATATTCATATTTAAGAATCACCAATTATGACAAAACAATCAAATTCTGTGCTGATGGCTGAGAGCAGTTGTGTTAAATCATTAACTTAGTTTGCAGAGTGTTTCAGAGACCTGTCAACAGTAATAAGATTCATGAAGTACCTTTCAGTACAGTAGAAAGATTTTCAACAAATGTTATCTGCTTAAACTGAAATATATGTTTAAAATGTAATGGCTGCTTGACATCCTTTTTTGGGCTTTCTTAGGGCTTTGTTAATTAATGAGAGCATTATTGAGAATACTTGCACTTTTGCTATAGCCCATTCAAGTTAAATTTAAAATCATTAAAAAGACAAGTGTATGATTTTTTATTAACATCATTAACTAAAAAAACTTGTTAGATTGTAAACGTAGGCCCTCAGATAGTTCGACATGGAATAGAAAACAGATTAAATAAATCAGTGTCCCCAGTGTCACTGGTCTACTGATCACTGGCCTGCCTCGGCCCTGCATTAACCCTGTACACCTTTACTATAGTGCTCAGTATTGTTGCAAAATCTCTAACATTTACACCTAGTTGCCAAACCTTTTTACATAGCATTCCTAACAGTTGAAGCTTTGATTCTTTTTCTTTTTTAAAACCTGCAGCCAAAGCAAGCCGGAAGCTGTTCAATGATGAATATTTCACTTTTTAACGTGTCTATTTTGTTAAACCATGCAATAAAATCCTTTGCCAGGACATATGATTTTCTTATTATTTTTTCAAACATGTACAACAATTTGATTTGCAGTTTTTATTTGACATTGTCACAGCTCACACCAGATTCAGTGGCAATGAAACTCTTTGGGTAGCTCTACTAAATATATAACAAAACATAGTCTAAAGAATACACAAAAGTATACAGGTGTTATATTATAGCCAATGTGATGACTCACTTGTTCTCAGTGTAAAACATTTAATACTTGTGGCCAGCAGGCTATAACAAAAGACGCTAGGAAAACTCAGGGCTAAGAAATACGAAGGCTAGGAAACACAAAGGCACAGAGTACAACCTAAAATACATGCATACACAGGCTTTCAAAAACATTAACCAAACACATAAACGCAATGAAGTAACAAACGCATGAATTCAAAAAACAACTGCAATGAAACACATTCAATGCACAACGACCAAGGCACACAACAGGGATTAAATACATGAACATAAGATAGAAACGGGAGACAGGTGTAAGAAATCAAACGAGGGGCGGAGAAAACGATACTAAGGCATGGAACTAAAATACACAAGACAGGGAAAACATGGAACACAGAAACCAGGAGGGACTGATCATGACAGAGCTCAGGCCAAAGCCATGAGGTCAAGAATCAAAAACCAGAAAGAACGCAGAGACAAAAATCAAGATACATCACACATTAGGCACAGAATGAGGCTCAGAAATGCTAACTAGAAAGTAAGAAAGCAATAATGTTGAGGAAACACTGATTATAAATAGCCAAGTTTTTGAGTCATTGTAGTCCACAGGTGAAAGCCATAATACCATTTGTCTATAGCAACCAGTCATGGGTGGGCTTTGAGGCAGTTTATAAGAACTTATGCAAAATGTAGGCCTGATTCTTGGAAGCTATAGTTCTGCAAAGTCTTAGTATTCCAGGAATTCTCTTTATCCACGGAGTAGAACAGTAAAGAAATAAAGCAAAGCCATTGAAACTAAGGGTTGAGAAATGTGTAAGGAAAATCCAACCATAATTAAAACAATACAGTGAAAATACAAGCTAACTTTTACCATTTCTTTTCCTTTAAATGTGTGCAAATATCCCAACAAAATGAAATAAATACATTTGTCATTTAATTTACTGTGCAAGCTTGAGTCTTTTGTCAGAGGTATTTAAAATAGTAAATAAAATAGCTTTTTATCATTTCATTTTCATCATCGTTCAAGTATTTCCTGTCCACCTCTGAAGTAGAAAAGTTAACAAGGAAAAGAACAAAACAAGCTTTAATAAGAAAGAGTCAAAACAAAAATAAAAATGCACCATTACACTGGAGATGGGAATTTGGGCAACAGGACATATGTTGGAGAAAAAAGGTGATCGTCATGTTCTTTGTGATCTATTGTTATTATTAGACTGCAGTGAAGGGTTGTTTTATCACAAACTTCTTTTTATAGTTATCCATGAATGTGCTTCTGCCAGGGTCAACCTACTCAGAACTGATTACCTAAACACTGATCAGCTGTCCTGGAACCAAGAACTCTGGATATGACACTCTGAGGTAAATCGACTGGGAGTTCAAGGTTGCATAAGGTTTGTTAATCCAACAACATCTATGCTGATATGAGGGAAAACAAACACAAAGTTATGTGGAATGTCCAAGCACGTGAGAGAGGGAGGAGGGGAGCGTGACACTGCAGTGTAAAGACCATAGGCTGTCAGACCAACATTGAGCTACAGATCGACAAGAGAAAGTCTCAGCTTCAGAATGAAGTCTTCTGTAGCTCTGCTGTTGCTGCTGTGCTGCTCTCCATGTAAGATGGAGGTTCAGAGTGATGGTCATGAGTCCAGAGAGAATCAGAGCTCCCTACAGGTTCAGCAGGAAGATGGAGAGAAACGCAAGAGCAAACGTGACACTGAGGAACAGATAACAGATAAAGGTGCTTCTGATGGAACAACCTCCATTCAGCAAAGCTGTCAGTCCTCTGTCGTTACTTTTTTGCTTACCCAGATGAGCAGTATGGAGGAAAGATTGAGAACCAATGAGAAACAATTGGAGGAGCTGCAGAAAAAGAGCAATGGTGCTGTAAGGACTTCAACTTCCTTTTTTTAAATTAAGCACTTTGATTCAATCTGGTGTATAGTGTAAACCTCTATTTCTGATATTTTTTAACACAGACAGTGGAGACTCAGGTGAAACACCACAAGATCAAAGCAGAGGATCTGAAAAAATCATTATGTTATTTAAATAAAGTAAAACTATTTCTAACAATCTGACTATTAATCAAATGTGTGAAACATTCACTTTGCCAGTCATATTAAAAAAATTGAGACCACTTATTTGTGAATTATGTGTATTAGCAAAGGTAAATACTTGAGCAGATGAATAAATGCGTTTCATGTGTTTTTAAACATGAAGGTGGCCTTTTCAGCTGCACTCTTGGGATCAGGTGTCAATGAGAACACTGGTCCTTTCAACACTAAAGTCACTCTGATATACAGACATGTCATCACAAACATTGGAAATGCGTACAATCCAGACACAGGTACAAATTAAACTTTACCTTAATGTATGAATAAATGCTATCCTCTTCACCATATCTATTTTACACTTTACTTTTACATGCATTTATTTAACTCTACTTTTAACCAGTATTGTGTTTTGTATTATTTCTGCACAGGGATTTTCACAGCACCTGTGAAAGGAGTATACAAGTTTGAGATATTTGCTTATGCTGAGGGTAGTGATAGTTACCCTGTAACAGTATCTATAATAAAGAATGCACAGGAAGTTTTTATGATACATGGTCACCAACGTGCACATGCCGTGAACGCCTCCAATGGAGCGTCCTTGTTGATGGAAGCAGGAGACGTGGTCTATGTGCAGTTATGGGAGAACAGAATCATTATGGATAATGTTCATTGCCACAGCACTTTCAGTGGCCACCTGCTGTTCAGAATGTAAATAAACGGAGAAAAATAATGAATTAATTATGTAATGATGATCATCAGTGTGAAGGAAATAAAGGAAGTTTCACAACATATATGTGTAGTCTTCAAAGTTGCAGAGAGAACACTCATCTCATTCAGTTACTGTTCATGCTTGCAACCTGTGTGCATGACAACAATAATGTTATCTGTTAACAGTTTTTTGAGTTCATTATTTTGCACTGCTATGATGAGGGTGCAATACAGAACATCGTGTTTTGCACATCCCATACATGAACAGTTATGAGCAAAATCATGTGTCTGTACCATATCAGGAATTAAACATAGGGAAAAACATAACTGTATCAGCTGAGAAAAGTCATGTGAGCACAGAGATAAAATATTCTCCTTGTGTTCCCACCTTTGGGACCATGAGATCAGCCCTGTAGCAGGACTCCACTTTTACAGAAGCCAGTCATTACATCTCCTCCTCGCTGGTTCACCAGTTACGCTTCCATGGCCCACGTTTGGCAGGTATTAATCACGTCAACAAAACATGCTCTGTCCCAATCAGCAAATAATTTCGAAGCTTGAGCTAAAACAGATGATGGGGAGAGGAGTGCATATGATTAATCAACTCAAAAAAGACCCCCGCATAACCCAATATACTCTCCATAAGAGGGGCGCATAGCAGAGAGCTTTTGGGTAAAAAAAAAAAGAACTGCAATTAGCAATACGTGTCTGCCAGTTGCCTGCTTTGCAATCTATGTCTGTCTTAGAATATGTGTCTGCCTTGGAGATGTAATTTGCGATATCGCTCTGGTGATATCATGAGTCATCGCTGATATCGTGAGAACGTCAGTGGTTCAGTCATCATGACTCATGTACAAGGAGAAGTAAGAGGGCAGAGGTCAGAGGGGCTGCAGGTCAGATAATAATACAGGCAAGGTCAGAATGACAGGCTGACATGCCTGCAGACTGTGAGAATGCAGCCCAGTAGCTGAATTAAAAACGGGCACCACAGCAAGGGTGTAAACCCTGTCTAATCTGAGGCCAACAAAATAGGAAGCAATTTCTAAGACAATCTAAGACAAGCAAGCATCCCCTGAACAGCAGGAGAGACCCAAACAGAGTACCGGGCCATGGGGCAGTACTGACGTCCATGTTTTTGTTTGATGCCGCTCAACTCATAATGACTATTCCATTGGCGTCTATGTGTACCATAGAAATGTAATAACTTTAAACCATGCTGCTCATGTTCACCGGTTCATTCAATCCTTGTGAAGTCTCATTTGCCTTGCCATACTGAGCAATATTGTATAGTTGTATTGTTTCTCTGGTCCCTTATTTCTTTGCTTGTATCTTTGAATGCCCCTTTTTGGATTTGTTTGCTGTATCAGATATTCACTGGATCTTGACCCTGCCTGTTTCTCGGATTACGTTTTGGATTGCCCTTCACTATTAAAATTCTCAGTCTTCCTGCATTCGACTCTGTCTCTGTTCTCCAAACATTACAGAAGATTTCGCCACAACTATGGAGTCAGCAGATACTAGGATGTTTCCGGAAACTTTAATAGCTCATGGGCAACTGTCATTCTGGCACAGTCTACAGTGATTCATGGTAAAATCTTGGTAACAGATTTTTGTCACAACATAAACTGCCAAATTTAGATGTACTATAACGGGTTGTAGTACACGTACAACAGTCGGAATTATCTAAATTAAAATGGGAAGATGTTCCTACAGTGAATACTACTTCAATAACACTGTCTACAGTGTGCTGAGTTTATACAATATAATATCTAGTTAAACACTACAATAAAATTTGGGATATTAGGTGTACATTTCAAATAAGTAACAATCTTTTTCTTCTAGCAAATTTTAATCCAGAAGGTTTTCAAGTTAACATGTGATTCCTTCAGTTTAATTCATTTATGTTACTTAAATTCATTATCTATTGATAAATACATTATCAATATCAGATGTTCTGACACTAAGATTTCAGGGTTAAGCGTGTAATATGTCATACCATAGTTTTAAAATAAATGGAGACAACAGTGTATTAAGATGACAGAAGAGGTCCCCAGTGAAGTAGCACTGGGAGTTAGTAACAAAGCCAGTTCTCCAGATCTAGGCAGATTAGAGATTTGACCCCAAAACAATGAGTCAGATAGTGAGATACTGACAGAGAGAAGAGAAGAGAAGAGAAGAGAAGAGAAGAGAAGAGAAGGGAAGAGAAGAGAAGAGAAGAGAAGGGAAATCTCAAGACAGGACTAGGACCTCCAGAAAGTTGGACTAGACATTAATTTCTTATTTTTACATTTTTTTATTTATTTTTCTTTTAAAATTATTACCTCACCTCATCTGATTCCTCGTAATCCCAGCCTGTATAGGCGTGAGAAGCCCATGTCAGGTGAGAGAGAGAGAGAGTGTGGGGAGGGGGGTGGGGCTATATGTCGGGAAATTTCTTCACAGACAAAGGCGGGGGTGGGGGTTGGGGTGGGGGCCTATAAGTAAGAGTTCAAGTGTCACCTTTCTGCTTAACACTTCAAGCTTCAGTCATTTCTTGCTGGAGGTAAGACATAAATAAGGCACTTTTACTGATTTAGTTTTTTATGCATAATATAGTGTCTATTTTTGTTAACACCAACTAATAATAGTCATAGCAATTAGTCCACAGTGTTGTATTTGCTTTTTAAACATTCTTTCTCTTTCTCTTTTCTCTTACTAATTAATTGATTTAGTGCTTCATAGCAAGCAGTGCCTGATGGCTTATAGCTGTGTTTTATCACTCAGTGAACACACATTGTCTTTATAATTCCTCAGTAATTGATCTGTTTTAACCAATAGCATCAACCTAATTCATCCTAGTAGAGAGAATACAGCGGTATCAGGTATTGACTAAACTGTTCAATGAGACATCTTTTTGCCAGTCACATTTTATATCATGTCCAGTGCAGGGCAAAATGTTGACTAAACCCTTATGCCACACCATGCCACATTTAGAAATATGACATATATAAATCTAAACCATACATAAGCCATAATCTATTTCTTTAAGTCATTTATGTTCTTTTTTTGTGCCACAACATCACATGTCAGTAATCCTTGAAATACCTATTTGCAAAAACAAAAGGGTTTTAATTATTTTCAACTGAGTCATGGATTACCTGCCACTTATTGTGTAATGTAATTTGCTTTATAGATATATTGGATGTCAATAAACTCTTTCTTTGTTGGTTTCCTTTAGACTTCTTTTTGAAGGCAACATTTCCTCTTTCACTTGTATCTGCTGTGTTATTTATATTTATGATAAATTGCTAAAATTATACATTAAAGATATCACACATCCTGAACATATTTAGTGTCTGGATCCAGAGAAAAGAGAATAACACCTGGAGGAAGAGAAGAGAAGAAGATCAAGATGAAGGCCTTTGTAGTTCTGCTAGTGCTGATCTGCTGCCCTCCATGTATGACAGAAGAGGATGACCTTGAAGTAATCACAGCTCTCCTGATCCAGATGAAATCTGAACTCCAGAACACCAAGGCCCAGGTCACCACGATGGAGGCCAAACTGAGAGACAGTGAGAAACATGTGGAGGAGATGAAGAAAGAGAACAAGGGTACAGTAAGAGCTTCTTTCTTGTCGAGATTTCAGTAATTATTTAATAATATACTGTTTATTTGAAAGCCTGTAGTAGGATGCATTTATCTTTCATAGAAAATTGTGTAGGGTATCTTATAAACTACACTAGCCTAAGTGTTGACTGATTACTAATAGGTAACATTTGCAATCTGATTAATTAATCACAATGACATGTTACCCCCCAGCAGAATTAGTGCTACATTTCTGCTTTACAGTGTTACATTTCTGTTTTAGAAAAACAAGGGTACAGTAAGAGTTTCTTCCTTACCTTGATTTCAGCAAATGAATCTATCTTTCGATGTAGAGTTGAATCCTCTACTTCTGTGTTGTTCTTTTAGCACTTTCGATGGAGCTTAAAGATTTAAAAGTCAGATCAAGCACCACAGAGGCTAATGTGGAGGAAACGAAAAAGGTAGATAAAGGTAACTGGAAATAATCTGCTTGTTGTTTTGGGCCATCATCTCTACATTAGGAATCATTTTACACTTCAACTTCTCAGTTTAATTAAATCAATTTAAATGTAATATTAAAATAATTCATGAGTTGATTAGTAATTAAATTAAATTCTGTGTTTTATTTTAGTACTGGCAAAGGAGCTTGGAGATTTAAAAGTCAGGACAAGCACCACAGAGGCCAATATAGAGCAGCTGAAAACTCAAAAGCAAGGTAATTCAAAATCATCTGTACATTATTTTGTCTTGTTTTGGGCCATGATTTCTCAATTTAGCATTATTGGACAGTCAACCTTGATTAAATTGTTTAAAATATTAATTAAAATTAAACTTTAAATATTTTTGTCACTTGTAAATTAGGAAATGGTACATTAGTAAATAAAAAAATATCAAATGTGGGAATGAAGAAACTAGCAAGAACAATGAGCAAAAGCCTCCATCTATGTTTAAAACACAATATTTAGGTTTATTTAAAAGTCTAGTCTGATTAATGGAAAAGGAGTCCAAGCTTTATTTGCAGGGTATTTGATATTGTTTGCTACTGTTTCATTCATGATATTTAATATAGCGTTCATGATTTTATATTTATTTCAATATTAACTTTTTTATGTTTTATTGTTAAATCTTTATAATAACCTTATGGCAATAGATGAAAATTGCTGTACACAATTAATTATTAGTAAAATTATATTTATCCTGATAATATTTAGCACAGTCTATGTGAAAGCCTGTAGTAGGATGCATTTATCTTTCATAGAAAATTGTGTAGGGCATCTTATAAACTACACTAGCCTAAGTGTTGACTGATTACTAATATGTAACATTTGCAATCTGATTAATTAATCACAATGACATGTTACCCCAGTAGAATTAGTATTACATTTCTGCTTTACAGTGTTACATTTCTGTTTTAGGTATGAAGGTATCATTTTCAGCTGCACTCATGGGGTCAGGTAATATTAACTACATCGGACCTTCAAGCACAAAAATGACTCTGGCATTCAGACATGTCTTCACAAACACTGGCAATGCGTACAACCCATCCACAGGTATAAATGAAACTTAACACCCTTACATCCTTGTACACTTACAAATTATGATTGTTGTTGTTGTTGTTGTTTAATAAACAAAGCTAAATAAATATGACATGTTTATCCTCACCTATATAACAGTAATCATTGTAACTCATATTTTAGATATCACATTTTGCTTTATGCTATTATAATTTTTGTTGTTGTTGTTGTATAATTGATTATTATTATTATTATTATTATTAAATTAGCAAAACTAAATAAATATAACATGTTTATCCTCACCTATATAACATTAATCATTGTAACTCATATTTTAGATAATATCACATTTTGATTTATGCTGTTATTATTGTTGTTGTTGTAGTATAATTGATTATTATTATTATTATTATTATTCAGGAATTTTCAGAGCACCCGTGAGAGGAGTTTACCTGTTTCTCCTCTACGTTTATGCTCCTGCTAATGTACATCAACCTTTAACAGCAGCCTTAATGAAGAATGGACAGCAAGTTCTCGTGGCACATGGTCACTTGTCCGTAACATTTACCGTGAACGCCTCCAATGGAGTGTCTCTGCTGCTGGAAGTAGGAGACACAGTCTATGTGCAGTTATGGGTGAACAGAATTATATTTGATAATGTAAACTGCCACACCACATTTAGTGGACACTTGCTTTTCACTGTATGAATAAATGAAGGGCAGGTTTATCCAACTGTTTAATGCAAAGCTTTCAGCACCAAGGTTTTAGTGCTTTAGAGGAACAGCCAGTTCAATGTAAAAAGGTTTTAGATTCTCCAAATGCCCTGCATAGGCTGCACCTGAGAATTCACAGCAGCTGTAGTGCACACTGCCTTTAGCTTCTACTTTCAGCTGTGGCCTTATGTGTTCTTAACCAATGATCTCCAAGAACACAAGTTTCTGAGTCTCAATCACTGTGTGTATCAGCCAGTCAGATAAAATCTGAAATTTGTGAGCAAAATTTTATTTATATATAAACATTGCATATTGAAAGAGACAGAATGATACACTGTCAGTTTATTACAATCTGAAGAATATGAAGCCTGTTAATAATTTGCACAGACCCTGTGATATTACATATAGAAGAGCAGATAGAACATTGTGATGCATGGGCGTCATTAGGCCTTTTTTTCAGGGGGTTGCCGCACAAAAATGTTCTTTAGCCCCTCCTCCCAAAGAAAATTTAAAAATGCATAATGTGTCTATTACAATTGAGCCAAACGAAATCACATAGTCAATGAAACAGCTTCTTCAATAAACAAATCCACTTTAGGGCAGGTGTTAATGGATGGCTTGTTCAGTTTCATTTTTGCGATTTTCCTGGATGGCTTTGTCCAACAAATGCACTTTATTAATATAGTGTTACATGTGTCCATCAAGCACATTTGATAAAGACAGTGTTACATATGTCCACCAAACACACTTTATTAATATAGTGTTACATGTGTCCACCAAACACATTTTATTAATATAGTGTTAAATGTGTCCACCAAACATAATTTATTGATATAGTGTTACGTGTCCACCAAACACAATTTATTAATACAGTTTTACGTGTCCACCAAACACACAATATTAATATAGATTTACATGTGTCCACCAAACATAATTTATTGATAAAGTGTTACATGTGTCCACCAAACACAATTTATTAATATAGTGTTACATCAGTCCACCAAAAACACAAATATTAATATTGTTACGTGTCCACCAAACACACGTTATTAATATAGTGTTACATGTGTCCACCAAACATAACTCATTTATATAGTGTTACATGTGTCCACCAAACACACATTATTGATATAGTGTTGCATGTGTCCACCAAACACACTTTATAAATAAATTGTTACATGTGTCCAGCAAACAAACTTTATTAATAAAGTGTTATGTGTCCACCAAACACACATTATTAATATAGTGTTACATGTCCACCAAATACACTTTATTAATAAAGTGTTACATGTGTCCACCAAACACACATTATTAATATAGTGTTACATGTGTCCGACAAACACACTTTATTAACATAGTGTTACATGTGTCCACCAAATACACTTTATTAATATAGTGTTACATTTGTCCATCAAAAACACTTTATTAATACAGCGTTACGTGTCTACCAAACACACTTTATTAATATAGTGTTACATGTGTCCACCAAACACAATGTATTAATATAGTGTTCCACATGTCCACCAAACACATTTTATTAATATAGTGTTACATTTGTCCATCAAAAACACTTTATTAATACAGCGTTACGTGTCTACCAAACACACTTTATTAATATAGTGTTACATGTGTCCACCAAACACAATGTATTAATATAGTGTTCCACATGTCCACCAAACACATTTTATTAATATAGTGTTACATTTGTCCATCAAAAACACTTTATTAATACAGCGTTACGTGTCTACCAAACACACTTTATTAATATAGTGTTACATGTGTCCACCAAACACAATTTATTAATATAGTGTTCCACATGTCCACCAAACACATTTTATTAATATAGTGTTACATGTGTCCACCAAACACACTTTATTAATATAGTGTTAGGTGTCCACCAAACACGCTTTATTAATATAGTGTTACATGTGTCCACCAAACACAATTTATTAATATAGTGTTGCATGTGTCCACCAAACACACATTATTGATATAGTGTTGCATGTGTCCACCAAACACACATTATTGATATAGTGTTACTGTGACGGCGGCGGGTGAATGGAAGCGAGAGGCGGGTCAGCAGAGAGGTAATCTTTATTCTCCATTGGTAATTCACGATGGGAATACAGGATCTCAAATACAAGGTGTAGAGGAGCTAGTCTTCCTCTAGACAATCAATGATGCGTGGTTCGGCTCGACACAATAGGACCGCTAATGTGCAGCTCCGTCTCCTCAGATCTAAGGGTTAAAATAGGGTTGTTACATTTATCCAACAAACAAACTTTATTAATAAAGTGTTACATGTGTCCACCAAGCACACATTATTAATATGGATTTACAGGTGTCCACCAAACACACATTAGTAATATAGTGTTACGTGTCCACCAAACACACATTAGTAATATAGTGTTACATGTGTCCACCAAATACACATTATTCATTTAGTGTTACGTGTCCACCAAACACACTTTATTAATATAGTGTTACATGTGTCCAACAAATACATTTTATTGACATAGTGTTACGTGTCCACCAAACACACATTATTAGTATAGTGTTACATGTGTATACCAAACACACTTTTTTAATATAGTGTTACATGTGTCCAACAAATACATTTTATTAATATAGTGTTACGTGTCCACCAAACACACTTTATTAATATTATTATGTGTTCACCAAACACGCTCTATTAATATAGTGTTACGTGTCCACCAAACACACTTTATTAATATAGTGTTACCTGTGTCCAACAAATACACTTTATTAATATAGTGTTACATGTCCACCAAACAAACTTTATTAATATTATCACGTGTACACCAAACACACATTATTAATATAGTCTTACATGTGTCCACCAAACACACTTTATTAATATAGTGTTACATGTGCCCACCAAACAAACTTTATTAATATAATTACATGTACGCCAAACACACTTTATTAATATAGTTGTCTCAGTTGGCTCTAGATGGGGTCCGGTGGGCCAAGGATACATCTCCCATGTGACTCCCCGGGTTCTCCTTGTCACCCGGGAAGGGCATACGGAATGTATCAGTTTCTTCCTCCTGCCTGGTCTTACTCACTCCCTCACCCTAGGCTTGGCGTGGCTGCGTGCACATAATCCACAGATGCTGTGGGTAAAAATAACAGATCCTGCAGTGGGCACCGTCTTGCCATCGGAGGTGCTTCCTCAACAAGGCTACACCCCTCCAGGCTACTTCAATAGAAAGCCCAGATGCTGATAGGCTGGTGCCTATTCCTTTGGAGTACCAGGACCTGAAACAGGTCTTCAGCCCCAGCAAAGCCATGTGGCTTCCGCTGCATCGGGACTCGGACTGCTCCATAACACTCAAGGAGGGAGCGGTGCCCCCTCGGTGCAGGATCTACCCGCTCTCTCAGGAGGAGGAGCAGGCCATGGAACAATACATCAAAGAGGCACTGCAACAGGGGTATGTCTGACCCTCAACCTCTCCAGCATCAGCAGGAGTCTTCTTCGTGAAGAAGAGGGACGGGGGCCTGAGACTTTGTGTGGACTACCAAGTGCTCAACAAGCTGCTGGTGCAGTACCCGTATCCTCTCCCCCTGGTACCAGCTGCACTAGAACAACTGAGAGGGGCCCGGTATGTCATGAAACTGGATTTACGTAGTGCATACAACCTAATCCGAATTAAGGAGGGAGATGAATGGTGCCTTCAGCACCTCCACGGGCCACTATGAGTATTTAGTTCTGCCATACCATCTGACAACGGCCCCGTCAGTTTTCCTGGCCTACATTAACGAGCTTCTAAGGGAGCTTCTAAGATTCGTCGTCGCATATATCGATGACATTCTGATCTACTCCCCCTCCCGGAACCAACATGTGCGCGACGTATGGGGCATGCTACAGACCTTATTAGAGAACCACCTACATTGTAAGGCAGAGAAGTGCGAGTTCCATCGCAAGGAGGTCAACTTCCTAGGGAACGCCATTCAACAAGGGTGTGTGGGTATGCAACCAGGCAAGGTGGAGGTAGTGAAGGTGTGGCCCAGGCCATTTACACGCAAGGCACTGCAACGCTTTCTGGGCTTCGCCAGTTTTTACAGGAGGTTCATTAGATCCTTCAGTGCACTGGCAAAGCCTCTCACAGATCAGCTCCGGGGACCTGAGAGAAAGATCAAATGGACTCAGGAGGTCGACAAGGCCTCAAGAACGCCTTCATGACTGCTCCCGTCTTGCAACAACTGGACCCTGAAAGACCTTTCGTGCTAGAGGTAGACGCCTCCGACATAGGATTTCGCAACACATGGGAGAAAGAGGCGACCTGTGGCCCATCGCTTACTTCTCTCGAAAGCTGAGCTCAGCGGAAAGGAACTATGGGGTTGGGGACTGTGAGCTCCTGGCGATGAAGCTAGGTTTCGAGGAGTGGAGACACTGGCTTGAGGGAGCAAGACACCCATTCACGGTAAACACTGACCACAAGAACCTGGAATACCTACAGACCACCAAGAGACTAAACGCCAGGCAAGCCAGGTGATCAATTGCCTTCTCCAGGTTTCGGTTCAAAGTCACCTACAGGCCAGGAGAGAAGAACACCCGAGCGGACGTGCTCTCGTGACAATACACAGCAGAAGCACAGTCCACGAGCTCAGAGCCGGTTCTCTCGCCCACCTGCTTTTTGGCATCCATGGAATGGGAATTGGACCGAAGAATCAAGGAGGCCAATCCCCATCCGCAATGTCCCAATAATCGCCTCTATATCCCCCTGGCACATCGAGGGCACACACTTCCTTGGGGACAGGTCATCCAGGCACAGCCCACACCGCGCAATTGATAGGGGCGTGTTATTGGTGGCCTCCTATACCCAAAGATGTGGTGAGGTACATGGCCTCCTGTCCCGACTGTACTCGCAGTAACACGCCCTGGGTGCCTCCAGCAGGGAAACTCCTCCCCTTGCCTATGCCCCACCGACCATGGTCCCACCTGGCAGTGGACTTCGTAACCAACTTTCCGGTCTCTGAGGGCAACTCCACGGTTCTGAGTATCGTGGATCGGTTTTCAAAGATGGTTAGGTTCGTCCCTTTCGTAGCCCTGCCTACCGCATGGGAGACAGCTGACCTACTGTTCCACCAGTTCGGCCTGCCCGAGGACATCGTTTCAGACCGAGGTCCCCAATTCACATCACGGGTTTGGAAGGAATTGATGGGTAAGCTGAACATCACGGTCAGCTTGACGTCTGGCTATCATCCTCAGGACAATGGGCAGGTGGAATGGGTCAACCAGGAGCTGGGTAAGTTCTTGCGCCTATATTGTAACCACCACCCAGAAACATGGAGTACGTACCTCCCATGGGCAGAATACACGCAGAACTCCTTGCGACACACAGGAACTGGCCTCACCCCCTTTGAATGTGTTCTAGGCTACCAGCCGCCTCTTTACCTCTGGAGCATCCCTACATTGGACCAGCCAGAAGTGGAGAGATGGTGCCAGGAGAGCGAACGGACGTGGGAGGAGACGCACCAAAACCTACGTAGGGCGATCACTGCCTACAAGAGGAAGGCCGACAAGAAAAGAGGGGAGACCCCCAAGTAGGAGATCAGGCAGAAGGTATGTGTCTCTACCAGGGACGGCCGGGCAGGTGCCACAGACAAGCTCGAGGCGAGGTATGAGGACCCCTACTCCATTACCAGCCGGGTTAACAAAGTAACCTGGCGGGGAGTAGTCGAGCTTCCCGGGCCTTCCACATTTCCTCACTGAAGCCCATGAGGGAGGGACCCCTCGCGGAGGAAGAGGATTCCTCGGAAATTCCTCTCCTGCCTCTGGAGATGGAGCAGGGCCCGGTGTACAGGGTACGTTCTCTGCTGGATGGGAGGGGCCGGGGCCTCCAGTACCTGGTGGACTGGGAGGGATACGGTCCTGAAGAGCGCTGTTGGGGCCCGGCCTCCCAGATTTTGGACCCCGACCTCATCGCCTCATTCCATAGGCGGCGCCCGCTGAGGCCTGCCCTGAGTCGACGGGGCCGGCTGTGGGCCGGGGGCCAGTCGGGGCCTTTTGGCGGGGGGGGCATGGTAGACCGGTACCCAAAAAGGGGAGACACACCCCCGCAGGACCAGGACCGTGTTACGCGCTTTCCTCGATCACAATCACCTGTCTTCTGACAGGAGACACCTGCACCTTATTGACCTGCACGTGTATTTATACACCCACAGGTTCGGAAGGATGGGGCTGCACATTAGTAGCCTAGTGACACGAGCCTACTGGAGAGAAGCTACTCCGCTTCTACCCATCCACTAGACTCGGTGACGCAACTTAGAAAAAGTATGAACAATAAAGAACGTGAAAATGGAACTTCACCTCTCGCTTCCTCTCTGCCGCCTCAGTCACAATAGTGCTACATGTCCACCAAATACACTTTATTAATAAAGTGTTACATGTATCCACCAAACACAATTTATTAATATAGTGTTACATGTCCACCAAGTGAACTTTATTTATATAGTGTTACATGTTCACCAAACACACTTGAATAATATAGTGTGACATGTGTCCACTAAACACATTTTATTAATATAGTGTTAAATGTGTCCACCAAACACACTTTATTAATAAAGTGTTACATGTGTCCACCACCACACTTTATTAATATAGTGTTACCTGTGTCCACCAAAGACACTTTATTAATATATTACATGTCACCACAAACACTGGCCTGGGGTACAATCCAAATAAAATTCCCATTTTGAATACTGATTATTAAGACATGGTTCTTCTACTTTCTTTTATAATTATTATTATTATTATTATTATTATTATTATTATTATTTTATAGCTGCCAGTTTTACATGTTCAGTTCTGCCTCTACTGGTGATCAGCAACTTATGACCACATCCTTAATGAAGAATGCACAAGAAATTGTTTCAACACATGGTGAACAGTTTGGTCCACCTTGGTTTAATTGCTTCAATGGTGTGTCGCTGTAAGGGTTGGCACCAGGCCGAGGCCCCCTTCGGCCACCAGAGGGAGGCCTCGAGTCAGGCACACCAATAATCAATGCTTAACACCCAACAGCTGCGCTAGACCTTATATAAGCCCAGTGACCCAGTCCCTCAGTGCTGGCTCTTTGCCAAAGTTCTGAGCCAAGCTCCTAGCCAGTAACTTAAGGTATTGAGGTCTATGAGCCCTCGTGCTAGACCTCACTAATGTGCTGCGATGGTGTCCGTGTTTTTACACGTCCCCTGCCCTCTCCAGTTTTCCTTCTCGAGTCTGTCTCTCTTCCGAGGCTTCCCTTAGACATTCAAGTTCTTCCCCGTTTTCTGGTTTTGTTTGGGAAGTTTTAGTTTGGTTTTCCCCAGTGCATCGGGGTTGCCATTTCTTCCAGTGGCATCCTTTTTATCCTTTTTTCCACGCTCTGCATGGTGTTTTGTGTTTTCCTTTTGTTTTACCTGATCCAAGCTCTAACTGTTCTGCACATGGGCCCACCATTGTTAGAGTGTGGTTTCTAACCCAGTAGGCTATTGGTGTCATCACCTAGCTGACCTGGGTTCAAGCCCACCTTACATTTCCTGCTGCTGGAAGCAGGAGACGTGGTCTATGTGCAGTTATGGGAGAACAGAATCATTATGGATAATGTTCATTGCCACAGCACTTTCAGTGGAACAGCAGTTCAGAATGTAAATAAATGGAGAAAAATAATGAATTAATTATGTAATGATGATCATCAGTGTGAAGGAAATAAAGGAAGTTTCACAACATATGATATGTGTAGTCTTCAAAGTTGCAGAGAGAACACTCATCTCATTCAGTTACTGTTCATGCTTGCAACCTGTGTGCATGACAACAATAATGTTATCTGTTAACAGTTTTTTGAGTTCATTATTTTGCACTGCTATGATGAGGGTGCAATACAGAACATCGTGTTTTGCACATCCCATACATGAACAGTGATACATGGCCCACGTTTGGTAGGTATTAATCACGTCAACAAAACATGCTCTGTCCCAATCAGCAAATAATTTCGAAGCTTGAGCTAAAACAGATGATGGGGAGAGGAGTGCATATGATTAATCAACTCAAAAAAGACCCCCGCATAACCCAATATACTCTCCATAAGAGGGGCGCATAGCAGAGAGCTTTTGGGTAAAAAAAAAAAAAGAACTGCAATTAGCAATACGTGTCTGCCAGTTGCCTGCTTTGCAATCTATGTCTGTCTTAGAATATGTGTCTGCCTTGGAGATGTAATTTGCGATATCGCTCTGGTGATATCATGAGTCATCGCTGATATCGTGAGAACGTCAGTGGTTCAGTCATCATGACTCATGTACAAGGAGAAGTAAGAGGGCAGAGATCAGAGGGGCTGCAGGTCAGATAATAATACAGGCAAGGTCAGAATGACAGGCTGACATGCCTGCAGACTGTGAGAATGCAGCCCAGTAGCTGAATTAAAAATGGGCACCACAGCAGGGGTGTAAACCCTGTCTAATCTGAGGCCAACAAAATAGGAAGCAATTTCTAAGACAATCTAAGACAAGCAAGCATCCCCTGAACAGCAGGAGAGACCCAAACAGAGTACCGGGCCATGGGGCAGTACTGACGTCCATGTTTTTGTTTGATGCCGCTCAACTCATAATGACTATTCCATTGGCGTCTATGTGTACCATAGAAATGTAATAACTTTAAACCATGCTGCTCACGATCACCGATGCTGTTTGCAGATAGACTCTTTTTTGCAGGTAGTCTCTTTTGCTTGACTCCAGTATGTTTCCAAGTCTGCTGCACTATAGTTAGCACTACATATCAAGGCTTATCTTTCTGAGTAAAGACTCCACTTGTCACGAATCTCCTTCACGTGGATTTGTCTCAATGTGTCCAGCGTTACACGGCTGTACTCATTATTTAGCTGTATCCAAATCCCATTCATGCTCTCCATATGTTGCAGCCATTACTGCATGGAGTACGGTTGTTCGCTATAATTTTTTCGTCCAGTCAGAAAACTTTTATTTATTTCCAGTACCAGTAGATGAGTAAGCATAAAATATTTTTAATACATTTCTATAATAACGTTTGAACAGGCCTCGCTGAACAGTCTGGGTAAAACCCACAACAGACAGGCAATAGAGGACATTGGTTAAGGTGATGTTCAACTTGCTTAAGAGGTCTATAAGGAAATGCATTCAGAAAATCATATATCATAATTAAGTGAATTTACCCAACAATGTGAAAAGGCCTCAAGCCAAAATCAAGCTGCTGAAAGGAACTGTTTTAGGGTGGTTGTACTGTAATACTTAATACTCTCTATGCCACCTGCAACCATCTGCAGTAAACCCACAGCAAAATCTTGGTAATAGATTTTTGTCACAAAAAAAACTGCCAAATGTAGATGCACTACAATGGATTAAGAGTCTGAATGATCTAAACTAAAATTACCTAAACACCATCTACAGTAAACCCATGGGAGAACTTGTAAATGGACTTTCAGTGCATCACAAACTGTAAAGTTTACTTCTAACTTTCCCAGCTGGGGTATTTATCCATATACACAGATGAATATAAAGCTTCAAGCAGGAAAAGGCATCAAGCTCAGATACTCAAACATCCTCTAACCACAAAGCTTTTATATAAAATATGAACAACTTAGTGGGACTAATTGAAGCTGATGTAAGGCATCCTGACTAAAGTAAGTTATTGGTGGTGAAAAAAAAATGTCAATTTTACTGCCTTGCGCTCTGTAATCAGTGACTAAAAACTTCAGCAAGGAGAGTGTTGCATGGTGATCATTCTGTCACAGTCTATAATCTGTCACACTAGCCACAGCGGCACCGTCGGACAAGGACTACACTACCCAGAAAACCCCTGTTCGTTCCCAGTCATCTGAATATTGATAGCACCTGTTAACCTGGTGTGTCTTCGTGCATATAAATCCCTAGGCGTTCATTCAATCCTTGTGAAGTCTCATTTGCCTTGCCATACTGAGCAATATTGTATAGTTGTATTGTTTCTCTGGTCCCTTATTTCTTTGCTTGTATTTTTGGATGCCCCTTTTTGGATTTGTTTGCTGTATCAGATATTCACTGGATCTTGACCCTGCCTGTTTCTCGGATTACGTTTTGGATTGTCCTTCACTATTAAAATTCTCAGTTTTCCTGCATTCGACTCTGTCTCTGTTCTCCAAACATTACAGAAGATTTTGCCACTACTATGGAGTCAGCAGATACTAGGATGTTTCCAGACACTTTAACCGCTCAAGGGCAACTGTTAAGCCAGCATCATCAAAGACTGGAATCCTTGAGTCATATGGTGGAGGAGTTGACTAGGCAGACACAGCAACTTACTGCCTTGGTTCCCTCGGTCACGGAATTAACGCCCTACTTGGCTGCACTACCTGCCAGTGAGGTGAGAAATCCTGCTAGTAGCGGATGGATCAATGCGGCATTAACAACTGCTTACAGACAAGGACTTAATTCATAAATTGTTAGTGTTGGCTTGTGGCAGTGAATCCCAGTCATTTGAGGGTCTCATATCAATGTCTATACATCTGGACAACCTCCTGCATGAGAGAGGAAAGAATATATGACATTGACAAGTTCAGTCCCCACTACTGGAGGTGGAGGATATGCAGATTGGTAACCTTTGTCTCAGCGCATATGAGGAGACGCAGATATCTCCTGGTGTCATGAATGGCCACCCTCCTTTCTCCGTGTCTCTGTTTTATTTGTCTCCTGTGTTTAGTTTCCCTCGTTTATTAAAGAACCTCCTGCATCTGTGTTCTGCCTCTCGCCTCGTCCCCGCAAATACGTTACACCTGAGGCCATTGTTTATATTGTGCAGAATCTGGACATATTCTCTGTACCTGTTATGCGGTTACTCACAGAGGAAGGAACAAAACCTCCAATAAAAGTTCTGAGGAGACAAAGGTGAGTAGTTCCCTTTTCTTGACTACTCGGAAACCATTGGTGATAAGGGCGGAGTTGCTATATAATGACTGTACTGCTCTTGGAAACTTTCTCACTGAGCAACTAGTGTGCAGTTTGAACATCAAAACCATCATTTTATCACCTGTATTAAAAATTAGCTTAGTGGATGGAAGCCCCATTGGATCTGGTTTCATTACACACTTTACTGTTCCTGTTACTTTGTGCACCAGTGCCCTTCACATGGAAAATACAGTGTCTGGCCAAAATAAAGCTCACCACCTGGATTTAACTAAGTAAATAGGTAAGAGGATAATTACTGCATGGGTGATTGTTTCAGCTGGCAAGTTATTTAACCCTAACTGATGCAGTGAGTAGCTTCTCATTTGTTAAACAACCATGTCAAAATACACATCCTGTGGTCATGGAAAAGATGTTAATCTGTTTCAGAAGGGTCAAATTATTGTCATGCATCAAGCAGAGAAAACATCTGAGGAGTGTGATGGAAAATGATACGAAACTATGCATTATGTGATTCATATAAAATCACACTGATCCTTTTGTTCGTAAATTAATAATGCTGTTTGCACATTTGTATCCACCTGTTGCTGATTAAGTTGAACATGTATCAGGAACTGTTAACATCAAGGTCAACTTGACACACAACCCACACTGTTTGGAGTCAGTTTGGGTTGGTTTGTGGAAAAAACCAAGCCGAGAGCTGATTGGCTTATAGCCACAGCAACAAAGGAAAGAAGAGCTGCTTAAGAAAAGATGATTGGTTAAAGACAGCACAGGAGTAGTATAACTAGCCACGGTTTTGTATACTCGGGGCTCCCTACCTGAGGAGAGCCAAACATTTATTTTATTCTTTTTTTCTTATTAAATTACTCTCTTAATCACGTCTGACTTGCTGTTTGTTCAAAATTCCACAACAGAAATTGGCGTAGTCGGCAGGATCAGCGGTGACTAAACTTCGAGGACGCTCCTCAGAGAGAAAACTGAGCTGGAGAAAGAGGGAAACCCACAAGAATACGGGAAAGTACCTAACCAGGGAGTGACGTCCCGCTAGACTCCGGTGGTGTGCTCCGCCTGATCCAACGAACAGAAAGTAAGTGGTGAAGTTCAGTAATTCAATCCTAGAAGAAAGTGACGTAGTGATCTGCCTGAGTCCACCCTGGGGTGGGTCTGTAAAGTAGCATAGTATATGAGATACTAGGGCTTAAAAATAGGGTCAAGAGGACTCCGGAGTCTGGGACTCCGCCAGCCTAAGAGAATAGGCACACTGAGTAGACGTACTAGTGTAAGAAATAGGCCCGGGCCGACAGACCACCCCGCAGGGAAAGGAGTGGACTCAGTGAACCAGCACGGATTGCTGGAGCAGAACTAAATTAAAGCAACGTCGGAGACGTGATTGACAGAAGGAAAAAAAAAAAAAAGGGAAAATTTTAAATAAAAATATTAGTACGCCCTTTACCCTCATAAAAAAAAAGGGAGAAAGAAACAAACAAATAAACTCTTTTCTCTATCATATTTGGGTTTATTTGTTTGTTTATTTTATTTGTTTATCGCCCTTTACCCTTATTTAAAAAAAAAAAAAAAAAAAAAAAAAAAAAAGGGTGGAGGGAAGCAGCAGGTAGGGCATAGAAAAGGTAATAATGAAGTGTCTCAGTGTGTTTCCTTAGCTGATCCTGACCTCGATGCCGCCCCGCCGAGAGCCCCCAGCTGATTCAACAACCACAAGCATCAGGAAACCCACCTCCTTATCCCGAACCAGGGACTTCATCGCTAACATCAAAGCCGTCTCCATATGACGAACCAAGACGGCAACTGGAGGCAATAACCTCACCAGTGGCTCATCACACTCGGTCACGCCACTATAAAGCCATCCGCAGGGCCTGACAGAGGCTATGCCCCGCAGTTCCCGATGGTGGAGGTATCTGGACCTGAGGGAGTGATTATGGTCCACCGTCACTGGACTGCAGACGACATCATGAAAGCGGCCGACGGACTGAGCAAGCCAGGTGACACCGGCGGACGACGCTTCAGACAAGAACTGATGGCATTCGTGCAGTCCTGCAGACCAACTCGGGCTGAATTGAGACGGTTGCTGATGATTCGACTCGGACTGCAGTATAACCGCATTGACAGAAACTGGGTGAATGGAGATATCTGTCTCCATCTGCCTGAGTGGAATGCACCGCCCCAAGGCCAACCTGACCTAAACAGCGCATACAGAGAGATAAGAGGACTCATTGAAAGAGTGGAAGCAGCATACCCAACAACTGTTAACACTGATGTGATAGCAGCATGCAAGCAAAGAGACGATGAGCCCGTCGCAGATTTCCTCGTCCGCTTGACACGCGTCCACACTGACCATTGTGGAATTGACGCGCCAGCACAACGTGCAGTGGGCCCCGGAGAAGTGGGGGCATGGGAAGCTCATCTGAGAAACAGCTTCCTTATGAACATGAGAAAGGACATTAGCGACCTTATCAGAAAAAACTGCATCGGCTACAGTAGAGCCCCTTTGTCGACTATTGAAGAACACGCCAAGCATCATGAAACCATCCTGGGTAAGAAGGACGCTAAACGGGAGTGCCAGCGCGCCGACACCACTCATCAGGCGATGCTGACCATGCTCCAGACAGTAGGGGACAGAGGAAGAGGTCGTGGACGAGGGAGAGGAAGAGGCTGAGGAAAGGGACTTGAAGGGAAAGAGTGCTACAATTGTGGGAAGTTTGGACACTTTGCAAAAGAATGTCCTGAGGGGGAGAACGAAGAAGATTTCGGTAATTTTGATCCTACAATTAAGGAAGTCAAGCTAGACTGACGGGCGGTGGAGAGGCAGGACGGCGACGGACCACTGAGAGAAGACGGCAAAAGGGAAGTGACAAATTTAAATTACCAACTATTACAGCAGATTAGTAAAGGGCCAAGAGGCCTCCCCGAGGTAACTGTGAAAGTAGAGGGAAAAAATGTTAGGTTTTTGGTTGACAGTGGTGCCACCCACTAAGTGTTAAAAGAAGGTTTAATAGAATGTAGCATGAGACCAGGATATGGGATAACAGTAATTGGAGTGGGAGGTCATCCCATTGATGAAAGGATGTCCGAGCCTCTCCAATGTAGTTTAGGAAACAGCCAATTCAAACACAGCTTTTTGGTGTCAGAAACCTGTCCAATTAATTTGTTAGCTAGAGATTTAATGTGTAAACTTGGGTGCACAATTAGCAGCAACCCAGAGGGGTTATTTGTTATGTGGGAAACACCTACACAGGGAGTCCAGCTAGAGGCAGGAGTCCCTTTGTACATGTATGAATTGCAGTGCACTGCTGGGGAAGTACTAACACATTTTATGACTGAAGTTACTAACACGCTACCTGGTGAGCTGACAGTTAAACAAAGTGACTCTATTCACTGTACAATGAAGGTCCATGAGGGATCTGATGTTGATTTTGAACAGAAATTTGACTTGGGAGGCAGTGACAGTTGGATTATCACAGCTATAGCGTGGGACTGCGAGTGGGCTGCGGGAGTGGTGCAGCTCTCAGATAAACAGAAATCTTTATATTCAATCTCACATGCAGCACCTCATGTGTCGCTGGCTAGCGCACATGTTGACCCAGACTGGCAGAGAGTAGGGTTGTGGACAAAACACGTGTTGCGCACAACTGATTTGATAAAAGAACCCCAGTGTAAAGTCATGTACAGCCCAAGCATAGATGTGTGGAAAATGCCAACCCCGTATAGGCTAAATTGTAAAAGGGGGGTTGAGCTTGTAAGTCCTAATATAGTAATTATGGCAGCCTCTGTTACCCTCTCAGAGGAAGAGGAGGAGGAATTGAAAACAGTTCCTGCAGGATTATGGGCACAGGGAAAAAATGATGTGGGCTTAATAAAAGGATGTGAGCCTGTCCACATCACCCCAAAATCTGATTACAGACCACGCCAGCACCAATACCCTCTAAAACCAGCGGCAGTGGAGGGCATCAGGCCTGTGTTCCAATCATTAAAACAAGCAGGAGTTATCATACCATGCCCAGATTCACCAGTACGTACTCCAATTTTCCCAGTTAAAAAGCCAGGGAGAGATGAACGGAGATTTGTGCAGGATTTGCAGGCTGTCAACACGGCAGTACACCCTAGAGCCCCAGAAGTTCCAAACCTGCACACCATTCTCTCTCAGATCCCACCAGACAGTAAGTGGTTCAGTGTAGTTGATTTGGCCAACGCTTTCTTTAGCGTACCTGTGCACAAGGATAGCCAATTTTGGTTTGCTTTTACTTTTGAAGGAAAGCCATACACATTCACGAGATTGTGTCAGGGGTATTGTGAATCACCAACTATTTACAATGCCGCCTTACATCGAAGCCTAGAGGCTTTAGAACTCCCTGAAGGAACAGCCTTGCTGCAATACGTTGATGATCTTTTGATTTGTGGAAGAACACGAGAAGCGTGTAAACAAGCCACGGTGGCACTGCTACATCATTTAGCAGAGGAAAGGCCATAAGGCATCCAAATCCAAATTACAGTTTTGTAAGCAGCAAGTGCATTTTTTAGGACATGACATCACTGAACAAACGCGCATGCTGACTAAAGACCGAGTGAACTATACCAAGACCCACGACGAAAAAACAACTGCTGTCCTTCTTAGGCATGTGTTCCTATTGTAGAACATTCATACCATCTTATGCAGAGCATGAGGGGCCACTCAGAAATATAATACGGACCAAGGGATCGAATTCCTCTCAGTTAGAATGGGTGCCAGAAGCTGAAGCGGCCTTTACAGCACCGAAGCAGTTATTACAGGTCATGCCTGCTTTAGGCATTCCAGATCCCAATAAATCATTTGAACAAACCATGTCTCCCCACTTCTTATATGAAAGGACCAATTGAGATTGCTCATGGAAGAAGTCACATGAGCAAAGGGGGGGGATAGTGGAGAGTATAACGAGACATTGGTATGCACCGGGAATAAACACACATACCCAAAAAATTTTGTTCCCGATGCTTGGTATGTGCACAAAACACACCACACGGAGACAATCATACCAAACACGCACCCGCCGGACACCCGCCGCCTAGTGAGCCATTTCAACATTGGCAAATAGATTTTGTAGAACTAACACCAGCCAAAGGGAAGAGGTACATGTGTGTGTATGTGTGTTTAGTAAGTGGGTGGAGGCCTTCCCAACAGGGAAACAAGATAGTGATGCAGTAGCAAAAGCGCTACTGAGAGAAATAATTCCCAGATGGGGGTTACCACAACGAGTGTCCAGTGACAATGGGACACCCTTCGTACATGAAGGGCTAAAGGCTCTGACTAAATACCTAGGGGTGGATATGAGAAAACACTGCAGTTATCACCCTGCTAGTGCAGGGGCAGTAGAACGGGCAAACGGTACCATTAAAGGGGGTCTAGCTAAATTAATGCAGGAAACGGGCATGAATTGGGTAAAATGCCTTCCCCTCGTCCTGTGGCAATGTCAAACCAGGTCGCAGGCACGAACAGGCTTATCAGCTTTTGAGATGGTGTTTGGACGGCCTCCCAACACGGGGATAGGTCCGCCCGACTGGGATACTAACCTGATCAATGAATCGCTTTTGCAGTATTGTGTGTCTCTGCACAAATCTCTTTTCCATGTGTCTAAGCAGGTGAAGGCAGTCCTTCCTGAGGTGACGGACAATCCCCTCCATACACATCAGCCAGGCGATTGGGTGCTGATTAAGGACTTCAGGAGGAAGCGGTGGAGCCAACCAAGGTGGAGAGGACCATTCCAAGTACTACTGACGACACAAAACCGCATGGCCTTGGACATGCTCCTTGCTAAGGAAGGGGGAGTGTGCTCGATGATAGGCGACCATTGTTGCACGTACATACCGCCCAGTGATGCACCTGGAGGTAATATCTCCATGGCCTTGGACCACATGAGTAAGATTGCTGACCAACTTCGTGCTGAAGAAGCCGGAGTGAGACCTTGGGACTGGAAACAGGGATCTCTATTCTCAATGTGGAAAAGTATTGTAATTATGATTTTCCATCCATTTTACTACTTGCCTTGATTATATGTTGTGGACCCTTGTTATGTCAATGTATGCTTAGTACTATTCGCATCAATATGGATACCAGATACCAACTTATTCAGGTCACTAAAGAGGACCTGGATGAGGATAACACCCTGTACCTGCACACCGTATTCTCTGATAATTAACAAATGATTGTATAAGAATCAAAGGGGGGAAATGTGATGGAAAATGATACGAAACTATGCATTATGTGATTCATATAAAATCAAACTGATCCTTTTGTTCGTAAATTAATAATGCTGTTTGCACATTTGTATCCACCTGTTGCTGATTAAGTTGAACATGTATCAGGAACTGTTAACATCAAGGTCAACTTGACACACAACCCACACTGTTTGGAGTCAGTTTGGGTTGGTTTGTGGAAAAAACCAAGCCGAGAGCTGATTGGCTTATAGCCACAGCAACAAAGGAAAGAAGAGCTGCTTAAGAAAAGATGATTGGTTAAAGACAGCACAGGAGTAGTATAACTAGCCACGGTTTTGTATACTCGGGGCTCCCTACCTGAGGAGAGCCAAACATTTATTTTATTCTTTTTTCTTATTAAATTACTCTCTTAATCACGTCTGACTTGCTGTTTGTTCAAAATTCCACAACAGGAGATTGCTGAAACTACTGAAATCGGGTTAAGAACAGTAGAAGGACAGTGGAGAAACATCATCTTTGAGGAAGGAATGTGGTTGGAAAAAATCTTGAATGATTGTGATCGGTGATCACTTAAACGTGTGGTGAAATCAAATAGTAGAAAAACAACAGTAGAACTCAGGGATATGTTTAATAGTAACCATTCACCTCAGAGCATACTGGGGCCTGTTAAGCACTCGGTGAGATATTTTAACTGTGCTGGAATTGACGCATGCTAGATGCTTGTATTTTGCTTTGGAGAAAGCATAAAAAGTTAAAATATAAAATTATGACTTTTTATTTTATTTCAATTTGAAATTATCTATTTCCTTTTATCTCTGTTTAGCATTGTTTAAATTTCTGCTACATTTGACATGGTTATATAATTAAAATAAATCAGCTTAAAAATATTTTAATTTCATTTGATTTGTATACATGAAGGTACACACACCTGGGATCAGTTGATGGTCAGATCTTTGGCTATGTAATTAGCAAATATGCAATAGTTGTTCGTTGCAAAACAAATTAACAAAGCAATAAACATGAGTGGATTAAAACCAAAAGCAATCCCAAACATAGAAGAGGAAATTGAAAAAACACAATAGCAAGCCCCAAAACAAAGATACACATTCAAAACATCAAACAGCAAATTAAAAAAACTCAAGAGAAAATCAAAAGAAATACATCCCCAAAAACACACAAATACATAAATCCAAATAATTAAAATGGCAAATTTGAAAATACATTGATCATACAAATGTGTGACATGTGTTTCTCTGTTGCACATTTCTGTATCCCTACTCTAAAATGCCATAAAACATTTTTCAAAACCTAAACATTTCTTATACACACACAGACACAATTCTCAAAGCCTCTTTTTGTTTGTAATGTATCCCATCACCTCAATGGACGTCCCTCTCAAAATGAATGAAATATAAGTCAAAAATTGAGCTCAGAGGAACACTCAGGATAGCGGCTAACGAAAGACTGGTGGTGTTTCCAAAGGTGTGTGTGAGGGAGAGACTGATTTACAGGGACAGTAATGAAGGTGAGAGCAATCAAGTGTGGGAGATGAGTGTTGCCGCAGGAACCACTAGCACTCACAGGCTGAGGACCTCTGGAGGCTGGAACTGGGAGTACCACTGACACCTAACTGCATACATAGATGTCTTAATGGAGAAGGAATGTAAGCTGTAGAGCATGAACTAAACTAAAATGTGAAAATGAACGTGCATTTTGCACTTTTGCACTTGGCCCAGAAAAATGAATCCAGTTGTACTTCCACGTCATTCATTGCTTATTCTGAATGATGACAGGTGCCTTGCTGTCTCCTGTCACTTGGGCAATAGTGAAGATCTCGCTCTCTTATACCTACTGGATATTTGAAACATGAGCTTATCATTACATTTAGCCCATCTTTCTTTCCATATGAATCTGCATTGTTATTTCATCTAATTTTCTACAGTTGTCCAACCCACAGTCTTTCACATTTTCACATTCCTTTTGTTCAGCAAAGGTTTTAATAGTCTGGCAGGTGCTGGAGATAGATATTCTTGTTAAAAACAAATCTTTAAACATGAAATCTGCGATCTGAGGAACTGGACAGCTTCTAACTGTTATACTGTTGGCCATTTAAATTTAATAATTTCTGCAGCATTGCTAATGGCCACATTCTTGAACCACAATGAGAAGTCTATAATTACCCAACAAACAGATCTCCTCTGAAAAGGTTCCCAAATGCTTTTCTATTCCTGATCAAATGTAATAATGCTTGAAGAGACAGCCATAAGGCAACACTAGTGTTAGTATCATTATGGAGAGTACCTTTTACTCTATGGGCTGTGCAATAAAAATATAAATTCATGCCTGAACATCTCCGAAAACAAGATTCCCATGCCATCGGAATTAGTGTGACTGTTTATTGAGTTACCTTGCTGTACTTTTCAGTTTCTCCTCATGATGAAATTGCATTTTCCCAAATAGTAAACTGACAAAGACCTGTATTCCTGCTGCAGTAGGTGCCAGGTGTGGTTGTGGCAAAGAACAACTACCTTTGCTCCCTGCTGATACAACTGTAAGGACTGATTTGCCTTCCAGTCAGACAGTAGTGTGGCTTAGTCTATGCACACTAGTGTCCTGCAGTTTGACTTTGGCTTGTGGGTTTGTTTTGATTGGTCAGAGCCATTCTGTAGTGTTGCAGATCCATAGTCTACTTCTGTTTATCTCCATCTTTTTTTCCTGTCCTTTTTTTATTTGCAGATAAATAAACACACACACACACACCTGTGGTATTGTGCAGTATTACTTTAGTAAAAGGCTCATCAAGTTTTGGCTCATACAGTTCACTACCACCACCTACTGGACAAAGACCCCGCCCCTTTTTTCATATAAGTAATTCTCAGTCTCTGAGCCCCTGTGGGGCATTCCACAAAACAAAGAGGGTTTAGCAAGCAGTATAGTACACTGCAGCACAGCACTGGTGTGATGGTGACTATGAAATTCACATTTAATTCAAGGGTAGGTATTACTGTTTAGCCCCTTTTTTATAGACAGTCCTGCAATTTTCCTGCCCTAGTGTGTGCCATTATATCTTTACATAATTCAAAAGGTCTAAATGTGTTCTAAATATACTATTTGCATCTGGAATGTGTTGCTGTTGACTCTCCATATTATAACAAAAGCAGCAAAGCCAGTAGATGATGAAAAAATTCTATTAATCATGAGGAAATACCTATTTTCTATACAGATAAAAGACAGGATATAGATTTAGATGTGTCAAACACTAACATAAAGTAAAGAACATGTCAACATAACCTCAGGTTTACCACAAGATGCAAACCACTGTTAAGCCTTAACAACAAATTATATCTTTCTAAGGAATACATATAAAATGCCTGTAGAATTCTTAGAGGTTTATAGAAGGAAGAGGTGAAGATACGCTTACTGCACTGATGTAAAGAAAAAGGTTTTGAGTGAAAAAGGAACTGCTCCTGTTCCAAGGTTTCACTGCATTCAGTCTTTGCTGTGTCTCATACGTAACTAGCCAAAACATCCACATCCACAGAAATACTGGAAATATGTTGGGCATGTAACTGTAATAATGATAAATTCCTGTCAATATAACCCACTACAAATGCAAAATCTAGATTTAGGATAACTCAAGTTATACACTTCTCAACCAGCTTCAACTTGCTTTACGGAACTTTCATGCATTCAAATATAATTGGGATGCTAAAAAATACTAGAGATGTTCCCAGTCAAACAAGTTGTACAAGTTACCTATTTCTGCTTGATAAAATTATTAAAACTGCCATTACAAAAAACTGTTGTGATTCTGTAATGTGCAGCATCTAATCACGTTAGGATTTGTGTGCTAAACAAAGTTTCATTTTCACAGGGTTGGCAGTTTCTGCAAACTTGCTGTCACAGCTGGCTTTGGTGCAGGTGTTTTCAATCCTCATTTTCACATCATTTCGTAGACAGAGCCAGTAAGATGCACACACACTTCTTTCAAAGTAAATTTTAGATTATTTACTCCTAAAATTAAAGGCTTGTCAGCAAGATAATCTAGAGTTTAATGTATGGCAGCCCTGAGCCCAATCAAGCCTTACATTGAAAATGTAGATTAGACTTTTATGTAGATTAAATTTTTAATGTTGATGAAGACTTAATGACCACAAATGAATAAATGTAATTATTATTCCATTAATTGTTCCTTATTGACCTCCATTAGTGTTGAACTGTTAGTGGTTCCTGAAAACAAAACACCATTTAAAATATAGAATACAATATAATGGCCAAATAATGAACGTGCTGCCACTGCGTTTGTTCAGTACCATCTTGTGTTTAGTGAACTGCAACACCCCGTTAACCTCATTTCACACTGTCAGTGCAAGGTACTGGGGTCTATGAAGGCCCTCACAACTCAAAAACCATGGTGGCTGATCTGTGCACTCCACCCACTGTTCAAAACTGCTGCAGGACCACTCACTGTTTATTCAAACCACACAAACTCTTTATGTACTTAGCAACTCTTTTTCAGCTGTGCTTGCTGCAGGCTAATAATAATGCATTGAGTCTCTCAGTCAATTGATTCAATTGACTCATTTCCAGCCTATGGCCATTTCAGTACAAATTTTATTTATATAGCACATTTGCGTTATAGGCCACTTCTAATTCTACGGCCTTCACAATTCAAAGTGGGTATGAAAAAGGACTTTGCCATGAAAAAGGAGATTCAGAAATTTTACTGTTGGCTATGAAGTGACAGAAACAATCAAAAGGTTTCAGAGTTATTAAACTGTTACAGAGGTCCTTTCTAGACAGTGCAGTGAACAGTAGCAAGGGTCTTAATAAAACTTAACATTCAACCTCTTTTCAGTACTTAATTGGGAACTGAAACAGGAAGGTCAAATTTATTTGCCACACATATGGGTCATGCTGATCCTATATTACTGAGAGGAATCATAATAGATATCAATAACTTAAAAACTTAAACTTAACTGTAAATATTGCCTTAAAAATAGAAATTGTGTTGTATCATGGTGAACCCTAAGGTTTACACCCTTAATGTTCATCTTGGGCCAAAAAGGGTTTTCTTGCAAGTACTGTCACAAATGCCACCCGTTCTTAGACTTACCTTTAGGAACATGTGCCAAGTTCTTCAGCATTGCATACTGTTACCTTATAGCCCTGTTCCTTAAAAATTACCTTACTGCAGAGTTTATTTCCAACCATAACCTACATATCTAGAAAATACTGAAAAGCTATACTCTTGATGTTGAAACCAACGGAAACTTAATTAATGTTACAGAACTGACAGGACACCAAGGTATTTGCTTTTTGTTTTTGTTAAAATTAATTTCTGATTTGTTCTTTCAAAATGTATTGGAGTAAACTTATGTATTTTAATAATGCAGGAAAGTTATGTAACATAAGAGGAATAGCTATTTTATTCACTAGCAGCATCTTCAGGGCGTAATCCTTCCAGGTAAAATTATCTAAAAAAATAATTAATCATTAATTAAAAATGAAAAATCATTAATTTAAAATGGCCATAAATAAAGACTAACAACCCAACACACCACAGCTATGTAGCGGTCACCTGGAAATAGGAAGCGACCATATTTTTGCCCTTAGAAGGCGTCGATTTACCACGTGACCACATCCGGTCATTTTTGATTGGCTCGAACGTTATCTGAGCTTTGCGCGTGCGTTGTGGCTTCTAAGCGCTGTAAGCTCGTGGGTCCCCGCGAGGTACGCGGAGACTATCTGTTGAGCAAAGGGGAAGGTTTGTTGTTGAAGGATTTTTGGTCGCAGTGTGTAAATCTAACTCGAGTTTAACTCATCCGACGTGTTATGGAGAGTAGCAGCGATTCGGAAACGTGTCTAATGGTACGAGACAGCTTTGGCGCGTGAGTTAGCTTAGCTAGCGTTAGCCACATGCTTGGACTGTTGTGTTTATTGTTTAGGAATATCTGTGTCCTCTCAGTGACTGCAAAGCAAATCCTTTTGCGTAGCACGGATAATGTATATGTTAACATATTGCTGTCCATGGGGCTTTAGACGAACTGTAGCAAGAGTCATTTTCAGTTTTCCATTTAAATGTCAGTTATGTGTGCGCATCGGGTTGCATGTGCTTTAAAAGATGATGCAGTTTTACTCCTGACCGAGCTGTGAAGGTAGAGGTGTAGTCATGTGAGACTCTCCCACGACGGCCTTCCCATTACCGCAATAAGCGGTTTGCACTTTATCCCTCGCGATAGCTGCGCGCTCGTGGAGCAGTTCTTAAAAAACGCACAGACTTCACACATTCAACTGTCTTGAACATGCGGTAATGTTGAAACGCTTGTAAAGAATTACGCCTTCACACTGTTCACATCCTTTCAGATGTCAATTACGTTAATTGTATGGTCTGAGGCATGAGCTGCCGCGTTTGCGTATGCTGCAGCTTGCCTAACAGGACCTATATTATACCAGATGAGGCTAAGAGAAGTTTCACTTGGCAGTTGCAGGTGTGAGCATGTGTTCAGCTGTTTGATGCTCATGTATGATACTGCCCACAATCCTTTTTGTTTTTCCTACTTTTTGTTTGTTTCAAGTTTGTATTGTATTTGCTGTTAACTGCCATACCTTTTTAATACAAGGACACGCTACAAGGAGAGCCAGCGATGCACTTAATTACGTACAATTGTTTTTTCCCTGTCAGTGATGTTCTGGGACCTACAATGATGCACATAGATCTCATACAAATGGATTTTTCAGGCTCATAATTGTGGGTATGTTGTGTATAGGCCTATTCTGGCTCTGCTCAGGCTCTGTTTTCTCTTTTGCAGGGTGACGTCAAGCTGGTAGGTGTTGGCGCTTACCTGATTGCTCGCAGACAGTGGTGAAATATAAGGGCGTTCCTCCTCACAGTATCAAGGGAGCTCATCACCACCAAGTTTAGCTTTGTTTCACCATACCTGGATTCTTTTCTTATTTTATGTAGTTAAAATCTGTACAGCTTTCACTATATTTTAAATTCTTTGAGTGTGCAGAATGACATTCCTGTGATGTCACAGACATAAATAACCAGAAAGGATTTTACGTTTGAATGTCATTTTGCACATTCACAACAAAAGTTAAGCAAGAGATGTGTATATGTGCCTTATTTAATTATGAATCTAATCATCCATTAATAATACAAAACAATGAAGGATTAAATTACTAAATGAGGACTTAAACTGCACAAACTGTGTTTTTGAATGCATTATTAATTCAGGCTGTGCCTTGTAATGCATCTTACGTAAATGCCTGACCACTTGAGTAATATTTTCTAAACACCAGGAACCCTGTTCGGTTGTAGTACATTCCCTCCCCATACCTTTTAGACAAATCACAGTCAGTGTTGTGACTTTGGATTCTACTGTTATGCAAAATGTTGAGTGGGAAATTCTGTGCTTGCTGATGTCTTGACAAAGTCTCTTCTGTAAACAAGAATGTAGCTCATGCAAGCAATGTGACATTGTAGGGCCTATGAATTTGGTCTTTCAAGACCAGAATAAATACCTTCAATATCACATCTGGTGTAAATCCTTTTTTTCTGCTGGGTATGTTGACATTACTATGAGTTCAAGAAAAATGTCAGCGCTAGTCAGAATGTATTATTGTTTAGTGAAATATCAAGGATTCCACTACTTTTCTAAGACAGATTGGGGGCAGAAACATGTCTGCCGATCTTTGTAAACTAGCTGAGCTTCTGGTGTGTAGCAAACAATGTAAATTGATTTTAAGTGTATTTTTTTCTATCAACTGCAGCTCACATAAGATGAACCACTTTATGCTCCATGTCACGGATCCCCCATATGGAGGCGGCCCTGTTTAAAACGGATTTGGTATAAAGTTTCGACACATCCAGGCCACTAGGTGTCAGTATAATATCTTTCATAATATGAAGAATCCCTGCTTAACCTAAATTAGACCACGGGAGCTTTAATGTCAGTATGCAAACTGTGGAAATATACTGCGTAATCGCATATGTAGATGTCTTCATTCAGAGAGTTTCGTACATTCATAAAAGAAATCACAAGGGAGACCGATTATGTGAGAGTATGTGTTAAGAATGTAAACAGCTCTGGGCGTTATAAACATTTATGCGTGCATAAGCCTCAGGCATAACAATTTCCATTACTCCACAGCAGTGTGCGGAGCCCATTTACACCAAATAACTGGTTTCTTAACTTAATGGTGAACTCCCAGTGACAGTTCGAGTTGTCTTTAGACTGCATTTAGAGCTGGTTGATGTTTTACAGTGGTTTTTGGTTTCGTAGGCCATGGGTTACTGCTTATAACTGAGTGGACTTCACTATTTACTGCTCGGGTTAATCTGGTCTGTTGGATCAAGTAGCGTATAAATATGCGCGGACATGCAGGAATGGCATGTGCTATTTATTCTAATATATTTCTAGTGATTCTAATATATGTCTAGTTATTATAATATTATTCCTAGTTATTCTAATATATTTTTCGTATTTTTTCTCTCTCTAAAGTTGGTCCGTCAGTCTGTGACATTCAGATCTTCACCGATCGAGGTCATTGCAGCGCTGTTCGTTCTTCTTATCGTATCAGTCATGTGGTTGTCATGTGTGGCCGATTTCTCAGACTGCAGTTCTGCATGGATGTCTCAATGTCTGAACCATCTCGTTTTCTTATCGTCGCCCTGCGTTCAAGCGCCGCGCAGGTACTTCACATGTGTGGGTAGCTGGAAAAATACCAAGTGACACCGTCGCGGTACCGGCGGGGCGTAACGGGGAGGAGCGCTCGGCTCCCCCAAACGCGGTATCTGTCGGTTATACGCGCCCGTGTCGGGGAGCCGGGTTAAGGACCCAGAGAAAAGTGCATTAGTTAGTGAGTTAGTGAATCTGCAGCATGCGGTCGCCCACCGTGTGAACGTTTAGACTACTGGAGGAAGAGGCTTGTCGGCGTAGATGTGGGAAGATTGACCGCATTTAATGGTGGTTTAGGACTTGCACAGGACACGGAACACCTCTTAACTCCGCCGTGGGCACTTTTCAACCGAGGGGTAAGTGAGCCCGTCCGGTAATGTACTCGAAACGCCATTTAAACGACGCGGTGTTGAGGTCTGGAGTCTGGACGCCAGCTGTGTCAGACCGGCTAAGAGTGTTTACTGACACGCTAACCTAGCTAAGCTAGCGAGCGACATGGCTTGTCGACAGGCTGCTGTCACATGAACAGCTTTAGCATAGCGGCTAATAAGTTATTGGTTTAGATAATATATAAAGTGACCTTATATAACCTAATTGATTGAGCGTGGTAACCATGGCGAGCTAGTTAACCTGTGAAAGTTAACTAGCCAGCTAGTACTGTGGTATATGAAGGTGCTGGTGGAGCTGACCTAAACTAGCTAGCTTTGTATTAGTCGCACAGACCAGTTTTCTCGAAGCATTTTACTTTTCCCCTGTGTATGTTAGCGCTGTAACACTGACTAGAGCTTTTTTTGAACGTTTTGTTAGTGGTTGGGTCTATAACTTTTAATTTTCTCAACTGTTAGTTAACAGATGGCTGTATGTAGGTTAGCTATCTAGCTATTGAAGTAGGTTCTGTAGGACGAGTCGGGGTTGGATGGCTATCGTGTAATGAGAGGAATGCCAGTAACAAAGGTGACTTTGTGTTTGAAAACGCCTAAGAATTGTGACCTTTCGTTTTGGTATGAGTATAAGCAAACTCTTTATACTGAGGACATTTCCAGATGTTCCAGGAACTGCACATCTGTTTGTGTAATCAGGTATTGGAGTCAACAGAGCACCAAGAGAAACAGGAATTTCTGGGCTGCTTTACCTCTTTACATACACAACCACCCACCTCAGTGTTCCTTATTGTTTACAGTATGGTATGGTGTGTAAGATGCTGTATTATTTTTGATTGGTTTTCAGTCCCTCTCTGCAGATTAAAAGTGAAATGCACGAAAGTGCACCCACTCTTTTGTGGTACACTTTCGGTGTGTATTGTTGGGCCATTTAACAAGAGCCCTGGATTTGTCAATAATGCAGCACTGTCCCTTCCACTTCCCAAATCAGAACCTCCCTGCAGTATTTTTGCTAGGGCAGCTCTGCTGTAGATGCACGGGCTCTCTGCCAGCTACAAGCCGCCTCTCCGCTGAACCTGAGAGGCATTTCAATTGCCTGCAAAGCGCCCAGTGCGGCCCTTTGCTATTACCTGTCAGATCCCCTTTTGCTCTCAGTGATTTCCAACAATGCTTCCGTATGTGAGGGCACCGTGTAAGCCTTCTAATTCCAAAATGCATGACTGAGCCTGCCAGTGTTACCTTGCATAAATTAATGGTGTTTGTCTGATCCGTTTCTTTCTCTCTCTTTGTGGTCTTTGTTTTCAGGTTGGCACACGCTGAGGCTGCAACATGGTGCAGAAATATCAGTCCCCCGTGCGGGTGTACAAACACCCCTTTGAGCTGGTCATGGCCGTAAGTGTTTTTTTTGTTTGTTTGTTTGTTTTTAACCCATTATGCAGTTGCTGCTTTGTTTTTGGAAGCAACCTGTTCCGGTTACTGTGAACCATATAATGAATTAAGGTATTGATGCTTTTGTGGAACAAACACTGTGAAATTCCTGGTCTTACATGGGATTAAGGATCTTGCCCTTCCCATGCGCACATGGGATGGGCTATTGTTGTTTTACCGGAGTCTGGCTGCAGAGCTTGCGCTGTCATTTTGCAGCTTTGAAAAAGAACGTATGCTCTTTGCTAGTGCTCTCACCCTCCTAAATTCTGTATGGAAGGAGTCAAGGGAAGACTTGAGTACGTGATGCATGCATGCTGGGGTCTGGGCTCGAGCAGCAGTGGGCGTGGATGACAGTCAAGGAAACGTGTTCTAAACTACCACTGCCTGTTGTAGGCTCCTCTCTGAACAAATACATGTACAAAGTTAAGACTTTATGTGCAGAAACCCTCTGCCTCCAGCAGTTCTCTGTCTGTAGCCCCTCACAGTAATAGCATATTTAAATGATATTTCCCTTTTGCTTCACACCTATCTGAATCTGAGCTCATGAGTTGCAGTGTTTTGTTGTTGTTGTTGTTACTGTTTTGTTTTGTTGTTTTTTCTTCACAACTTTGAGAGCTAATGACACATTCACCTTAAATGTTATGATTGTATATGAGGTCATTATATGTAACTTGAGTTTCTACCTGCCAAAAAAATCCCAATGAATTAAAAGCTTGGGCTCATCACAGTGCGACAGCCTCAGAAATCTGTGTGTGTGTGAGGAGCTGCAACCCGCTCGTGAGGATCTGTGTTCACTAAAATAGCTCCTGGAGGGACTTTAAAAAGCACGCGTCCTCCACCGCAAATAAGGTCTCTGCTGCACCAGGTGCAAACTGGAGTAGAGAGCAGAGCTTATGGTAGCCTCTGAGCACTAAACTGTTTGCCCTACTGTTTAGAGCAGGGCAGGGTTCTAGCAGCGTGGTCTGAGTTACGAGCACTTTTATAGCCCTGGCACCCCCACACTGACAGTTAATGGGTTGATTCATTGCATCAGATATTTCTGAAGCTGTACGGGGGCTGTCTTCATGTACTTTTCCTTATGTGTGGTGTTTTGTTTGTAGGGTTCAAGTAATTGTTTTTGAAATGGCATGGCATGATTTATTTGAAGTCTCATGTATGGATTTATTTTTTTAAGTTTGGTTACAAGAGGAATGTTGTATCCTCATCAGTTCTCTGTGTGTGTTTGTGCCAAGGAAGCAAAGAATTTGAATTCTGACATCATTCTAGCCACAGTAGAAGCTGTCCAGGCTACCCATATAACTCTTAGAGGGGGGAAAATGGTTTCAGCTAAATATCTTTCCATCTAGCATCTGGTCTGCTTCCTGAACGCTGTGTTGACTTGCTTTTTAGAATTTTGAACTTCTTCACTGCTTGATGTTTACGTTATTTAGCTGACACTTTTATCCTTCTTAAGTAGTCCTGTCTACTGTAGGCTGTGTGGTGGTGTGTTGCGCTGTGTGACTAACGGAAAGGAAGGCAGATGGAGTTTATGCCCATGACCGCCGACTGTCTCATGCCACCCTAGAGAAAATTCTGGAACTCTGGCCTATGATGAGTGCAGTGCCCTCTGGCAACTTCCCTCGTTTCTGAGAACAGAACTGCTGAGTTAACAGGGGTCTGTATGGGAAGGGGAAATATCTCCGCAGTCCCGCTGACGCAGTGAAGCCTTTCTCCGAGCCCCTGTCGCATTGAGCAAGTCGCAGCACTGTGCAGACAGCAGGGTGGCCGCGTCGCCTAGTGCGGCTTGAGCTTCCGCTTCGTCTTAGCCACCAAACCATGTCAAAGGCAAGACTGAGAAGACAACTGCCCGAGCCAAAACTGCAGTAACAAGCTCTCAGAACCAGCCTGCCAGTCTATGAATGAGAGAAATTCTGTTCAGGCCAAAAAAACATTGGAACCAATTGGAAATTAATCATTTGGTTTAGTCTGGTGGAAATAATTGTTCAAGCATTCTTGCAGTTCACTACCAAGTTTACTACTAATTATATTTGACTGCTGAAAAAAATCTTGAAATTAAGTTTAAAACTTTGATTCCAGCTAGCTACAGTTGGCAAAATGTTTCTAATATCAATATAGGAGTGGCTTATTTCACAGATTTCTTCCAGAGCACAGTCTTTCCTCTCTGACATACCTCTTCCTTAATCCAGTCCAGTTCCCTGTGTAGAAAAACAAGCCCTGTAGCTTGTTTATCGCAACTCCGTTGCACGGAAATCTCAAAAACTAGTTTGGTTGCGCTGCATCCAAGAGGTGCAAAATAATGTCAAAACAGGCCCTGGCCGTGGTTCATGAGTCATGCCTGGCACGTAACCGTAGCCAGATGTTTCTTCTGAACTTGGGTGTGGAGGACGGGTGATGCATGACAGCAGTAATAAGGGGTGGAGGGGTGTCTGATCTTGGCTGGGGGTCTGTGCAGCGCTCTGACTCCTCACTGGCCCCAAAATGGTTAACAGGAAGAAGAGCTGTTGGCCAGAAGCAATGCAGTGTGCTGCATTCTGGGAGAACGTGGGCTCTGGCTCCCTGGGGTAAGGATGGCAGATTTCTGCTCCCTGCTGTTTTTGTTATTTTGTGTGTGTGTGTGTGGTTTGATCAGTGTTGCTGGGATGTTTGATTTGGCAAGGTCTTCCTGAGATCTAAATCTGGGTTGGCCTATCCAGTAAGGGCTGATATCGTGGCCTGTATACTGTATCACTGCACTCTATTAGAAACACCTGAAAGATTTGTGTTGGCTGTCCTCTAGCTCCTGATTAATCAGCTTCTGACCACAAATAATATTGTTAGTATTATTCAGAAACTGAGCAGTGAGGCATGTGGTAGCACATCTATAAAATGTATCTAAGAGAACTTTATCTACTACAAGTGCTCAGTGACTGTTTTTCTAAGGTAGGCTTTTGTAATAAGCTAGCTGGTGAGTGTAATAGCAATAGTCATGTTTTTATAATGTTGTTTGGCAGCTGAAAAGCCTTGGTGTCGAAAGTAAAAAGGAAAGACTGGGTTTGTTCAGCCATTCTTAAAGGAGTCCTCTTTTCCTGCTGGGCCATAATTTTGTGCAACACCTAGCTTTCGTGTGCACGTGAGAGTCGCCCTAGGAGCCTGATGAGCTAAAGCAATTAGCAGCCCGTGGGATCCCTACTCCAGTCTTTCATTACCAGCCTCACCTCTGGAGGTCAGCCTTATTATGAAGAGGCGCTCCACCACACCTGACCCAGCTAGTCAAGCTCTTTTAGGTTCAGTTTCGCCGAACTGAATTGAATTAGGTGTAGAACGGCACCTCAGGGTTCACGCCAGGCATGCTAGGTGATCGCTGGAGTTAAATGGAGCACAAAGGTAGAGCTCCAGGAACATGAGACGTGTAACGGTACACTGAAGATATGGTTCAGTTCACACCACAGTGTGGTTATCACCTTTGGTATACAGTGGTGGGGGGAAAAGCAACAAAAGAGGCATAAGGTTGCAAAAGGTTGGATTTCTTTTCATTTATTTTGAACAGGCAGTAGTGCGAGTTAGTCGCATAGTCCTCCATGAGGTAATGGGGCTGTAGTGTATTAAGCAGTAAAGTATAAACAGTGAACATGCACTCTCTCATATGTAGGGCTTAAAAAACAAACAAACAGTAAAAAAAAAAAAAGGCAATAGGTCCCAATGGGCTACGAACCCAAAAAGCATCTCTTGTATCATTAAAGTAAATATAATTTGTTCCACATTGTTTTCATCAATCTTCGCACATGGGCTACAGCATATTCTCCTACGACTGCGTGCGTGCCGGGACCATTCGTCATGAGCACACTTACGGTTACACCCCTAGTAGCTTGTGTACCTCGATACGGGGAAGCTTGATAAACCTGCTCGAAAAGGTAACCCTGTAAGTTCAGGTATGCTTTGTGATGAGACCAGGCTCTCATTTAGGGAGAACCTTTTGGCTGCTGTCCGTGTTCACATTCAGCTCGTGGAGAGGGTATTGGCGAGCTAAGCCTGCTTTAACCAGATACTGGCTACAGTAATCTATGGGGCCAAGCCACCCCTGGGTGGCAGGGGGTGGTGGTAAATGCCCCCCAGCACAGCCTATCCTGTCTTTTGCTCCAGTCCCCCATCGCAGATGGGCAGCCTATACGAAACTAAGGCAGACATATGGTGCTGCAGATTTGTGCAGGCAGGCACAAAGGCCCCCGAGCCTCTCGTGATCTCGTTTTAACCCCCACTAACGGGCCCTTGGCATTTCTGGAGGCCTTCTGAGGACATGGATCTGAAAAAGTTGGAAGTTAAAGTTTGATGGGTGTTTTTTTTTTCAACTCGCCCCATGTCAAGACACATACACAGGCGTCTCTTTTCTTAACATGGCGGAAGTGGTCACACTGCTGGTGCTGCTGTTTACTGAGGCGTGAAATGACTCTGCCAAAGCTGTGTTCATTTCAACGTCCTCTACTCTCTTTGCGAAGCCGACGGCAGTCTGAGTACTGTCTGAGGTTGCAGAGCGCAGGCTGATGTCCCGGTCCACTAAATAACGAACCAGCTCCATGGCAGACCTCACTGGACTCACTGCCCATACCCGCAGCTTTCTATCTGGAAATCGGTCAAGTGTTTTTTGTACAATTGATCTGTTCTATGCCGGCGCTTTCGCGTCTCTTGTTAAAACGAGGTTCTGAGTATTGCGTCCACTTCCCTTTTTGAAGCCATCTCCGACATGATTTGCTGGGCCAGGTGCTGGCCTGTTGTGTGCACACGCGCGCGTGTGTGTGTGTGTGTGTGTGTGTGTGTGTGTTTTGTTTCGCCGCTGTCCCAACGCCGATCCGTTTCCCGTCGGATGCTGCTGTTTTGATTGCCACTGCCTGACCCTTCCTCCCTGTTGCAGAAATGGAGCAGATGTTCTTTGGCTCTCGGTGGTACGGACTATTCCGTTCCTCTCCACTTTAATCTTGTCTGCACATGCTGTGCGTCTTACCTGTGAGCTGCTGCACTGAGAGTCAGGAGGGTGAGGGGGGTTGAGGGGGGCATGGGGGGGCGCAGCTTCCGTCCTGTTAGCAAAGGAAGCCTGTGAACTGATAGCATATGCAGAAGCCAGCATTGATAATGATCTTCAACTGAATTACACTCGTGTGTAGTCTCCTCTTTAATGCAGTTAACAGGAACAACTTGGAATCTCGCTAATTTCATTCTTCGCTGGAAACATTAGCGATGTTGAAGGAAACATCCCTTTGCATTGATGAGCTCTTGGCCACGTCATCCACCTTTTTTCCCCAATGGAGATGACCAATTTTCACGTTAAGGCCTGTTTGTGTTTCCTTCATTCACAAACAGCGACGTCGAGCTGTGTGTTTTACCTCAAGTCGTGTTTCATGTCTCAGTGTCTCAGCCACAGGGCTGGCAGAGTAAGCTGAGAAGCTGCCAGTTCACTGAGAGCTTGATTCAGAAATGTGACGGTTTCTCTCTCTGTGTGTGCGTGTGTGTGCGCACTGTGTGCAGTTGATCTGCTGCAAGGCTGTTATTTGAGTTTCTGTGTGTGCACTACTGTAATATAAGTAATGTTTTCCATTAGAGAGAGAGAGACCGAGGGTGCAAAAGCAAGAGGGAGTAGGTGGCTGTATGTATGTCCACGCTGCAGGGTCCTAGTGTCTGCCTGACCCTGTGTGCCTTTCCCATCCCCCAGCTCATGCTAAACACACACACACACTTGCAGAGAGCGTGAGGTAGAGAAACACAAGGTTATCTAAGAGTGTTGGCGTGTGTGTGCACGCAAAGTGTTATTGCATACCATAAGCAGAGACCTCTGTTTCATGTAAGGCTGAGTCACAGGAGTCTGCAAACAGACAGATCCTGTTTATCAAAAGAATGTTTCAGCCATACACAAGAGCTGCTCCTCATCTCTAATCAAACCTGCTCTTCTGAAATGATGAAACACACACCCATTATGGTCCCCAAAAATGCACCATGTTTGCTTTTAGGGTATTTGATCTAAACGGCTTGTTCAGATTTGACGTCACTGCTGTCAGATAAATTGCCCAAATGTTTGTTTGAGTGTTCACTGTGCTTTAGACTGTATCATGGAGCAAATGGAGACACACAATCCTATTAGTATATGTGCCATGTTCGATCAACTCCACTAGCAACTCAATTACTTAAGCCCCCACACCCCCTCCCCCTCGTGCTCATTCGCCCACTCACTCATCTGGGAAAAATGTGTGTAATCACAGTTATAGCCACTGCCATCTGCCCGTGAATCTATAGTTAATGCAGCCGTTCAGTTGTTAACCCCCGTGTGTGTGTGTGTGTGTGTGTGTGTGTGTGTGTGTGTGTGTGTGTGTTTATTGCTGTGCATTAAAGGTCCCCTAAATAATACATTTAAATTTCGCATGTAGAATTTCATCTTAATAGATCCTCTCAAATCTGCCATGCAAAGGTTAACTGTTCACTAACCTCTTAAACACATTAAACCAGCTATTAAAATCTGAAAGCTAAAATTACTGAGGCAGTGACTGTTGATAACAGGGTGTTTGTGATGCGAGACTGCAACCAGGTTACAGATAACCTCCATGTGCACTACGCTGGTGTCAGATATGTCAGCGCATTTTTGCTGGTCTGAGACCAAACTCCACCGATCCAAAAAAAAACAAAAAACACACAACCACACACACACTATATATATATATATATATATATATATATATATATATATATATATATATATATATATATATATATATATATATATATATATATATATAAAACCTTGAAGAGTTGAACACTCATTGAAATCATAGGTTTTTGTCTGGTGTGTGTGCAAGCATGGGTGCTTGCGTTTCCTGTTATGATGGGAACACTGTACGATGACTGACAGACGTGTTTCCTGTTCCATGTTTGGCTCCTGTTCTCGCTGAGTGAAAGGATCTAGAGTCAGATTTTCAATACAAAATGGATGCAGTGGGCAGGGGATGTGAGACTCTAGCCCTGAAGTGCTCTCCGCGTGTCTTAAAAACAAGCGAACTGAGCCGAGCTCTCATCCAGGAAGACGCCGTGATAGGGCTGCGGTACTGCGGTATTTACTGCCTTGTAAACACATGGGCCCTGAGCCACTGTGTGCCACAGTGCCGCTGTTGCTGTTGTCCTCTTCCTCATTTTTTCGTGTACTGCTAAAAATGAGGTGGACAGGAAGTTCTCTTAGATCAGCACTCTTGGCTGTGTAAAGTTTTAATAAAGAGATCCATCTGCCCAACTCTGCAAGATGAGCAAGTTTTGCCACAGCTGTTTTGTGTGTTGCCCTGCGCTGAGAATAAAATGTAAGAATAAAATAAAATGAGGCCCTGCAATGATTTCCTAGTTCACCCAGTTATTTTGAATTAATTTCAGTTAGTTCTACCTGCTGAGTTGAGCTAATAAACAAATCCCAGCAATTGGAACAAAATTCGTTGTAGGGCTGATGCTTTCTGGACCGGACGTGTCTAGGGAATTACCCTAGGCATGCCAAGCAGCCAAATATTCGATTAGTTTCTGCTGGGTGCAGAACAGAAATTTTCTGCATGGTTTGTCTACTATTGAACATGGCTGATGTGGGGTGATGACCGTTAGGCTGAGGTTTCACACCATGAAAAAATGATTTAACTGTTCAAATAATGATATTGATGATCAGGGGCATGCCGGATTTCATTCTGTCCCTTTACCATGGTGTTGGTGGGGTTTTTTGTTTATGTTTTGTTTTTGTTTGTTTGGTTTTTAGCAATAATTCATTAATAAACAATAATGGCACAATAATTGTTTAGAGTAAATTTAAAATACCGATATAGAGAACCCAAAAGGGAGTAATAAAAAAAAAAAAGGTCATTCCTGCCTAGCCAATAACTTCTAACCTCACGCTAACAGGAAAAGATTTAACTCTGAATATTAATAGAACTCACAAATGTTTAAACACTTCTACTTTAACATTTTCCTACCCACATTCCCCCAAATTGTCAGATTTAAATTTTGAAGAGGCTGACTGCAGCTGCTTTTCCGTTGTTTGTCCTGGACAAATGTGTGGATTTTAACGCATTCATTTTTTTATTTATACATTTTTTCCTAAAGCCATCTTTTCTTTTTGAGGCGCCTCCTGCAGGATGTCTTCAATGCTGAACTTAAACTTGAATGCATCAGTTTCACACTGGGAGGAAAAGAACATAAACGTTTATAAATATTGACGCTATGACTATTCATTCATGTATCGGTATATACTGAGGGTATAGAGTATATTCACGATATATTGCCATATCGATATTTGTATTCATCCCTAATGGCCAGCTAGTTGCATTAACTGTTCGTTTAACTACCAGTGATCCCAAATCCAGGACCGGGTTGGGATTTGAGCTGGAGGTCAAAATCCTTGATTCCATGTTGTGCTGAACCCTGCTTTTCTTGTCAAGTTCATGCTCCATGTATTTCACGCAGTTGTTAATATGAAGATTCCACTCCACCATGTGTTGTGTTTTTGTTTTTTTAATGACTGACTGATTTGCTGATGTAAGCTCCTAATTCACAGCTTCTTGGGTGCTGTTTCCTTATACGTCACCCCGCAAACTGCTAGCTTCTCCAGTCTTGAACTGTGCCTATAACTGTAGTTGGTGCATTTTATTTTCCCCAAGATAAGCCAGACATGGCCACCTTACAGGCCCCCCCCCCCCCCCCGCGACCTACTTTTTGAATGTGTCATAGAAGGTTTAAATATAGCTCTCGAAATGACCTTTATTATCCAAGATGTTCAGGTGTGACAAACACCTACCTGCTCGCTCACTCGCTCGTGCGCTCTCTCTCTCTCTCCTCTCACTGGCCATTTGAATATGGCCCATTTCGTCACCCCTTGACGCAGTCAAGTTCACCTGTTCATGAATTCCCTTGGGAGATCATTCATGGTGTCCACTATTAACCCACCACCCCGCACGCCCGGCTGTTAGACAGCCCATGTTCAAGTTCAGAGCAATCAGTTTTGAATGCCAAATGTAAACGCTTAGACCCTCAGTAGCTTGCTTTCTTTAGAGGTGTGCATGTAGAATGACTGTGTTGTGCAGCAGCTGGCCGTGACGCACAGTGGTGGGTGGTGGTGATTTGATGTCTCGCATTATGTTTAGGGAACCGACAGCTCTTCATCCTGTCTGCAGGGGAGCTTTCACATGAATCCTCCGAAAAAAGACCACCCCGACCACTTTGGGTTTTGAGTCAGCATGTGACTCACAGCTAACATTTTGACACTGAACAGTAGCATTCGTGCTAATAGTAGCAACAGGGGAAGTAGTAGGACTTAAATGTTTCAGTGGTACTTGTATATCAGTGAAACAAATTGTTTCTGACAGTTGGCCTGCGTCTTTGCTCCGTAGCCAGTTTGTGGAGGGTCGGTGCTAAAGTGATTGGTATGGACATGCTAGCCCCTGGCTGGCTAAGACAGCTTTTGCAGTGCCTTTATAAGTGTCCTGCTTCACGATTGGATTGCTACCTATTGTGACCCCGACGCAACTCAAATATTCCAAATTCACTGCAAATCCTTAATATTACATGATTAAATATTTGTTGCCCACAGTCATCATTTCTCCCGGATAAAGTCGCTGTAAAAGGTAAGAGCTCCTAGTAGGAAAATTCAAATTGGGGGAAGATGACATGCACGCATGCACACATGCGCGCACACAAATGCATGCTTACCATCCCTGTTTTTGAGACCAGAAGTGTGTTTGAACTGGACTGTGTGTGTGTGTGTGTGTGTGTGTGTGTGTGTGTGTGTGTGTGTGTGTGTGTGTGTGTGTGTGTGGTGGGGGGGCGGCATGTTTTGGAGCATGCCTCTGGGTCATTAATGCATTAACCCTAGAGTAGCCCTGCACGCATTCTGTTCTTCTGCATACAATGCAAGCTTGAGTCCTACTGTGAATCAAACACTTGTCTGTCTATTTTTTTTGTTGTTTCTTTTCAGCCCCCTCCTCTATAGAGCCCATACTGACTGGAACACTGGGATAAAGGCAGGATTGTCCGCAATTGTGAAATGATATCTAAACAAACAGCAGCTCACGGCCAGTTGTTAAGTTTCTTATGTAACCCCCCCCCCCCAATTTCTGTCAATTTCTTTCCTTTTGTTCTTTCACTCGATCTGTTTTTGTGCATCAAATGGTGTATTAAAGGGGTGGGGTGTGACCTTTCAGGAAGAGCAGACTGTTCTGTTCGAGGTCCATTCGTGATTTTGCTTCATTTCCAAGTATGATGGTAACATTCCCCCTCCCCCTGTCTCTCTGTTTCTCTGTGTCTCTCTCTGTCTCCATCTGCCAATAGTGAATGTTTAGTTTTTGCCAAACAGAGGCAGGACTTTGTTTGAATGGCAGGGTACCCAGTTCATCCTAATGGCCCTGGTATTTTAGCTCGGATCTCTCTCTCTCTCTGGGATGTATGAATGAATGTGGTGCTATTTATCTATCTATAATGATGATGATCCATTGATGACCCTTCATTTGCCATCTTCTTAGTTCAATTGTTCACTCAAAACCAGGCTTATGGAATCCTAGCACACCCGTGAACCTACATTGATGATCATTAGAGAACAGAGCGTTCTTGAACGTTTAATTTGGTTGCCAGCAAGGTCGTCCCAGAAACAATTCCTGGAACCAACCAATGTTTTTTTGACAGTGTTGCAGTGAAGCTCAGAAAGTAAATGTCAGGTGTGGAGTCAGCAATAAATGCCAGTCAGAGCCGTCACACAAAGGTTCTGTTAGCCGGAGGGCCGAGCCTTTGTGTGTGTGACGGCAGTTATATGTGAGGAAACTGGGCTCCTGTCTGGTGAACTACAGAACACCATGGAGTGTCCAAGCAAAGAAAATGGTGAGGGCGCAGTAGTCCGTGGAGCGAGGTGGGGCACTGCCACTGTGGCAGGTTACCACTCTCGTCCTCCGCCCCGCCGCCCTGGGTCATCGTTGACTCCACACTGGTCAGTGTTCTCCATTCACATTGTCGATCTTCTTCTTCATCGTTGTCTCCTCCTCCTCCATGTATCATGTTGGTGAATAGCTGTGGCCTAAATCCTTCTCTGTGCTTTTCTTACATGTTCATTCATGTGTAATTGGATGCACGTGTATGTTCGTTCGTGTGTGTGTGTTGTCTTTAGCCTAGTTATCTGTGTTATTTGCTCACCATGTGGTGTTCTATTTGGCAGTGGTGCGGTGTAATTTGCTAAATGTGTTTCGATGACAGTTTGTCAGGTGATTTTAAAGCAAAGGTGTAATATGGAGGTTAGTAGAACATTCTGTACCAAACTAGTTCTTTTTTCCCCAAAGCTTGAGGGGAAAAGATGTCCTAGACGAGCAGCCCACATGCATGCGTCTCAGTGAGGCATTTCTGAGCCCAAACAAATTAAACTGAGATTCCGGGAGGCGTTGTCTGACATCGCCATAGTGATGGTGTGTCGGGGGGGGGGGTCTTCAGCCCATCCCGCTATTCCGTTGCCACAGTAATGAGTGCCGTACCGTCTGGCCTTAAACAGCTGATTGTTCTGGCTAAGGTCTAATCTCACAGTGGGGGTCAATGCTGTGCCCCAAGATAACGCTGTAGTCTGGACTCCATTGCAAAGGCATTGTGGAACTCTGCATATTCCCAGTGAAATTATATTTTGAAAATCAAGGTTTGGGCGGTTAGGTGTGGTTTGTTTCCATGAATTTTGGGGAGCTTGCTGCTTTTTGCCAAGGACGTGCCAGAGCGTGGCTGGCGTCTGGCATCTACTGCTCCAGGCGATGGCATTCCGCTCTGCCTTTTAAAACATGACCAGACCTGAGCTTTAGTTCAGGGACACCTGAGGCATGTCATCTCTCACCCACCCTTCGGATGTGGTTGCCAAATTCCTGTTGATGGGTTGGGGTGGTCCCTCCCTCACAGGAATTCCGGCACTTTCATTAGCAGAGATTGTAAAAGTAGCTTTCCAGAAACCCACATCCCAGCAGAGTAAGCCATCATGAGTGCAAAGAGAAGCCAAGGTAACAAATGTTTGTTGGAATCAGTGCAGGGCCAGAACACTGAGATCTGGTATCCATTCAAGGGGTTGGGAGACTCCCTCTACATGTTCTCACTGGAGCTCTCAAACTCCAACATGGCATTTCCTTCTCCGCAAAGACGTGGAATTTCAAAACCCTGCATCATGTTCCTCTGTTGCCTCCTCCTGGTTTTCCGGTGTTTGTTTAGGTTTGTTTGTTTTTTGGTTTGTTTTGCAGTGCTGTATGGGGCGGGGGGGGAACAGGTCTCTACAGGTCTCTTGTGACTTGGACTTTCTGCAAAACTGTTTGGGACTCTGTAGCACCCCAGTGAATCTATCCAAACTTGTCCTGCGCGCGCACACACACACACACACACACACACACACCATGTATGACGGCATATCATGGTTCGTATGCTAAAAGCCATGTTCCACATTGTGATGGTGCAAAACTTGGTGCATTCTATTGAGTGTGTTCTAAGTAATTCAGGATAAACGAGGATAAGGATTCTAATCGAGCAGTAACCCTGAATGGGAATCAGAAGGAGTTCTAGCCAGACAACCCATGCTGTGTGAGGTATTGACGTGTGTGTTTCTTCACCTGGTGTTACCCTGGCCCTGCTCGGTTCTGTCCAGAAGAGCTCTGTGTTTCAGCAGCCGTGAGTCTGAGCCGCTTCACGTTGGCCCCGCCCACTCGTTTATCAGTGCAGCTCTCACTCCACATTGTGTGTGTGTGTGTGTGTGTGTGTGTGTGTGTGTGTGTGTGTGTGTCCTCCTGGTCATCTCTCTTAATAGAACATGTGTTCATATTGATAGTTTATTTCCATTTGAGAGACTAATAGGGGTCTTGCGGGTGAATGCATCCACACACAATCGCAAAATACACACACACACAAATCTGCAGTCTATAGCAGGGTCCCAGCACATAATAAAAACGTAACACAAACACAGTCTCCAAGTTGAAATACAGTAGTCTGTGAAGGTTAAGTTCACTCCATTGCTCAGACCAGAACTGCGCACTGATCCCTCATCGGGCCAGAAAACCATCCAAACATATCTGAGGGCTGTGCTGATAAGATAAGATTCTGGCCTTTGGCTTTGGCGCTGAAGCTGGGCTGAGCTCTACAGTATGGTACACATTGGGCTTTCCCTTTTGGGACATTTAAGCTGGTCTGTGGGTTGTGCTGGCAGGTTTGGATTTAATTCTCCCTTCCAAGAGTGCTGTCTTGGCTGGACTCGGATCTGGAAGAGCTGGAGCTGTTGTATAACACGTCAGCAGTAATCAGATCTCAAGTGATGACAGATAAAGAGCCTGTTCTTTGAAACGTGTGCGTGTGTGTGTGTGCGTGTGTGCGTGTGTGCCTGTGTGTGTGCGTGTGTGCCTGTGTGTGTGCGTGTGTGCCTGTGTGTGTGTGTGTGTGTGTGCGTGCGTGTGTGTGCGTGCGTGCGTGTGTGTTTACATGCATGCCCACAAATCAAATACAGTCACACACTCCATGCACACACATGTTCAAAATGTCCCTGGTTCTCCCCCCCACCTCTTATTAAAGGTTGTCTGAGTGTATTTGTGTACAGTACCTCTTGAGCACTTGCTGTAATGGCACCAAAACTACGCCTACGCTCCTGTACATTTCCTTTAGGCAGCTGTTCTCATGTACAGCCACACTAAGATATTGGGCTTAGCACGTTTAACTATGGCTTAATTCTCTCTCCTCTCTCTCTCTCTCAGGCGTATGAGAGACGGTTCCCTACGTGTCACCTCATCCCAATGTTTGTGGCCAGTGATGTGATCAGCGAGGAGAAGAGTGATGACGACTCCACACACAGAATCGAGAGGCGGTGCAAACTGGACATTGATGCTCCCCGCCTTCTCAAGAGGGTAACGCACCAATCCCGTAGCCTCGATACCAGTGGCCCACGGGTGGCAGCTGGTTTCTCCCATTCCACCATTCACAAGTTGCCAGTTGTTTTTCAGAATGCCACCAGCATTCTGAAGTCCACTTACGGAATTCCTTCGGCATTCCAGAAGTTCTGTGCCATTCCTAAATTAAGGGCAGTGTTTTTTATCGATATACTGAGAGCCTGTAGGTTTTAGAAGTAGGCCAGGAACTGTACACTGCTGAATGAGAGTAAGTCGATACGGTTGTGACTATGTTCAGATTGCGGGGGTGGACTACGTCTACTTTGTCCAGAAGAACACGCTGAATCGCAGAGAGAGGACCTTGCACATCGAGTCCCACAACGAAACCTTCTCCAACAGGGTCATCATCCACGAACAGTGCTGCTACTCGGTGAGACGCGCGTCCATGCATGCGCCGCACCTGTTCTCCACAAAACACACACTGCCAAGAGCCCCTGGGGTGGGGGCGGCGGTGGTGGGGGGTTACAGCTGGGCTAACACAGGGCTGTTCCCCTCTCGCTGTGCCCCAAATCTATCCCACATGCAAAGCAGCTAATCATGGGCACAGCGAGGCAGTGACGACTTTTAGCCGTGTCTCTCCCGGTCGTGTTCTACCTCCCTGTCTCGCATGCACAACGAGCCCTCCCCACGAACAGCGCAAGAGTTTTAACAACACATTTCCCCTTTTGGGAAAAACTCGACTTGTGGAAATGAAGAGCTCTTTGATCTCCTAGGCTGCATTCCAGCTTGATATTCCAAAGTGGAATTCTGGATCAGTGAATTCTGGATCACCGCTTGGCTGTGGTGTCTGTGAGATGGGGAAACAGCAGGGCCGGGAAACCCTTGTGGAATACTGATCCTGGATCAGTATTGTCCTTATGGTCTGTGGTCCATAGCAAATGCTTATTCTCACAGAGCAGCCTGATCTGGGGTCAGCACTCAGTGGGGAGGTCTCCTGAGGTGAATACACAGGAGAGTAGAGGGGGAAGGAAAACGGTGTGTGTGCGATCTAAAAATGACACACAAAAAGAGAGGTGTGTTTTAAAAACAGCATACCAGTCTGTTTATTATTCACATTTAGTAATGCTCATAAACATTGTGCTTCTCGTTGTAAAACGCTTTATAAAAGAGTCTACAGCACTATAAGACATGGAAGGAAAAGTGTGTGTGTGTGTGTGTGTGTGTGTGTGTGTGCGCGCGCACACAAGACAGCATTGCACTAGTCCACTGGTATAAACAAATGAGGTACGAGTTAAAAGGACCTTCCGGAAGTCTCTGGCAGCATCACGGCCAAGTCTGCACTGGCCTTGCAGTCAAAATGCAGCAGAGTAGCGTGTGCGCGAGCGTGTGTGTCTCTGCGGGGCTGATGATGCCAGTGGGCTTCATCTTTGCTGATGCCTGCATCTGTCCCGGTCCTGTTTCTAGATTGTTGGTCACCTCAAAGTTCCTGAATTACTCTTTTAAACAGCCCTGATTATAGAAGAGCTGTAAAACAACCAAGGCATGCGTTTACTTGCGAATACGAGTAGGTTATGACGCACAACTGTAAATCTAGTATGTGCTATGTGTGTATATTTAGTGTATGCCAAAGCTCTTATTTTGTACAAAATCTATTGCTTCTGAGAGAAACTGGGGTCCATTGCACTCTTTCGTCTCCCTTTGGTGGCAGGTGCACCCCGAAAATGAGGGCTGGACGTGTTTTGAGCAGTCTGCCAGCCTCGACATCAAGTCGTTCTTTGGCTTTGAGAGCACCGTGGAGAAGATTGCCATGAAGCAGTATGCCAACAGCATCAAAAAGGTACGACTGCTGATCTCAGATCAGCTGCCACACCCGCAGTTAATTCTGCTCATTAGGCCGTGGGTGACAGTCACTGATAATGCTGGGATCGTAGAGTGGGATCTGCGCTGTGAATGCTGGGATCGTAGAGTGGGATCTGCGCTGTGAATGCTGGGATCATAGACATGTGTGAACTGGACCCCTCTGCAGGGTAAAGAAATCATTGAGTACTACCTGCATGAGCTGGAAGACGAGGGCACCACCCACGTGCCACGCTGGAGCCCGCGTCCCGCCTCACCCGTCAAGCCTGTCACACCCAACACCCACTCCACCACGCTACCCACCATGCCTGCCGTTGCCATCGCGGCACCCTCCGAAACCTCCAAAGAGGGGCAGGCAGGCAAGGAGGGCGGGGTCAGCCCAGTGGGTGGTCCCGGTGAGGCACTGCCAGCCACGCCCGATGGTGAGCAGGTCCGAGTGGTTCTCTGGTCCCCAACCCAGACAGGAATTCTGAAAGTTTATGAGATGTATATTGCTGAAGCCTTATTCAAAAATTCAGCAAGAATGTATGAAAACATTTGTAAATGCTACATGCCTAGAGTTATGCACACACACCTTGTTTGTGTCTAAACACATACTGTAAACTGGCTGTACATGCGAATGTAAAATGTGTTTTTTTTTGTTTTGTTTTTTTTTTTAGACAAACTGGATGCTGACTATATCAACCGTTACCTGGGTGACCTCACACCTCTTCAGGAGAGCTGCCTCATACGACTCCGTAGCTGGCTACAGGAAACACACAAGGGCAAGGTGGGACGCGTGCGCGCGCGCACACACACACACTCACACACACACACATTGTGATCTTCTGCTCCGCTAGCTGTCTGCTCGGTGAAACGACAGTGCTCCGATAAAGCCCTTTTTCAGATGAAGTGCAGCAAATGCACGTCTGCTCTGAGGAAACTGGTCACGCACATGCATGTGGTGAAGAAAGGCTAAGGAACTGAGGTGTTCAATCCACACGCATGCCTGTTAGACACGGCGACAGACTAACCTGAGCTGGCCTGAGGACCACTAAACACCCCCCCCCCCCCCCCAGATCCCCAAGGACCAGCACATCCTGCGTTTCCTGCGTGCGCGGGACTTCAACCTGGACAAGGCCCGGGAGACCCTGTGCCAATCGCTCACCTGGCGGAAGCAGCACCAGGTGGACTACCTGCTGGACACCTGGACCTCCCCACAGGTCCTCCTTGACTACTACACTGGCGGCTGGCACCACCACGACCGCGGTGAGCGCGCTCTCTCTCTCTCTCTCTCCCTCCCCGTTCTCCATTGTTCCTGTGCTCGCTTGATCTCTCCCTGTATCGGCGTTCCTGTGTTGCGTCAGGGCCGTGTGCGTGTCCACTTTGATTTGTCAGACTTGCGCACTGTAGATGAGTCTCACTAAGGGAATTGGACATGCTTGGAGTGTGTGGCGGAAGCAGGACGACGCCGTGTGCCACATTAGAATTTTAATTGGAAGAAATGCCCACATGCCAATTTATGGCTTTATTATATAATATGACTTCCTGTACTGATAATCTTACACAGTCTTGGTTCTTTCTCAGTGGTGTGCAGTGATTATGCTGAACTAGGTCATGGCTGTTTATGGGTATAAATTAACCGCATGACTCATGGAAATAAAGACGTGGTCTGGACCGATTTCCTTTTCGCAGAATCTCACTTTGTCCTCACAGAACACAGGAAAATGGCCACGTTCTGATTCAACTGCTGATCTCAAACTTGTGTGTGTGTGGTGCAGATGGTCGTCCTCTCTATATACTGCGTCTGGGACAGATGGACACAAAGGGCCTGGTGCGAGCTCTCGGGGAGGAGTCTCTCCTGAGACATGTAAGATTCCCAGCATGCCTCGCTTCAGATATCACTTTTTACAGATGCTGCTACTATGACGGCAACATATCATGTGTTTCAACATGTTAGGTATTGTCCATCAACGAGGAGGGCTTGAGGAGATGTGAAGAGAATACCAAAGTATTTGGTCGGCCAATCAGGTAACGTTGAGATCATGCCTTGTGTGTGCACATTTTGTTCTTTGGCTTTGTGGCTTTAACGGCCCAAAAAAGGCCTTTCATCTTATGTAATCTAATTCGAGTTTCTGCTCCAAAAGTTAACTTTTTAAAATTTGTTTCCAGTTTAGTTTCTTGCTGTGTAACAACAAACTTCAAATATAAAAATGAATCATGCAAAAAATATTTTTTTCTTTCATTCCCTTCACATCTTGCACCCGTCTCTCTCCCTCTTCCTTTCCCCAGTTGCTGGACGTGTCTGGTGGATCTAGAGGGCTTGAACATGCGGCATCTGTGGCGTCCGGGCGTGAAGGCTCTGCTGCGCATCATCGAGGTCGTGGAGGCTAATTACCCAGAGACGCTGGGGCGTCTGCTCATCCTCCGTGCGCCCCGCGTCTTCCCCGTCCTCTGGACCCTGGTGAGACACCTCGCTGCTCTTCATTCAGATACACTGTGGTGCTTTTGCTGTCCTCCCTCTCTTTTCGTACCACCTGCTGGTTCTGTTTGAGCTCTGTGCTGCAACACTATTGCAGGCACCTAATGTGTTGAAGTTCACCGACTCTGCTGCGAGTGAAGGTGCTGCAGTGTGAACTGCTGCCCCCTAGTGGCAGTGTTGCTCTACAACATACCCTACGCGCCACTTTACATTCTCCTTGTTGGTCCATTATTTGGCTCCTGATTGACCGAGAGTACTGGAATAGCACATGTCAGCCTAAGGTTAATAAGTGTTGGTCCTGTTCCTGATCCTGGTCCTGGTTCTCTCAGAAAGATCAGCACTTACTCCCACATAACACGTGTGCGTGCATGTGTAAATGGTGTTTTTTGTTATTCATATTTTGGTACTTCACAATGCTCCGCTGTAGAGCACGTGAGAACAAACATTTCAGGGTATTACTGTCTGATTTGCTGTGCACATGACAAGAAACCCTGAGACTTTGAGGGGGGGAGAAATTATTTGTAAGTTTTCCAAAATGTGCTGTTGTCGTAATCTCACCTGTTCGTAAACGTCCACCAGGTGAGCCCATTCATCGACGAAAACACGCGAAAGAAGTTCCTGATCTACGCCGGCAACGACTACCAGGGTCCCGGAGGCCTGCTTGACTACATCGACAGAGAGATCATCCCTGACTTCCTGGGAGGTGAATGCATGGTGAGCACTGGTTGTCATGGTTACAGGACACTTGGACGAGTGCGTCTGTTTCCACTGTAGCTGCAGCTGTGAATCTCTGCGACACACGGCACGTTTGGCTGCGTTGTGAAGGTGTTCAGTGTTGTGTATATGCCTACCCATCAACACTGGTCGTGCCGGCGTATTTATTTAAATTTCTATTGTTTTATATTTCTAATCTTTTTTTTTTTTTTTTTTTTATAAACACAAGTTCACGTGTCCCTTTGCACTTGAAAGTCTCCTGTGGGGATGGAATAAATTGTTAGCTATGAAAATGCATTGTTCTTTTGTCAGTAATTAAATATGGTGACGTTTCTATACATCACACCATGCTTCAAAACTGTTTTGTGCAGTTCAGATTACAGGTGTGAGTGAAGATTTAAAAAGTGTCTTGTATATGGCTAGGACATGAAATGTTTCCTATCATTCATTCAGTGTTGTGCAAGAAATGCATGTCACAAGAAAGCACTCTGACTGGGCTTGGATGTGTGGTAGTGTGAAGTCCCAGAGGGCGGCTTGGTACCAAAATCTCTGTACCGGACCCCAGAGGAGCTTGAGAATGATGACATCAGACTGTGGACAGAGACCATCTACCAGAGCGCCAGTGTGTTCAAAGGAGCGCCACACGAAGTAAGAGCCACATATGCACACTCACTCTACCTCAGGGGTGTCTATTTACAGCACTAAAAAAGCACTGCATAGATTTGCAGTTAATACAAAACATTTTTTATTTGTTAGGCTTGTTTGTTTTAATGTCGCCACCTGCTGGAGATGAAGTGCATCACAGCTGTGTGTGTTTGCACTCAGCTAGAATAGTATTAAACTTCTCACCTCCCCTCAGCTGTTGATCGAGATCATCGATGCCTCCTCGGTCATCACATGGGACTTTGACGTGTGCAAGGGTGATGTGATCTTCAACATCTACCACTCAAAGAGGGCGCCAGCACCACCCAAGAAAGACCCACTGGGCGCCCACGGCATCACGTCTCCCGGCGGCAACAACGTGCAGCTCATCGACAAGTCGTGGCAGCTAGGGCAGGACTACAGCATGGTGGAGTCACCCCTCACCTGCAAGGAGGGCGAGAGTGTGCAGGTATGCCCCCGCTGGACAAGCACAGCAGTGCGGCTGTTCAGGCCAAGTTCTGGAGCAGACCAGCACACAAACATTGTCACATTCTGCAGTAGCTTTCCTGTTTTGACATGCCTGACATGCCCGCTCATGAAGGTCTGAAGGGGATAAACCTGAAAGATGGACACACTGCATACAGATTGGACATATTTTATGTGTAACTTCCTTTTAACTTGAACCTCACTTCTGTTCATTCTCCCTCTGACCGTTCTGCGTCCAGGGTTCCCACGTGACCCGCTGGCCTGGTTTCTACATCCTGCAGTGGAAGTTCCACTCCATGCCCGCGTGCGCCGCCACTAACCTGCCGCGTGTGGACGACGTGCTGGCCACATTGCAGGTCTCCTCCCACAAGTGTAAAGTCATGTACTACACTGAGGTTCTAGGCTCCGAGGACTTCAGGTACACAGCACCTTTCTACACACCAGTCATACACACCGGCTACCACGAAATCTCCACTGTAGCGCTTCGTTGAGGACATTCATTAAGAGTCTGACAACATCTATATAGAAGATTGTGTTTGGTAACAAAAGGTCACGAAAGGTTGACAGACCTTAGGAACATGCCACCTTTATCATTTGCGTATTTGACAAAGATGACGTTTTATTCCGTGGCTCTATTTCCATTGTTTTTGAATAAAGAATACGTTAGGGAACTTTTTTGAGATGTAAAAATGTTAGATGAACTTGAGATTTAAGAAGGGGGGGTTGTTTACTTGTATAAATAACACTAGCAGTAACTAAGATAGCAGTAATCTCTTTATGCAAAAGTGTTGTAGCTAATGTTCTCATATTAGTGCTTTATTAGCAAAATGCTAGTTGCATTAGTCGTGATTTGGTGTTTCTGTAATTTATTTATTTACTCTTATTTGCCACAACCGCTGTAACTGCCTACTAGCCCACTGTTACCTGTGAGTCCACTGTTCAAGCCTGCTGCGACTCCCCCCCCCACACTCTCTCTCTCACTCACACACACACACACTCTCACACACACACACACACACACACACACACACGCACGCACGCATGCACACTTTCCTGCACTTATCTCCTTACGATTGCTTTCCTTTCTGTTTCTCTCCGTAAAGAACGGCTTGCTGCGATGTGCAGAGTTTGTAAGTGATCTTGTTTGCCGTTAGTCTAGCTTTCGAGCTCCACCAGACTCATGCTTGTCTTGGGTGTCGGAAACTCTACCTGCTCACAAAGCATGTACAGGTCTGGCTTAAGCCTGCATAAGACTGCCGTGAGACAATGTCACATTGGCATAAATTTGCTCAAGGCCAACATATCGCAATTAAAAAAAAAAACACAACATGAATTGGGCAGTAATTATTTTATAACATAAAGGTTAATATGTGAAGGATACTGCTGCTACTACTGTTGGTATTCACATTTATATAAATGTAAAGCTGGAACGGTGTAACGTTGGCGGGTATGAAGGCCTGGTGCAAATATCCTCAATGCCATGTGTGCAAGAGGCTAAAAAAACCCATAAATCCATTATGCTTTATCCATGATGAATTTGTCTACTAACCTCATAACGGGCTTTTCTGTTTATCTCTGATACTGAAGGAATGATATCATGGCTAGAACACCACTCTGGGACACTGGAACATGTGTTAGAAATTCTGAGCTCAATAAGTTTTTAATTTAAATACTGAACCCTAAACAGGGAAGCGCCAAAGCCAGCAGTCAGGGCTGTGTTGATATGAACTGGATCCAAATATCCCTGTCAGGTTTTTTTTGGCGCCGGCGGCAGATATCCACCTCTTGCACGCCCCACTGTCATTTAGTGCCTTGGTGACTTTAACAAACAGGCGGGTTCGATGTGGGCACAGCATGGGGAGAGAATTGACTCTGGCTCGCATGTTTGGCACTTAGCTGACCCAAGACTTGGTGTATTTCGCCGGTGTGAATGGATCATTTCTGGCTTGGAATTACGTTAACGACTGCAGCTTTAGTTCTGTTCACGGCTCAGTTGTTTTCTGACTTGCTCTCAGACATTTTTGCCCAATTACCCACGCAAGAGTAAGTTCAGTCCTGTCAAGAGTGACCATTACCTGCAGCTGAAAGGAAAACTTCACCTAAAAATACCAACATTGCTGCTGACCAGGATAAGCAAAGAAGGCTAATAAGCTCGCCATTGACTGATCTGCATTGGCATTCATTCATCATTTTTGCCGTGCTAGCATTTTTTGGTGAAGTAATGGTTTAACTTATTGGTTCCTCTGGGGACTATGCACTGCTCTGTGTGTTTGTTTATTTGTTTGTCCTCTTCGCTAACACAATTCCTTAACTGATGAAATGCATTGGGTCTGCTTTTAAAGGAGGTGAAAAATTCATCCAGTTGCAGTGCCCTGTGTCTTAAGCTAGGGGGAGCAGTTGCACGGGGGAGCAGTTGACATGCAGGCCCGCTGTAGTCCTTGCTGCATGTTGTGGACACAGGACTGGGCATGCGACAAAGTCACAGTGGGGCTCGGGTTGCGCCAGGTGATCTGCCTTTTATGATGGCCGTGCTGGTGTTCTCATCAACTGCACTTTCTTTTCTCCCCCCACTCTCTTCCTCGTCCTGTCCTGTGCTCTGTTCTCAGGGGTTCGATGACGAGTCTGGAGTCCAGCCACAGTGGCTTCTCCCAGCTCAGTGCGGCCACCACCTCCTCCAGCCAGTCGCAGTCCAGCTCTATGATCTCCAGATAAGAATGCGGAGGGGGAACCGGAACCTTCCGGCACGTGATCGGGACTCTCCTGCCGGATCAGCGCCAGTATGTAGTGTGTGTGTGTCTCCACCCCAAGCACCCTGGCCCTTTTGAAACAAGCTTGCACAACAGATGATGAGATGGAGAAAATGGAAAACAATAACAGCAAAAGTTTTCAGAGCTACATGGTCATCGTCAGTATTTTACAAGGGCTTGGATCTGTGTTGCCATAGCGCTCAGCTGGGCTGCAGGTCAGTTCACGGGCATCTTTGTTCTTCTTCATAATTTCAACTCCCACTATCAGCTGGGGAGACATTATGGTCTATGAAACATTTTTACAACACTGTTGGACCTGATGCTGGACTTAGCAATACATGTACTTTTGAATAGTGTTGGATCTGAAATGGAGAAATGGAATGCGCTGTTACACACAAACACACACACACACGCTCACACACACACACACGCTCACACACCAGTTCATTGACACACAGGTGCACAAACACAGCACACAGACTCTTCAAATTCTGTATACGATAAATTATGCCATACTGCTGGGAGAGTTTTGTTCTTCTAATAAAACGTTTATAGGTCAAAGTACAGGTTTAAAAACACGTGGCAAGGTGTCTGCCCATAGCAATAACCCTAGGAACATTTTCTACCATTTGGGTTTGTATTTATCGGGGAGGGGTGGTGGGGAGGGGGGTTAACATAGCTCTAGAGACATTTTGGAGTCTTCTGGGTGCTATGTTCTTTAGTGCTTAGCTGTAGTGTCTGGCTGCTTCAAAGTCTTGATGTTCAGTGCTTTCAAAAGCAGTAGCGCTTGTGATCTAATTTTAGTGCTGCTTCTAGTGGTTGCCCCACATATCGATTAAAGTTGTTTTTGAATTTATGGAAATGCCTCGACATGAATAGTCACACTAGCTACTGATCAGTTCCTATGCAGTTAGTCTAAATACGAGGAATACTTGTTTTATAGGTCACATTCTTGAGTGACAGGAAACTGGGTGTTATGGTTTTTGTAGTAAATTTCTAGTGACCATATTAAAGCTGCAGTCAGGTAGATTTGTTGTGTAAAGAGCTTACTTGCATGTCAGTGTTTCCCTTCTAAAGTTATATAAATCAATAAAATATATATTATGTGAATAGAAAAGTTGCACATAAAACCTTCATAAATGATTCCCATTTTCCAAATCTGCTGAATTTATTAAAGATGGTATTACACCTGCCATGTATTTATTCAGAATGAGGGCGGTGTAATTGGGCCCAGTCAGGCCAATTAACATGGACTGATTACTTTTTTCTTTTGAATCATTACCCAAGCAGTGATCACATTACATGCATTACAAATGAGGTCTTTTCAGGTGAGGGCTTTCTAGACTTCTGTCATACATGAGATTAAGACTCAAAGTGAATAAATCACAGTGTCATGCATTATTACAGCAAAGTTTTGAGGAGGTCCGTCAGAGGTCTTGACGTCCCTACAGAGTTTGCTAATGTCTGCTCACCTATCTGAATTGTAATCATTTTAGTAGGTGACCAGTTTGCGCTGTAGCTATTTAGACAGACCCGTCTTCGTTTTGAAACAGGGGTTGACGCCGGTTAATAAAGGACTCCCGCGAGTGGCGGCCTGGCTTATCCACCCCATCAGAGTGGACGCCTGAGCTAATAACCCAGTTCACTGGAGAGTTGTGCTCCTGAGTGAGGAAGCAGAGCAGAGGACACTGAACCCTGCTGTACTGTAGAGATTTGCCCCTTCAGCCAAGAAAGGTGCTTCACCTGCCCGGGTACATCCTTTTGTCTAGTGTAAACTTGCAAGGCGCCCTTACTGTGAAGCGCTCCTGAAGCTCGGCTGCGGTTAGCAATCATCCTGTAATGTTGAAATCGGATTTTGATCTCCAGGTCAAATCGTGTAGATTCATCCTGGTCATGTTCACGCATTTACTCTAGCTGTAGCATGTGTGTGAGATCCTTTCTGAAGTTTCTTCAACCGTTTGACGGTGTGTCCGAATACAGATCAGTTTCCTTATGTTTACACTTGAAGGAGAATATCTGAGGTCGGGTACAGGCCCTTATGAGTTGCTACCCCTTAGTCTGGTGTGGAAGAGTGAGAGGGTGTGTGTGCAGGTTGGAGGGTGCACTTGATGGGGAGGGGGGCGAGAGTGCAGCTTTAAAACATGTATATTGTGTTCCCCATGCTTGCAACCTGCACACGCTGCTTCTGAAGCACAGACTGGAACCCAACATTACTACAAGCTGCCATTTCAGAGTGATTTATGAAATTTGATGACCATTAGCATTTTATTGCATTTTGGGGGGGGGGGGGGGTTGTTGGTTTAAAAAAAAGGTCTGTCCCACCTGATTCATCACTCAGCCACTCAGCTGTCTGACACAGGTTGTTTTTGTTTGGTTTTCTTCTCTTTTTTGGGTTAAAAATACAAAAGACAAACACTGAAGTTCTACTGCATAAACTTTTTAATGTATTTTCAACAAAGAATTTTAATGTCAAACAAAAATCCTTAAACTTGTCGAGTGTTGCAATAACCATAAAATGCTTTATTCTTTAACAAGGGGAAAAAAACGAAAACAGAGGGCTGCTCATTTGTGTTCGAAGACTGTGAGTCTGATGTTCTGAAACCTTTTTACATGTGTGTTTCTGAAATTTGCTTCTGTCCTGTGCTCCCAAAACCGTCAGCCTCCACATGGCATGCTACTGCTGGATACAGCTGTCCTTGTGCCAACCTGTGGCTGTCCAACTAACCCGTGAATGTTGAGAAATGCACAAGTTTTTAATCCTCAACAGTTTACAGTGGACAAAAAGGAGCAGACAAAGTCCTCCACCAAGGCCTTCGTCTCCGCCACCATCTGTGTTTTTTTTGGGTATACTTGTTTTTTTTTCCCCTGGTCCAGTGTATTTGAAAAGCAGGCTTAGCACAACACGAGGGAGACAGAATGCTGATTGCACCAGCGGTCTGCACTGTTTTTCCACCACTGGCCTCGGAATGCACCACGACAAGCATTTTTTAAAGTAGATTTACAGCACAGCTCCTGCTCCACGTGTGATCCACACATCCACTACGTGGAATGTAGATGGACAATGATCCATTTTAAAGTCCATAACGCTATCGCTCAGTGCTTTGCATATCTTCTTTCATTGTCAAAGGATCAGGATATTTGGACAAACCTGTACTCATGCCACCAGCTGAGGCCGTTTTCATCAGGTTTTGGTGATGGTTACAATGGTCACAATCTCGACCTGTTTCGTGTTCGAATTACTTCCTAACTGAGTCTTTTGTCTTATTGGTGTATGAGGGCTATAAATGTCTATTTCTCAAGTGTTTGTCTTTTTCTCCAACAAAACATACAGTACCTCCCCACTCCTATACACTGCATATCTATCTGAGAAATTGTGGAATTAAAAAAAATTAATATACGAAGTAACACCTTTCCATTTTTTGAAACTATTAAACTTGAATTGGTGAATTGATTGTGCTGCGTCTCTCCACTCCGTTCTTTATTTCCCTATGGCGTGTTGTGTGCAAAACAAAATGCATCACTTCGTGTGTCCGTAATGGCAATTCAAAGTAGCCGTGTTTTATTCGGTACCTACAGCTTTTGTTTGAAGGGAAGATTCGTTGCACTGCACGTTCATGGCCACTAGATGTCGCCAGTTATGCGCAAGTAGTAAAGAGGCGTGCAGCGTTATTAGTTTATCATTATTATTCATGTTCTTCTGTATGACAGACGCTCTAAGTAAAACAAACGGGTCCTTTTAAAAGCATTTTTTTTCCAAGTCCGGATAGGAGCGTCTGCTAAATTTAAATGTCAGAATATGCACTCAAGTGTACCACCCAGTTTTGTCGCAACTTTAATTTTCCCAGTGTCGAACTCGGTAACCTTGAAACCCCGTGACGGTTAAAAGTGGTAGAAAACACACAACCACACATGCAAGCATTGCAATTATAGATTTAACTACTTAATGCCTTACATTTGATATAAAATATTTTTTAATCGTTTAGTGTGTTAAATACAAAACCCCAAAACAAAAAAACACAACAACGTTCAGGCTGTCGTACATGACGGAGAAGAGGAAGCAAAACTGAAGATACAGCCATGTGTGCTGTGGTCGGTAAGATAACCGTGAACTTTGTTCCATCTTAGAGAGAGAGATTAAAATTAATTAATTATCTAATTATCTGGGCTATTCCGACACCTTTTGTAGTTTCTGCCTCTTTAAATGTTATCTCTGGTCCCGCCCTTTCTTACCAACGTCACACCCCTACTTTCACGATGCGGAAGTGGGACGTTTCCACGCGATCCCGAGCACTGCGTGCTGGATGTTGTCCCCGGGCGAGGAGCTGGTGAAGCGCTGGGAAAGGTTTGCTTTACTTTCAAATGCCGATGTTCAGTTTAACATTCACAACATTCGCTTTCTACATCCTCAAAAAGTCAACACGGTCTAGAGGCGGTTAGCTGTACGTATGCACAGCATACTGAGGGGGGAGGTGATGGTGCAGCAAGCTAATAATGATGATGATGATGATGAGAGGGAACCGACAGCAACCTGCATCTTCACCACATCCCCGCACTGCTCCCTGGCGGGGATGAGAGCCAAGGCCTGCATCTAAGGGTGCGCTTTAATTTACGGCATTTCGCTGATACTTTATCCTAAGCAACTTACAATTATGACTGAGTACAACTTGAGGGTTAAGGGCCTTGTTCAGGGGCCCAACAGTGGTAGCTTGGCAGCGGTGGGACTTGAACCAGCAACCTTCCAATTACAAGGAGAGTACCTGAACCACTGAGGCGCCACTGCCCGTTAAGGCCCACTACAAGCTAAGATGTGTGTCCGCAGGGAGCAGGTCTGCCTGAAGGAGCGCCTGTTGGAGGAGAACACGGAGGCCTGGCAGGAGAGCGGCAGCTTTAGCGGCCTGGCCAGGGTCGGTGGCGTCGACTTGTCTTTTATTAAAGGCGACGACTTAAACGCGTGCGCTCAGCTCGTGGTGCTGAGCTACCCCGACATGCAGGTATGGAAGCGCTCTCGTGGTTTTTTTTTGGGGGGGTTTTTTTTTAGACATTTATTGATCGTAACGTTCGCTGACCAAATTATTGCCCAGTGTTTCCAGCGCAAGTCAAAAACCCTCTCAGCTCGGTCGCTGCAGGTCTCGTCTCGACTTTGATTTTAAGACGCAGACCTCAAAAGTAAGGCTGTGATTGGCTGCGAGTTCCACAGTGTGATCAAAAACAGTCTCAAAGCTGCTGAACGTTCACTGACGGGCACTGAAGCAGCCTGAAGGAACGTTTCTCGTGAGTGGCTGCACTTGGATCTGTCTGTCTGTTACAACCGTCTGTCCATTGCGACGGTCATCCAACTTTCACTCTTTACGTCTTTCTCGTTCATGAAATCTCGTTAGTACCAATTAATTTTAGAGATTTTCCGAGAAATTCCAGCCGGTGGCCAAGTTTGCGTAAGCACGTAATGAATTGCACAGAACCGCGTCACCCCACGTTACCCAAGTGACGCTCCCGTCACCCGCTGCTGTGACGGATCGTGACACCTGCGTCGCTGTTCCTCCCCTCGGGTTTCTGCCTGCTGTCAGCGTCACGCTGGATGAGGGCTTGCGCTGTGGCCCGGGTCCCAGAGGGTCACCATGGCAGCAGGCACCACGGTAATTAAAGTGCCAGTCAGGGGCTGCATGACACGGCAGAATGAGATGGCGTGAGATGTTGAGTGTTTCTCTCTCTCTCTCTCTCTGTCTCTGTCACTGTCTCTCCCTCGCCGCCCCCTGCCCGGTAGCTGCTGTATGAGGACAGTGAGATGGTGACCCTCACTGCCCCCTATCTGCCAGGGTATCTGGCCTTCAGGGAGTGTCCACCACTGCTTCAGGTTCTGAAGAGGCTGGAGGGAGAGAAGCCCTGCCTCATGCCACAGGTTATACACACACACACACACACACAATGAAATGAATCACAGACACACCTACAAAGGCTGCAGACATAAGCATACAGACTAACAAATCACGCACACCTCAGTAGATCAGAACAACACACACCAAGAACACAGCACAGGCGTACGAGCATCTTCCAGTTATAGCCAACCTCACAGAAAACCAAGTGCCATAAGGGTAAAGACTTGCCCACCTGCATTACATCATGGTTTTGTACGACAGAAGTTTTTTAAAAAGGCATGTGCCTCTCTCCCATATGCGCGCACGCATGCACACACACACACTCATCGGCATGCCCTCTGGTCATGCATTCATGGTTTGCTTGGAAAAGATCTGATCTCTGGGTTTAAATATAGCCTTCCGGACCCATTACTGGTTTGTACCGTTTCGACTTTCGCAAATAAGACTCACTTCTGACCCGATGCGTGTCTTCGCAATTGAAAAGTTGCACAGCCCGATTGCTTTTGCGGGTGCTTGGCGAGCCCTTGGCGTGATTCTCTCTGTCCCTCTCTCTCATTCCCACCCACAGGCATCGGTTCATCTACTGTAAAGTCTTCTCAATCGCAGCCCTCCTCCTCCTCTCTCACTCGGCCCATGTACAACTCCTACTCTTTCTCTCTCTCTCTCTCTCTCTCCTTTTTCTCTTTTCCTCTCCGTCTGTCGCGTGTTCGCTGTCGTACCATCACCGCCCCTTTCAGCTCCTCCTGGCCACTCCCGCCCGTCCCCCGTGTGTCTCTCTCCCTCTCCGTATTGTACGCTGACTAAGTCTCTCTCCCGTCACCCGGCCATCTGAGTCTCTCCTGCCTAAGCACGATTCTTGGCCCCGTCCTCCTTGTTTGTTCACTGATGAATGTTTTCTCAAGTTTACTTTCTGAATTCCTTTTTTTGTTTGTCGTTCCCCCCCCCCCCCCCCCCCCCCGGTGGTAGGTGCTCTTCGTGGACGGGAACGGTCTTTTTCATTACCGAGGTGAGTCTGCCACACAGGGGATGGCACCACTGAAAGACTGAGTTAATTGATACTGAATTCATACCGTGTCGGGTTGGTCTCTCCAGAGTTTGGCTTGGCATGTCACCTTGGAGTGCTTTCGGACCTGCCCTGTGTGGGCGTGGCCAAGAACCTCCTCCAGGTGCAGGGAGTGATCAGAAGTGAGGACCACCTCTCACAGGTACGACGTAACGAGCGTTTGGATCGTGCTTTGAGCACTGGTTGGTTCGTCTCGGTTCATCAGGATTCATCATGCATAGATCTTTAACCTATAGGGGCGCAACTTTAAGATAGCAATAAGTTTTGGCCTGTTCTAGCTCTGGGGATAGTTTAACCATGTAAAGCCCGTCAGCTGCGTCAAGTGTACGTCTCCACGATGAACTCCTCCGCAGATCAGTCCTCCACCAGCCAAGGCACAAGTGCAGTATCGTTGCCGATGTCACGTGCAGTAGTGCCATAATCCTGCTAATCGCATGTTTAAAGCTGTCCCTGTGTAGTAGAGCACACGCCACACGTGCAATAATTGTCCTGACTGCAAAAGTGCAAAAAAAAAAAAAAACATGCCTGACTGCGTAAAGTCGTTAACAGAATCCATACAGTAAATTTGTTAATGGCTGAAGTGCAGTAAAGATGCCGGGGATCACCTCCGACAAAGCTGCCAAAGGTGCACATGCAGTAAAACTGCTTAATGGCACACGTGCATAATAAATCTGTTGGTTGCAATAGCATCACTGACTTCACAAGTACAATAACATTGCCAATAGCATGCATGCCATTTAATCTGCTAAATTTACAGTAAAGTACAACACAGCTGTGTAATAAAAACGTGTTGACAGTACACCGTGTGAAGGCCACACTCGCAGTGGTGCTTTTTACAGCCATTGTGTAAAAATGGCGCCAGCAGCGTACGTGCAGACAATAACGCTGCACACTGCAGTGAAGCCGCTAACAACGTGGCTAACGGCGCACGTGCAGTGAAGCTGCTGGACACATGTGCCTTACAAAGTCGTAGGCATGTGATAAAGCTGTTTGGTGATTAGTGCCGGAGACCATAGTCACTTCACCCACACTGTGGCTAATGGCCAGAGAGCTGATCTGGGCACTGGTTTCCCAACCAGGACTGTGGGGTTTTTTGGTTGTTGTTTGTTTGTCTTTGTTTGCTTGTTTGTTTGAGAGGAAAACTACGGTTGGATCAGTCGTGATGCTTTTTACCGTTTGTCACCACGGCCTGACGCACCCACGTAGCTAACCAGAGAAAGGGATTGCAAGACCTAAACAGAAAAATCTTTTTGTGGGAGGAAAGGTTTGGTTGTCGTGGAGAAGACTCACTGTTTGGGAGGAAGCTACTCAGGGAAGAAGAAACATTCTACTGGAAGGAAACAGTTCACCGCGGAAAAGATCTACTTTAGTGGGAGGAAAAGATTGTCTGTAGTGGGAGGAGACGTGTCGTAGTGGGAGGAATAGATTACTGGGATGGGAATACCAGGAGGGGAGCTCTGAGCCAAAGGAGAGCCACGTGTTTGGAAATGTCAGCACGTGCTTAATCGTGTAGGACAGGAAGGGTGAGTGGAGATAAATCAGAGCTATCGCAGTCAAACCGGAATGCCGGGATCCTGCCCTGTCTTTCACCTAGCAGCCTCCGAGCGTTAAACGCGCTGAACTGTTCCAGGATCAGCGGGAGCTCTGCGGAAGGCCAAGAGACTCCTCTGTGCGGTTATTAACCTGCAGATGAAAAGGTACACCCACAGAGAGATGAGCTATACCTTCATATCCTTACAGAGAAGTTCAGTAGAGAGAGGAAACTGACAGAGACTAAAAACAGGAGAGAAATGGAACTCGAGACAGAAGAGGATGGAGAGGAAAAAATTCCGTGTAATCATTGATAAACGACAGAAAGATGTTAGGGTAGATGTTTTGGACTGGCTGCACCCTCAGCAGATCTAAACCTCATGCACCATGCACTAAAACTATGCCAAACAGGCCTGCGATGCATTTCAGATACATTGAAGTCATTTGAATGAGGGAAGCATGTTGCCATGCGGTTGTGTAACTGGCAGCCAGATTGGCCCTGTTTCTGAATCCAGGTGGGAGACGTCGTTCTCACGCGCGCTCACTATTTTAAGAGCTGTCACCTTTCCGCACGTTGCATCACTTTAACACCCAGCTCCTCCCGCGCGGTATTGTGCTTCCTAGAGGTGCCTGGTGGGTGTCGAAGTGTGTAATGGGTGTTTCCCAGAGGGTGTGTGTGTGTGTGTCTATACGTATATGAAATGAGTGCTTTTCCAGAGGGGTTGAGCTCCACAGCATAGGGGAGTAGCTGGTGATGTCTTTCTGAGTCTGCGTGCTTGTCATTTGTTCAGTCTTTGTGGTGATGAACTGAGATCTGAGCACAGAGATGAAACTCTGAGAGGTCTTACTGTATTCAGTGAGAGAGACAGTATCTCCTGACTTGCAGCAGAGTTATAAAAGAGACTGTGTGTGTGTGTGTGTGTGTGTGTGTGTGTGTGTGTAAGTACGTGACCCTACCTGTTCCTGCTTGCCCTGTAATGTTTCTCCATGCCCCTGTCTGTTTCTGCTTAACCCTAACTGCACCACTCCCCCCCCCCCCCCCGCCCTTCCTAATTTGAACTCTGCAAGAAATCCCAGATGTTCTGCAATTTCTCAAAAGAATTTCTCTCTCTCTCCATCTCTCTCTCCCCTTCCACCTCTCCTACCAGATTAGTGCCCTGAAGAAAGCTGGAGATAGTTTCCCGTTGGCTGCTGCTACTGGGAGAATACTCGGGCAGGTGGGTTACTCTGGAGCTCGCCTACACTCCCTCCAGGCTTCACCCACACTCACTTTACACTCCTCCCACACCACTCTAGACACTTCTATGGTCCCACCCACATCCCCCCGTGAATCCACCCACTTTTCGTCAAGACCACATTTGGCAGAGCCGCACTGTAATGTTACTCAATAAGTAATGTTATTTCATAAGTGATCTGTATATAATTGTTACACTGTGTGTGTGTGTGTGTGTGTGTGTGTATAATGTTCCTCCAGGCCCTGAAGAGTTCAGACAGCAGTTCCAAACCCGTGTATGTGTCTGTGGGCCATCGTATCAGCCTGAATACTGCGGTCCGGCTCACACACTCCTGCTGTCGTTACCGTGTGCCCGAACCCATCAGACAGGTACACACACACACCTGAGCACACTACCGCATACATACACATCTGCACTGATACCTGGACCCAGATAACCCTGAACCTATGTGGCATAGCCATACTTGAGCTGCTATGACAGATACACACACACACACACACACACACACACACACACACCAATAAATTATGCCTGATTTGTCACTCATTTTAAATGATTCTAGTGCCAAACCCTTTGTGAAGACAACATGCAGTCCAGGACAGGCATGTACACTGCAGAAAGGCCTTTCTGCCTCTAGGAGGTGCTGTTCAGCTATAGTATACCAGTGTCATTCGGCGTTGACATCTCTGTATATCATTACGTTCGGCTTCTTTCCCTTAAACAGCATCTGATTCTGCAGTGCAGTCATGATGCATCTGTGTGTCATGGTGTACAACTCACACACACAGGTATTTGAGCACTGGTGTGCAGCCCATCTGTGTGTAGTAATTCAATCAGAGGGGAAATAACATTGTAGCCGTGTGCCTACTGTGTGGCAGCAATGTGATAGAATCTTTAACTTCTGTCAACTACTTGATAGTTCACCCCCCCCCACCATTTTTTCTACCTCCCTCTAGCTTTCTCGTTAAGGAACACACCCTCACAGCTAGCCCTCAATGTGTCATATTCTCAGCAAACCACACGACACATTATTGTGTACATAGTCTCTCTGTCTGTCTGTGTCATACACACACACACACAGGCCAAAAGCTCTCGGTACACTTTCATCACAGTCTTGGTATGAAGGCTCTCATATCTAGGGCACCGACAGGGGACGGTCCCACCCGCAGAGAAGGGCGGGGGACGAGCAGACCGGAAACAGGGTGAGATGGGTGGTGTTAGGATGAGGGCGCGTGAGAGATGGTTCTGGGAGAGATTTCATGTCAGTGAAGGAGTATTTTTAGGAGGGAAGCCGAGAACGAGAGACGGGGAGAGTGTGGGAATCACGGTGAAGGTGGAGAGAGGAGGGGGGGCGAGAGAGAGAGAGAGAGTTGGGGGGGGGGGGGGGTAGAGAGGCCAAACAGAACTCTGCTGCTGTCTTCACCTCCACTGGCAGAGCAGAGTGGGAAGCTGAAATAAAAAAGCGTTGGCACTCCGCGTGTACGAAACCCCCGGCACCGAGAGGACATGGTTTCCTCGTGTCTCTGATGGATGTCCTGGACCCTGCATCTCCTGTAGGGCTCCCACTCTCCTCACACTCTGTCCACCTCCTCTTTCATCCTTCCCTCTTTTTCTGTCGTCTTTCCCTCTCTCACTCTCCATCCTGTTTTTTCTCTCCTTTTAGCAAATATCTCCCGTAATCGCTGCTAATGGCCACTGCGAACTCTTAAATCCAATTAGTGACTAACCAGCCCACATCAGAGAAGGCCATTGCCATGGGAACACCACGCATCCAGCTGGGTGAAACTGGGAACACCACGCATCCAGCTGGGTGAAACTGGGAACACCACGCATCCAGCTAGGTGAAACTGGGAACACCACGCATCCAGCTGGGTGAAACTGGGAACACCACGCATCCAGCTGGGTGAAACTGGGAACACCACGCATCCAGCTGGGTGAAACTGGGAACACCACGCATCCAGCTGGGTGAAACTGGGAACACCACGCATCCAGCTGGGTGAAACTGGGAACACCACGCATCCAGCTGGGCTGAACTGGTATTTGGCTGCTAGCAGCTTTAATACCAAGTGGATCGACTACGTACATGACATGGCAGGGACTTTAGTTTGGAAAACAACTGTGTTGAGGTCCTAATGGTACCCTTTAAAAAACAGAGAACCACGTTCCCTGGAAACTGAGCAACGATGTTCCGTTCCTGTTCTTGTTGCCGTGTTTCCCACTCGTTTCCTTTCTTGTAGCCGTGCCCCCGAGCAGAAAATGATAGCGCGAGAGTTTGCTGTTCCTTCTTTTCCTTTTTGCTGCGGTGGAGATGGCAGCCCTCGCTAACGCGCTATACTAGATCCGGCACAAACTCGATCCGGCTGTTGGAGCAGAGTGCCGCGGTCCAAGTGACCAGAAGCACAGTAATTAAGCGGTCCCAGCGTTCCTCATTCATCACCCCAGCCGGGCCGGGTTTCTCATTGCACGCAGGTTGCATATGGATGGGGGCCAGTCTGACGGCCACTGCAGGTTTTTATTTTTATTTATTTATTTAGAAGCAAAAGAATATAAAGAAAAAAATCTCCTCCTCACATGCATGCTCGCATGTGCGTGGCCATGCAGTAGACTAAGTAAGATGCATTTGAGCACTCGGTCCCTGTTGTGTCTGCAAGTGGACGTTACAGTGGGGCAGTTTCTCTGCTGATGCAGGCATTTGTTTGGGGGCTGCGGGGGTCTGCTTTAGCCCTCCGCTGTCCTGCCTGCCGTGATGCGTTCTGGCACAGTGCTCCCCCCTCCCCAAAGGCGTTATAAACCCACCGCAGCTCCAGTGAATCTGGCAGAGAGGAACCACACCTGCTGCCTGCAGCGGGTGCGAAGGAGGCGTCGTTGTCTCAGGCACCTGTAGCGACCAAGGATGAGGGACACGCATGAAGACGGAAGGAGAGATGGAGGAGAGTGGAGGAACAGGCAAAGAAAAGAGGAGAAAATTCTGAGACAGATGGGGGGGGGGGGAAGTGGGAGGAAGAGATGGGGGGGAGAGAGAGAGGTCTCCTCAGTTGAACAAATTCAAACCAGAGTGTTTCTGTGGCTCTCAGTGGGATTGTGGGTACAGTGAGAACACTGGCATTCATTTGTGTTTCCCCTACACACACACACACACTACTGGCTTGAAATTATTTTTCAGCATCCTGATTTATTTTCTTATTTTCACATTCACATCATCTAGCTATTATCATAAAAGCTTTTTACTTTCCGAGTCTTTCCGAACCAACAGTAACCGGAGTCTTTATTGCATTTTGAATATTAATCTTCTCATTCTGCAGGGTTCCACAGTCTTGTTACCATGTGACTGTCACTCTATAATGTGCCAGAGTTGCAGAAAAAAGCCCCCTGGTGTGTTTATGGGCATCACATTGGTTTGGTTGTATTCTGGCAGGATCTCAGTCTTGGGCCCCTGAAATACTTCAGCCCCTCCCCGATCCCCTACTCCCAGCCAAACAGCTTCCAGAAACGGACCTAATGACATAATTTCCTTCTGTCTTCAGTTATCAGCTACACATTGTCAGTGTGTGTTCGTTAGTCGTCACCACCTACCCCCAAAGGATTGACATGAAACTACAGATACCATTTTGTTTGTCCAGCCGCAGACTTGAGTGGGAATTGAGCTGGTTTTTCCACACAGTGTAACTGAATACACAAACTGACCATGTATTAGCATCATCCTGTCAGAAAATGTTGGCATATTTGACTTAAGGTGAGTTCAAAACACTGGCGGAATTAGGATCTTCTGAGCCGTGATGAGAAAGAAACCAGCACTGTACACACACAGTGCCAACATAATTAATGATCCTTAATGAGTGTTTAGAAGGTGAGGGGACAAGCCCCAATCCAGCCCTCTGGTGAAGACCTAAGCAGGGCATCGCAGACAGAACAATTATTGACTTGATTTACTGCGTTCATTGTTTACTGAAGCGAGCCGTGAGCTGAGAGCGACACTGCCCCGTGTGCCTCTGGTTTGCACTAGTCAAAGATTTATTTCTACAACACTTTCTTCAACACCTTGTCACGAAGCAGCTTTACACATGCCTGAATCCAGATCCCTAATGAGCAAGCCAAGGAAAACAGTGGCACGGAAAAACTGCCTGGGCAGGGATTTGGGAAGGGACTTTGGGAGGACCAAGACTGACGAGGGAAGCCGTGCTCCATCCTCTGTCCTCCATGCTCCGCTGGGCGGGCCGGCTAGCACGTGTCCATGATATATGATGTCATATTTAGAACAATAGGACATCATCTGTTTTGCTTGTTCCGCCCTGTCAATCTGTGAAGCATGTGTACAATTACAGCACACAAACATGCAAGCAAGCGGGATCACAAATGCGGATGCGCGCACACACACACACACACACACACACACATGCAGGCGAGCATACATGCACACGCCAGATTTTCCCATGGGACTCTTCCGATGTGCCCGAACAAAGCAAAATGGGCATACACACATCATGCTTAAACTGGGTCCCTGTACATGGTAAACACACACACACACTCTCATACGCACCAGCTAGTCTCTGTTTATGCTCATTACACACTGACCCTGTCTCAGATGAGATTATACTGGAATCCTATAGTAAAAATTAGTTTAATATTTCTCTTTCTGTTTCTCCCTTTGTTCTGTCCTCATCCATGTTTTTAATTCTTTCTCTCTCCCACTCTTCATCCAGCTTCCTTTTTGTTCTGGCCTCCTTTTTTCCCAGCTGTTTCCTCTCTCTACCTCCTCATCTGCTTCGATGTCACAGCCCAGGCCAGTGCTAAACCACACCGCGGACACCGCTAGCCGCAACTTTGAACTTTTTTTGAGCTTCCCTGACATCTCTCTTCTGGCTTGCTGTCCCGCCTGCGCTCCGGGGCGGAGTGGGGTTTGCGTTTAAAAGGGGATCAGGTGCCATCTGATTCTCTAGGCATGCTGGGGATATTAGTCATAGTTTGGCTTTATGGGGGCTTCCTGTGGGCAGCAGACGGACGCTCCTGTCAGAGTGGCAGAAGGCTTCCGGAGAGGAGTGCGCGCGTGCGCACACACCCTAACACTCAGCTGCAGCTTTTTGTTCTCTCTCTCGCGCACACACACAAAGTCAGTAGCAAGTTATGTAATTCATACAAACTTGCACCTCACACACATGAACAGTTTTGTCTAACTGTGTGCTGAGTCAAATCTCTCACACACAGATGCTCGCACGCGCACGCACACACCAACGCACATCTTTATCTGCAAGTTGAGTCACAAACACCTTGTAGGACAGACGCTGGGAGATAGCCCAGTTAACGGCCGCGTGAGGACCGGTGAGGCGCTCATCCAAACTCGCTCTGCGGAGCACGTTATGTAATGCCAACAAGCTTCACCAGGCCTGAAACGTCCAGGCTAAGGACGAACGTGAGAACTCGCCAAACACTAACTTTTTGTTGCTTTTTCATTAGGCCTTTTCACTCAAAGCCAGTTTTACTTCCTCACATCACAGTTATCGTCTGTTCGGCCTGTTGTACTCCAGGCTTGTCCTTCAGTTTTTAATCTTTAAGCGTGTTGCTTGGGAACAGCTGAGCGCCCTGGGATGTGAGAGGTTAACTGGTGATGCTGCACACCTGTGTGAGCAACAAGCTTGAAGTACCTGCCATGGGTTCTAGAATGGGAGAACGTTCTAGAGTTGTTGCCCACGTTGACTTCCAGATGACTTCCTGTCCTTGCGCCTGGCACTGTTGAAAAGAGACTGAGTTATAAATGTAGAGGGAAAAATGGAGCGTGGCCAGGCTACTGCTGCGATGATACCCGAGTGATTGAAAGCAGTTTAGGGAAAAAGATCAGGTCTGGGTTTGCTGTGTTAATGTAATAAGTTGGTGGCTCTAAAACATTGAGTGTGAGGATGAGACTGGCTCACACTTTTCTGTCTGTGTGTGCATTCTGCAGGCTGACATTCGCTCCAGAGAATACCTGCGAAGACGGTTCCCCTCTGGTCCTCCGTAGACACCCCCCCCCCACACACACACACACAGAGGTGAGTCTCTGTATAGACACATACAGAGGGATGAGTGTCTGCGCACACACACACACACACACACGCACACACAGGGATGAGTCGGCATAGACCCATGAGTGGGCCAGACCTCAGAAGCCTCAGTTTCTACTGGGAGTGAAACGTTACACTCCAGATACATCTCTCGTGTTCACGTCTCCTTTGATCTGGTCTCTTTTGATGTTTGTCTGGGGAGATGAAAAAGAATGAGACATATGAAGATATGATCTGTATTAAAATTCCGTTTGATAATTATTATTTTTGTTCTTGTTTTTTTGTTACGTTTGTTGCCCTCAGCGTCACTGCAGACCGATCAGTGGGGCGTAAGTGTGTGTTTTGTGGTGTCGCAGCTACACTGATTTCACTTTGCACTTAAATCGTAAAACAAAGTTCCATTTAGTGCTGTGTGCTGTTTAAATAGGTCACACTTATGTGTGCGGTGTGGTTACGTTCATGTGTGGACCGGTGCTCCACCCAGAACAGGAGGACGTCGGAGTAGACAGAGAGAGAACCAGTAGAGTCTTAGAGACTAGACTATTAGGGTATTAAACACACTACTTTGTGTGGTAGCACAGCATAGTGTTACCTTGCTCTAAATTCACTTGTTTCAGCTGATGAAGGTTTCGGTTATATGCTGATAAATAATTTGGTTCTTAGTTCATAGTTTGTTTATTGGCTCATAAGAAGTTTATTATTTCATGAAGAGTTTGGTTATTAACTCATAAAGGGTTTGGATTAGAAGCTGATGGTTATTGGTCAAGAACACACTGAGCTGTGCAGTGCTGAGACTCTCTGAGACTGCAGGCCCAGGACTGAGCACTACTACTGCTGACCAGAGACCTTCCATGAATCACACTGTTGGTAGCCTCCTTCTGTATCAGAAATGGTGAAAGAGAGAGGCATGGAAGTAGAAATGTGGTAGTACAAGAGAATTCAACTAGAGAAAACGAGAGGAGATGGGAGTATGCTTTGATCTGTAACACACACACACACACGTATACACTTCCATCCCTCTGCTCCCTGTCTGTTCATCAAAGTCTATGAGTGTATCCCCACATCACATACACGCAGTGGAAACACAGCCTGTGCCTACACCGGTTTCTGGGGCGGTCCCCGGTTCAGGGCTCTGTGATCTTGAAGCCTGTCAGAACCATGAACAGTGGTGCAGTCTCCCAGGGGTAGGTGGGGGGTGGGGGGATGGTTGTCACCTTCATCCCATCACAGTTATTCAAAAGACTACAGCTCTGCCTCATTGGGGTTCTCACTTTCTTTCTCTCTGTCTCCCTCTCACTTCCTTCTCTCTCTCTCTCTGTCTCTCTCTCTCTCTCTCCCTCCCCCCCCTTTGATATCTTTCTATCTCTTTCCTTTCTCTCTCGCTTTTGGTTTGAGTTTCTGTTAACACCACATGAGGCTTGTGTTGTCTTTTTTTTTTTGGCTTTTACAAAAAGGTGGCAGCTGTAAGGAGACGGAGGAAAGTAAGAGAGACTTTAAACAGCTCTTCGTCACCTTCTTGCTAACTGGCGTTCATCCCCCAAACACACTCTTCTCGCTAGAAGTCACACACTCGTCTTCCTGTGTTGTGCACAGGGACACAGCTACTCTACTGCTTAGCTTGGTCACACGGTTACAGCAGAAGCCGCTCACCAGAGGCAGGGCCGTCCTGCCCTGGAGGTCATTTGAACTGGTCCGTTTAACCCTTTCATGGGTGAGGTGAGTTTATTTCTAGAGTTCATACTCTCATCGGAAATTCCCTTCGCTTCTAGAATTTTCAACGCACTGCTTGAATTCAAGGATGTCAGTGGAACCCCTCAAATGGAGTCCTGGACAGGACGGAGTTGTGTCGTCACCATAAAGATGGGGCTGTTGGAATCTGATTGCAAAGCAGTCCAGTCGGCAGCTTCCTCCCAAAGGTGTTACGGGAAGGCTGGCCTGAGATCAGCTCCCAAGGATACGCGTCTCCTGGGTGGGCATGCGTAGGACAGCTGTCTATACTCTCATAAATAATCCATGATGCACATCCACAGTGGAACATGTGTGTGTGTGCAGGTGTGTTACTGAGGAAATTGGATTGTAAACAACTCACAAATTACAGCTCAGGATTAGATTCAGATTAAGATCTTGTGATTAAGATTAAGGCTTGTGAGCACTAAGAGCGGAAGCTTCTAGCATCAGATTTTAGACAGTAGCGCTCAGTGTGTATGTTCAGCAACACTATTTATCAGAACACACATACATACACACGCCCTGAAAGCAGTACTGAGTGCCCGAGGCTACAAGAACAGCTACTGCGTGCATGCACACACACACTCCTCCTGCAACGGCATACAGTCCAGAGAAATGCAGAGGATTAGAGGTCCAGACCTTTGATCCCAGACGTGCTCAGGATTCTCTGTGCTGCCCAATCAGCAGAGGAATTTGCTCGTGTCTGTTCCTCACAAAGTATTTGCCAACGCAGGTGTCTTTGATACAGGGCTTTGTCCAGTCAATATGCATAATCACTCACCCTGCCCCAACCCATGGAGGCACCACTGTTGCCTCGTTATACCCCCATAAAGGGGAGAACATCATGGTTTCACTGAGTTAATTGGTATGATTTCCACCCCTCAGCCAGAGCAGGGGAAACCCCTCCAAAGTGTTGGGGTCTTTCTGAACCAGGAGGGAATGGAGAGGAGCAGATCAAGGCTACAGGCAGAAGCATACGATTTCTGTGCCTTTGATCCCAGTTTGTTTGATCTTAGGAGCATATCAGGGATCGTTTGGCCATGCCTGGTTTCTAACGGGCCTAGGGAATCGAGGCTCGAGGTGTGAGTGTTGATATCGACCTGCACCAATTACAGTTTCCACTGCAATGAGAGATTTTTTTTTTTTACTTTGAGCCACATGTTTCAAACTGTCGGTTCAACAGAGAGCACAAACTATCGAAACCATTTTTGGGCTTCACTACAAAAAGATTATCAATGATTAAACACTATTTGTAATTGTGCGGACACCTGTGGCCATTTTTCTCTTCCTACTAAAACATCTGTGTGTAAGCCCAACCTAAAGTAAAGTTGACTAGTTGATTAACTGCTCCGGCCCTTTACACGCCTCTGGTCCTCAACAGTCATTCCCTGCTTCATTTCTGCTTTTTCTTTAGATAAAGATTACAAGGAGTAAAGAAACTAAAGCTTAAAAAAAGCCCTTGAGAAAAACAATAAAAGTTTCCCTTTGAAAAAGAGAAAACACACACCATAGGAATAAAGTGGATGCAAAATCAGTTGGCAATTGTGCATTACAAATGCCCTGTTGGCATGGTCATTGATGGATTGCAGAGCAGCTACATGGGAGTACCCACTAGGCCTGTCAGATTGGTCTGCACCTGCACCTTACCACGACCGCTGTACATGTCCTTCACATCAAAGCACTTCAAGTGGATACCTTTCAAACTGCCAAGGGCCCAGAAAGGAAGGGACTCTGGATTTGGACTTTGACAGACAAAGAAGGGGACGTACTGTTCCCAGTGCTGGCTCGTGGCATGTCCATCCCTTTAAAAGCCTCTGGTCTTCAATACTCATTGCCTGCTTCACCCTCCGGGTGGGTCCTCAGTCCGAGTCTCCAGCCAAAAAACGAAAACTGCCATATATCTCCTCAGAGAATTTACAGAGTCATATGAAAACCTTCGTAAAAACTGGAGCCTAAAAGATGTTGTCTAGATGTAGAAGCCCCTCCCCCCACATGCTCCCGTGGTTAACATGGCGCTTTCTGCTGAGCACAGGGAAGTTTATTTACTTGTAAAATCCCATCTCAGAGAGAGAAAGAGAGATAAGTAGAATATTTGAACTGTACACCTCAGCTAACGGTGCCCTTGAACACTGAAAGGCTGGAAGTTATTTTTAGGTAGTCAATTAGTAGTAATCTCTGGTGCCATTCTCTTTAGAGAGGGCCTTTGCTAACACCAAAGTCAGTGCAGAGCTTCCGTACACACTGAACATTTTCAGCTGCCCTGCTTTACCCCAGGAGATCGCCACCAAGGGCTTCCACCACTCACAAACACATGTCTCTGTTTCCAGGGCATCAATTGGTCAGTTTGGACTTTTGAAAGGACCAATCAGCAGTTTTGGCTAGTTTCATCATCCCTCATACATGGATCACGTTTTGTAATTGTTTCCCCATCGCTGCTTGGACACCCGATGGGATCTGTGCATCCTCTCTGCAGCCATATGAACTCCGCACACGGATCCGGTCCATTCATCCGGGTGGTTGGAGTTGCACATCCTGCTATGTTTCATTAAGCATAAACCATGGCATCCAAACCGTCTTTGACACACCCACATTCAGATGTTGGCTCCAGTGTTCAGAAGAAAAAAGCAAAAGCCAAAAGAAGAAGAACCGGAATGGGGGACCCCAGAGGTCATACAAAGCCTTAACCAGCACCACGTGGTGTTTTCCTCCCAGCAGAGACTGTTACAGACAGAACATGGCAATGCCGATATTCAAACTTGAGTTTTGAGTAGCGGTCAACCAATGTGGCCAATTCATGTTTGCACTTGTGTAGCGTGTTGTCTGTTGCACTGTTGTTTTTATGTTGCACCATGGTCCTGGAGGAACATTGTCTCGTTTTTGTTGTGTACTTGTATATAGCTGAAATGACAATAAAGCCACTTTGAACTTTTGAACTTTGAACTCATGTTTTTTTGTTTGTTTTTTTGGGGGCGGGGGGTTTATCGGTATCAGCCAAATAAAAAGAATTTCTCAAAGTATCGGTTCACCACTAGTTTTGGTTCTCTCTCTCTCTCTCTTTCTCTCTCCATCTCTTTGCTGTCTTCCTCTCTGTTACTTTTCATCATCATTGGCCCTTTCTGTTCATCTCTCCTCTCTTCTCTCTCTTCCCCCTTCTCTGCCTCTCTTCCTCTTGTTCTCTCCATTGATGTACATGCCTCCTTTTTTTTGTGAACTCCTCCTTTTTCGTGGAGTCGAGCTAAATATTCGGTCGATTAGTTACTTTGTCAAATTAAGTACAATCACTTTGAAGTTTGCAAGGGTTGGTTATGGTGGAGCACTGCAGCCAGCTGTCCCTCTGGAGATGTGCAGGTTCCCGTGGATGATGGAGAATTATTGGTATGCGTTTGGAACGTGGTGGAGCGTGATTGGGGAATTCCGCCACGAGGGTGAGGTTCCTATACTGTGCCAGAGACGTAGGGGTTGCCACCGCAACACCTACCAAACATCCGATCGCTGGTGGAGAGTGAAGAGAGCAGGAGAGAGAGGGATAGATGGAGATAGGAGAGTGAAAGAGTAGGAGACAGAGAAAGAGAGATCTTTGGAGAGAAAAGAACGAAGGGGGAGAGAAATTAGATGTGTACCGTATGTAGTTGGGAGTGGGGTGTTGGCGCGGCTGCCAGGTCTTGTTTGAGCCCACCCTCATATGGATAAATATTAATATGGCAGCAGCTGCTAGTTGAACATCATCCGCTTCAGACCGCTGAGCTATGCGCTGTCGCAATCTGGCAACCGGGGCATTACTTACACCACCAGTGATCTTGGATTGGCTTTCACGTGTGTTAGTACGCGCACACAGACACACACACACACACCCCTACACATTCGCATACATGGACACTGATTAGTGCCAGATACGTACGCAGTACCTACATAAACGCCTGCGCTGGCAGAAGACTAGACAAGTAGATCCAGTGGAACAGACAGATAATATCATGCAGTGTTGTGCAATATATAAATACACATACACACACACAAACACACACACGCACTGGCACAGAGGCGAATGGCATTAATTTATTTGTCATTCTGCTCACACCCACTCTTAAATCCCAGTGACAACAGTAAAACATTTTGAAAGATTTAATCTCACAAGAACAGGCATTTTCATACTCAGTGTGCGTGTTCTGTGTGTAAGGACCGTGTACACCTCGTACACATGTAATTTGTACATGATGTGTGTGTATATATTTTTCTCCTCAGCCCACCACTAGTCACATGAGACTCGATCGCACACAGAGGACATATGGGTGCATTTAGAGAGATGTACGCTGTAGCGCACTGGGGCAACCCTCCACTTATTACAGAACAAGCCTTATCCCTCTGGGGATTAGTACGGTGCATCTGTTCGGGTGGGGGTTAGTGTGTGCCGTCTGTCGAGGGCAGAGTTAAAGGCAATGTTCTCTAATGGGAACAGTTGCCTGCTGGTGGAGAGATTAGTACAGTGTCCTGTTAGGAGTCCCTCTGTTAGTGGGATTAATGTAGCTAATAAATGAAGATATGTTTGATGGGGGTTAGTACTTTCACACTGTTGTGGGGTGTGGGGGGACCCTTTTTCAGGTCAATCCCTTGTTTATTTAAGTGAGTGAATCCCTTGTTTGAGCGCATCCATTCTTTTAACAATTCCATATACAGTGCCTTCAAACATTTTTAAGTCATCAGCATTACAAATTACCCTCATTTTGTGCCATCATATTTTATTTTAAAAGAACGACACTCAAAATCAATTAAATGATATTGGTTTATGTAAGCACATATTCTGTGGCAAAAAACAACTACTAAGTGAAAATGCCATTTGCTTTAACATTAATCTCCTGTGCTGTGGAATCTGGATTGGCAGACTGAGCCCTGACTGGGACAGCTGGCATGATTCATTTCAACAAATTCACCTTTAATTCAGACTGTGGATCTGAAGGAAACATGTGACGATGAAGACCAAAGAGCGTTGTAATGATTTTTTTTTTTTTTTTTTTTTTTTTTACTTAGGTAGTTAATTTTACTAGATCATTTTTTCTAAGTTAGAGGCATGCAAACAGTAGGAAAAGGCCGGTAAGTTATATCCATATATATGCTACGTTTGGGGAGCCCAGTGAGAACAGTTGCATCAGACGTGTGGAAGCTTCACCATATCACCCAGGCACTGTCTAGACGAGGCTGTCCTTCGAAACTCTGCGTGGGAGCAAGAAAAGGACCTGGAGGGAAGGCACAGACATGGAACAGTGACTTGGCTGGAGCTACAGGTTTGGTGAATGAAACTGGAGTGAAAGTGAACCCAGTTAACAATATCGACAGCTCTGCATATGACTGGCGTGTCCTGGATGGCCAGAAGGAAGCCATTGCTGCGGAAAAACATCAAAGCACGTGTGGCGTTTGCAGAAAGCATGAGAGTGGAGAAGCGTTACTCAACAAACACCACCCCGACAATGAAGTACGGGGGTGGTGGCACCGTGTTGTGGCGATGCGTTTCACCGCATGGACCGGGCATCTGGTAAAAACTAAAGGCCAGATGGATGCTGTAAATACAGGGACTCGCTGCATTTATTTTATAACAATAAAATGTATTTGGAAAAATTTGCTTTAAGAGTATATTGTTCCCGTATTTCTTTCTTACACGCCAATATGTGCAGGTTTTGTAATCCAGACAAACTCGAGGACTTAAAAGCTTTGGATACTTCTCAAGGCACGTTATGCGTACGAATGCACGTGCGCGTTCGCATTTCTGCAGTCGTGTCTTTCCCCCTCCCCGGTCCCATGACACGTTCACACACCCACGCGCTGGCTGCCTTCCCTGGGCGACTTTGAAGCCGTCTGCTGTCCTCTAGCTGTCTTCCCCGGCCGACGCAGGAACGCTGCGACATTTCCAAACGTTTATCCCGAAAGCCCGAGGCCCAGCGGGGGTCTCACCCTCTACGCGCGGTCAAGCCGGGAGCGAGCCGGTGTAATGCTTTGTGGATCTGGCTGAGCTAAAGGCTCCTGGCGTATCACACCGTAGATTTGCACGATGGTGCAAAAATATAACGGTTACGTAATTCCCTTCCGCGAGCCTCCTCCGGCGCGCAAACGCTGGGAGTTCAGCAGAGAAGTGAAGATGAATAATCGAAAGTGTTGAGTCGCTTTTTAAGTCGCAGATAGCGTACACACAGTCTCGTTTCGTAGCGTTACTCCACGGACCTCGCACGGTATAAGCTGTAACTAGGACTACCTGAGTAATGGACATGATTCTTTGTGTTGGTCAGATGATATTTGTTGTGTAATAACTGACGTTTGAGAGAAGGGTCACGCCTGAAACTCCGCCCAGCTTGCCAATATCCAACACATACCACCGAGCAACAAAAATTCTACTGTTTGTTTGTTTGTTTGTTTCCTTATAGTGGACCTTATAGTACATCTTCTGCTTTCACATACAAGTTACAGGGCAATTAAATTTTACATTAGTTATATATTACTTATTCATAAATAAGGTTTTTATTACACTTAAAATATGGACAAACTTGTAAAATGTATGTGATTTTGGTGTGTATGTCTGTCTCTTGAGTGTCCAGCAGTAGAGGGGCAATATAGAGGGGGTCAAAATTCCTTGGTACCATCTTTCCATACTCTACATAATAACATGGGAACACACTGGAACAGCAAACTCTGGGAGAAAGTCTGCAAGCATATTTGGGTCCAACATGCAAAAATTCATAACAGGTTTAGTTGTTTTTTGCTTACTTGTTTGTTTGCCTGTTTTGCAGCAAAAATCATCGTTGGCCAGTGTTCTCTGGTTTTCCTCGGCCCCTCCCTCGTCTTCCCCTCCTTGCTGTGCCGCTCCTCCACTCCTCCTGCTCCTGTGTCTCAGTCGCTCCTTCAGGAGTTCTGGGAACTCTTCCGTCCGCACCTGTGGGGCCAACTGTTGGATGTGCCTGCTCTGGGTCTAGTAACGGAGAGCACGTGCTCCCGATGCCGTAGCCTGTGGTCCGGTGTGTGGACCGCTGTCGCGGCTTAAAAGCCTGTGGGTGTTTTGTGGAGGTGGATGTTGCCTGCATGAAATTTGTGTGCTTCTCAAGAAAAAGGAAGCGTTGAAAGCCTCGTAAATATTTCCGCTGCAGTCGAGAGAAGAAAATCTCGGCCTTCATTAGACACGTTGCTTAACAGCTGCCTGATCTGTTGTACGCACCTGTAACCTCTCTCTCTTTTTCACGCTCTCTGTCTCTCTCTCTCCCTGTCTGTCTGTCTGTTTTTGTCTACAACCCCCACTCTCCATCTCTCTCTCTCTCTGTCTGTCTGTTGTCTACAACCCCCACTCTCTGTCTCTCTCTCTCCCTGTCTGTCTGTCTGTCTGTTGTCTACAACCCCCACTCTCCGTCTCTCTCTCTCTGTCTGTCTGTCTGTCTGTCTGTTGTCTACAACCCCCACTCTCCGTCTCTCTCTCTCTCTCTCTGTCTGTCTGTCTGTCTGTTGTCTACAACCCCCACTCTCTGTCTCTCTCTCTCTCCCTGTCTGTCTGTCTGTCTGTCTGTCTGTCTGTTGTCTACAACCCCCACTCTCTGTCTCTCTCTCTCCCTGTCTGTCTGTCTGTTGTTGTCTACAACCCCCACTCTCTGTCTCTCTCTCTCTGGCTCCTGGTGTCCCTGAGTATCAGCATGTCTTCATTAGGGCTCCGATAAAACGCCTCACACGGAGAGATAGTACAACATCGGTAAAATCTCGGTCAACCCCCCCACCCCCACCCCCTTCCCAAAGCGAAGTGCACGGCTAAGCTCCACATCTCTGCTCACAGCTGAGCTAATGAAGTATAATTAGCGCTAGATACGGCAGTAAGTGCTAAGGGAAGCCGTCATGCTCGGATTGCCCTCAGGGCACAGAGAGTACAGAGACTGAGCTCTTATTAAGATCTCTGGCTCTGTGTGGGGATCGGGGAGGAGGGCGTCTGCCTCGCTCTGTGTGTGCGCAAGTGTGTGTGAAGAATTTAATAAAAATGTAACTAGTACTGTACAGACTTGCACCTGTTGCTCTGTTCACTAGAAGCATAAGAAGTACATACATATTTATAATTTGAAGTTTGTTATTTTGGTGATTTGTTTGCTCTACTGCAGTAGTAGTTAGTCAGCGCCGCGCCCGTGGTTCAGAGGTACCTGCTCTGTGTAGTAAACGACAGCTGTCGTCTCCGCCGGTCTGCTCCATTTTCAGCCACGCCGTGCTCCAGGACACTGGTCTGTGTGTCGATTACATCCACAAAGGACCGCGCACGTTACCCCCCACCACCACCAGCAGTGGAGGCCAGAGATTGGGGGTGCAAATGGGGCTCCCCGGCTTGGAGATGAGGGGCGTTCCTTGGGGACCCCCCGGCCCCCTGTTACAGAACCCCTCCTCCATCTCTCAGTCGGGGTTCCTGTAGGGAATATATAGCCTCTGAAGAAATGAACGGCTTGGGAGAATGTTCAGAGTGGGGCCTCCTCCACGCGTACCGCTGCCAGGGTAATTCCCAGTTGGAGCAGAGAGGACAGGTAAGAACTCCAAATGCCAGACTCTCATTTTCCGTGTTTTTTAGAGAAAAGCCTTCATCATCATCATTTTTTTTTGTTATCTTTCACACCGGGCCTGTGAGGTTACGATTGCTTCTGTTCGTCGGCGTGATCTATGCTCATGTCACTGTTCATATATCTTTGTGCGCGTGTGTGTGCGTTTGTGTGTGTATTTTAGTTAATAATACTGTAGCAGTGAGTTGTGACTGCAGTGGAAATGAGAAAATATTGTGAATGTTTATGAGGGTGTTTCCAACAGCGTCCAGCACAGCCATAATGAAGCACCCCGGAGGGGTAGGAGGGGGTGGGAGGGGTGGGAGGGGTGGCAGTAATAACCCCACCTGCATCTGTAAGTAGCTCCGAGCAGGAAAACGCTGACTACAGCAGTGCGTGCATGTGTGCATATAGCCCTGTTTTGTGAGCACATATATTCCAGTGCCTGTGTGTGTTTGGCTGTCCATGAGTGTTGTTTATATGTTTGTGTTTCTGTGTGTGTGTGTGTGTTTTGTTATGAGTACAATATGTCCTTTCTGTTTTATTTAAAGATAAATAAATAAATAAACTGAAGTGTGTGTGAGTGCATGGTGAAGCTCTCATAGTTTGTCCAGTCACTTACACACTGCAGTGAAACATACTTGTTAGGGTTTGTTGTTGTTGTTGTTGTTGTTGTTGAAAATCTTTGTCAAACCTTTGACACTCTGAGAATGGCCATGAAGCTTAGCACATGCATAACTGGAGATCGTGCGTTTGATTTCACCGAGACATGGCAGCATGCTGTCAGCGTTGCGGGAGGGCGGAGTCAGGATGCTGTCAGGGTTGCGGGAGGGCGGAGTCAGGATGCTGTCAGGGTTGCGGGAGGGCGGAGTCAGGATGCTGTCAGGGTTGCGGGAGGGCGGAGTCAGGATGCTGTCAGGGTTGCGGGAGGGCGGAGCTCACATCAGTGGGCTGGTAGCTATGCCCGCCTGTACCAGAACTCCGATGCGAATGCCGGAAGGACGGCAAACCTCCCAGATCGCCACATTCGGCTGCACGCAACGTCGTACGCAGTCATGTGGGACGCGAGACTGGAGAGACGCTGGAGGGCGCTGGAGCGGAACATCGCAGAAGTGTGTAATCACCGTCTCCGCACGCTGGGCTAACGCTAGCATCAGAGGGCCATTAGGCAAGTGCAAACACAGCAGCATTGTGTTTGGGGCGGAGGGGCGGAGCCTAAGGCTAGAGTCACTGGCGCGGAGGAGGGGGCGGGGCCATCAGAAGTGCTGAGGGGAGCAAAGAGCACAGGCACACAGGAGGAGAGAGAGGAGGGGCGGTGGGAGGAGAGGAGAACGAGGAATAATGAGAGAAAGTGGAGCGGCAGTGCTGGGGAGGATTTGGGGGAGGAATTCTGGATCACAATGGAAAACCTGTCGGCGGCAGGGAGAGCATAAAAAGTCATAAATCGGCATCTGGCCGGATGGCCTGTGTGTTTTATAAGTGATGGGAATGCACAGACGGAGAAAGGCCCGTTTGCGAGGGCGGGGAAGCAGAGTTCCCTGCTCCGGCTCCCGTTTGGGCAGAAGAGCCACAGGCGGACGGACATGTCGGGAACACTGGAAACCACAGCGGTTTCCAGAAGCCATGGCGTACAGATTGAGAAGTCGGGGTGTGGGGGGTGTCGATGCGCTTCGCAAACAGATCACGCAATCGACAGGATGGCGTCCAATAACTGAACAGATTCTAACATTTTAACGCCAGCCAAGGCAGTTTCTTTTACGGGCCGTTTGCAGCCTGGGATGCAGCTATTGATCTGCTCGTTCAGAATTCAGTTTAACTGAACGCCGGGCGCAAAAACATCTGTGTGGTTTATTAGGGCAGTTCTCTCTTACTTGGTCGGTCGGTCTCTCTCTCTCTCTCTCTCTCTCTCTCTCAGTATTCATATAACTGGATCAAGGGCAAATAAATGTAGCTCCCCCCCAAAAAATTATTTATGTAGCTTCCCCGCAAAACAGTTTTATTTATGTTTATCTTAGAAGTGAGTGAATATTCTAGACTGTTCTGTCCTATCTACGCAGGCTGTCCGGGTTACGGTGCGAAATCTTCGATAAGACGACAGGCTCCGCCCCCTACGTCTCGTGTTCCACGGCGCAGTAAACTGTGCTGGGCTACTGATCTCAGACCAGCACTCAGACCTACACCTCTGTCTTCTAGTCAAATGTCAGAACCGTCTCAGCTGCAGACGCTGCCTTGATGTTTCTTGTGGCACGTATGTTCCTTTATTCTGCTTCTAGATATCGTGGCTTACTCAGACTAATGTCAAGTGAAATAATTCATCGGTACTTTTTGTTTGTTTCCTTCACAAAATCTCAGAATCAGTTACACCTTTAGCAACTCTTCATTCTTCTAATTACAATAAAAACTGCAGACTGGCCCTAGATCAGCTGTGTAAACCTACAGCAGCCGTCCCCACCCCCTGAACCCGTAAGTGCTAATGTCTGAAACGTGACCTGTGCTGGAGCGTTAGGCTGAGAGACTTCCGCACAGCACTACCATTACCCTGTGTCTGCTGTGTCTTCACTCTGGCCTGGCTAACTGCCTCAGTGTGACAAACTCTCCACGGGCTTTCAGATGGCAGAGGCATGGCACTGAAACAGGGCCGCCCTCTCCGTCCATGCTAGTTTTATTGCCACGGATTATTGCCCACAATGTCTGATGCTCAGTGTGTACAGTAGGGCTGCTGGTTGGTTGATCTGATTGGTTGGATGGCTGGCCAATTGACTGATTGATTTGAATCAGTTATGCAGGAAAACTGACTTATAAGAGTATCTAAGCTAGCACTGAGCTATAGCTCCTGGCTGCGTAAGGTTAGCTGCTAAGTTTAATGACACCTTCATCGTGGACTCTTAAAGAGCGGATCCGTTTCCCTAGTGCCAGGGGTGGCAATGGCAGGGGTTTGCTATAACCACCATCTGTGTTTGAGCTTATTGATCCTGAGCTCTGTAGTTCTCTGTGTGCATATGTGTCTGTGTGCATATGTGTGTGTGTGTTAGTCTCCAGGTGTGGAGGACCTTACTGAAGAGGATCTAGAAGATCTCTGACCAGTGTGGTGCGTGGTGGGGGAGTGAGTGAGTGAGGGGGGCATTCTTGATATGATTCATGTGTATTTATAAAACAGCACTTTTTTACAATGAAACAGTAAAACTGAGATTTTAATGAAGTGTAATCTGACTGGTTTACTGAACGATGAAGGGCTATGTAAAAGCACACAGTGGAACAAATGGCCATTGTTGATTACATGCTGTAAATGTAAATATAAATGTGTGTGTGTGTGTGTATTCTTGTCTACATTTGTGTGTGTGTGTTCTTGTGTGCATGTGTGTGTGTGTGTGTGTATTCTTGTCTACATTTGTGTGTGTGTGTGTGTGTGTATTCTTGTCTACATGTGTGTGTGTGTGTGTGTGTGTTCTTGTGTGCATGTGTTCATGCACGTTTGTGCGTGTGTGTGTGGACAGAGCAAAGGGTTCCGCTCAAACCCACTGTTACATAAGCTCGGCATTCTGCAAAGACACACATCCTCCTTTTCCTTCCTGTACTTTCCAGTACACTCACACAAACTCACACACACACCTCTGCCACAGAGCAGACAGGAGAGTTCTATTATGAGACTGGAGGCTACACACTGTCCCCCCTGCGAGACAGAGACAGAAGGAGAGCTGCTGTCCATCCCAGTTTTTAGAGACTGTTGAAGCCATTGAAGTCGGGAAAGACTCTGACCCACAGAGGCCCCAGAGGGGAGATTCTGATTTAGTCATGCCAACAGACTCTCTCTTTACCTATATATCTCTCACACGCCCTTTTGGTTAGCCTCTGATGTTGAAGGAAAATGAACCATCAAAAATTCGTGATTCATTTTTTTTTGATAACTTACAGCTATTCATCCCTGTGTGTGTGTCTGCCAGAGCGTCTCTCTCTCTCTCTCTCTCTCTCTCTCTCTCTCTCTCTCTCTCTGTGTATGTGCGTGTGTGTACTCTGGAGGTCATTCTTACTGATTATTTCCCAACTCATATATTCAGTACACGCCACAGGTTTTCCTTGGTGGCCGGCACACTGTACGGTCAAATGCTGTAACGCGTTACACCTATGATCATTTAAGAACAAAATACGAATTAGATTTCAGGATTTTTAGAACCTGAAGTCAAGCAGGATCCACACCCCCACCCGGCCACTCTCCGTGTCAGTGAGACAGCTTTGACCTTCCCACGGAGCTTTTCCTCTGTCTGCTGAGAAGAAAGGCAGCAAGGCCGCCCTGCGCTCTGAATAGAGCCGCACTGAGCGCTGTCTGAGCGCATAACTAGCACGACCTCTTCGGCTTCGCCCGTGTCGTTCTTTCACTGCCGCCTTTAGTTCGCTGCTTGTCTGAAGCTGTATTGAGGTGGAGAGAAATGAAGTGGGAAATGAGGCTCGACGTATCGTTCGGAGGAGCGAGACGGGACGCGTTTACGTAAACAAGCGCACTTTATTGGGGTTGAGTCCATAACCGTCGACGGTGAGTGAAATGAGGGAAAACGAAACGAAAGTACGCAAAAGCAGGGATATGGTGTGAACCACAAGCTCTATGGAGTGAACAACAAGATGGATCGACTTGAATTACACCAAGCACAAGGACCAGGAAGCGAATTGAGGTAAAACACAGGCGGAATTAATGCAAGACAGTCACATGGTTACACGACAAAAACCCAATGGTAATAGCACAATGGGAACCAGGATGTCGGGGGGGGGGGGAACCGTGACAGAACCTACTATCACCCCCTCCGGGATGAGGACAGTTGTCTCCAACCCCTGGGGTGAGGACGAGGACCTGGAAAGGGAAACAGAGGACAAGACACCTGACAGGACAGGAGACAAAAGACAAGACAATAGCTGGGACCTGGGACTACTCAACAGCCGGTTGAGGGGACTGGAGAGGACACTTGACCATAGGAGACGGGATAAGGGACTGGAGGAGTGTGGACGTGGGGACATGGACAGCAACTAATACCATGACCAGGACAAAAAAATAATCAGCACCTGGAGGATGATCAGGAGAACTTGCCAGGTTGGCAAGCAAACTGGGAAGAGGAAGAGTAGACAGAGTGGAAGGTTCTGGAAGGTTCTGGAAGCAAGGCGTGGAGGCATGGACACCCACTCCCTCAAGGGTGTGTGTGGATGACATAAGCAGGGCGTGGGGTCGGTACCCTCTTGGCGGCAAGGTCCCGAGCCGATGCCCTCTGGATTGAAGGGCGCGGTGGAGGTGATGCCCTCACGGAGACACGGCAAGGCAGAGGCAATGTCCTCGACGCCAGAGGTGAGAGACGACAGTAGTGTCCACAATGGAGACAGGGTGGCATCTGCAACGCCAGGGGGTGGAGACATTAACAGAAGAACAGGCAGAGGCACAGACATAGAGACTGCAGACTGCAGGACTGAGGTGGCCCTGGGCAAGGCTGCAGAGTTTGTTAAAAACTGTTTTTTCACCTCATCTGAAGGAGGGAGGCAGGTTAAATATACAAAGTTCAACATACTTTGCAAACCCCCCAACAGAGCTTTCCCCGGCGCAGGGGGTGGAAACACATGACAAGACAAGGGTAGGAACAAGGAGCAACACAAAAACACCACAACAAGGTGACAGGACAGAAACACAACACGACACTACACTAGCGCCGTGGGAATCACGACAACTGATTTGGAAGCAGGACAGTTGAAGGTTCATTTGTTCGATCGCCATCCTCAGAGTTAACATTAAATGGATCCATACAGGCAGAAGAATGTTCCCGAAGATTTCTGAAATAATTACTGCCATTGAATACTAGAACAATAACCAATAAAAAAAGTTTAGCCAATAAAAAATAAGCTTTATATAAGAAGTATATGGTGTTTACTGAATACATTTTCAGGTAAATCCTGTTTATTCTGTCTCCATCTCATACTGCTATAGTGTGTTTTTCTCCCTTTTTAAGGAATCTTCCTGCACTCTTTTTCCTCTAAAAACCATCAAAGAAAGAAAACACAATGAAAAGACTAATGGTATCGACGCCGCAGCTACAGTTTCTCTGCAAATTACAAGCAGCGGCGATTTACAATTTTCACAGAGACATGGTAGCCACTCAGAGGCCATTATATCAGTGTTGCCCTTTTCCACCTATCCTTGTTTTAGACATTATTTACTACTAACACAAGTTATTTTCTTTTTAAAGTTCTCACAGTCGTGATATAATGTTGAGGGCAGCTGTGTTTGGTGTTTGACAGCTTGGTGGATCAAGTCTGGTTACAAACGTAAGGCTAAACCAAACCCAGGATGTCTGACCAAACTTGGACACGCACCTACATCAGATGGTGTGTGTGTTTTTGTGTATGTGCACACACGTGCTGCATGTAGTTACCGGGTTCAGGCTGTAGCCTCTTACGCTCAGCAATAACTGTAACCAAAAAAATTCAAAACAGAAATTGTGTGTAGAATGGGTTTAAACAGAGTTGTAGAAGCGTGTGAAAAATATATTTAAATTGTTATCATTATTTGTACTCTTTATCTACATGGCCACACATTCAAGTAACACCATCAAGAAAGAACAGCAAGAAAGAATATCAGATTTTTTTTTCTTAAGTACCATTAATGTTTCCAAAAAATGACAATGAATACAACACTGCAGGTCTCCACGCTTTGTTTGAGTATCCAGTCAACTGGCCTAGTGAGTGGCCACCATGTGCTAGACAATGTGCTAGTGTGTTTTTAAAGATGACATCATTTATGTTACGTTAAGGTAGGCAGCTATAGCACAGCTTCAGTGTGTGCCGTGGTTGCCACACTTTTTCCCAAAAAATGCATGTCCCTGCCAAGCCCCGCCCCTTGGACAGTGTCCCCTCCTTAAGCACCTTCCAGTACACCTGTATGTAGGTGTTTGTGCTTGTGGCCACTGGAGTTTAGCTGAACTGCACTTATTACGTTTATTTGACTGATGAGGTTCTGAAATCCAATTCTAAAGCATAAACCACACCGTCTTCCACTTCTTCTTTGGACTGCTGTTCTGGGGAAGGTTGTGACAACGTGTGACCAGTTTCATGTACGACCACTTTATTCCTGCCCGTGTATGTGAAACTGCAAAGCTGTGTGAACATGCACGCAGTCTCCACAGCCAAAACCACTTATTTTGAGGTGAGAATGTAGATTTTTGGACCAAGTGTAGATTTGAATTAGTACTGATACTGTTGAAGTTGGAATTGTATAGCTTGGATTATATTATAGGTAGGTTTTCATCTATGCTCATTTCTAGCCACTATGCTGCTACATCTGTCTTAACTGGCAGGGGTTAGTACACCTTTTTCTTCTATATTCTCCTTTTTTTGCCAAGTGACAGTTCACTGGGTGAGAGAAACTGCGCACACTTAAATCCGCGTCAGATGAGGTGAGGCAGGGGAGCACAGTCCTTCGCCGTAGAGAATGTCTGCATATGACACTGAACAGATTCTGCAAGAAATTATGAAAACTCAGAGAGCAAGGATCGAGACATATGCCCAGCGTGAGCTATCACAGCAGTCGAAATGTGTGCCGGTTGCTTAGGAACACAAGTGCAGCAGATTTGTATTTCGGGATGACCCCTCACGAGGCAGGCCTACTGAGGCCCTGACACGTGCAGATCAGAGTCTCACACATAGTCATTATTTGGGTCTTTTGTGCATGCATATGCATGTATCGGCTCTTTTATATGTGGGCTGTGTTGATATGTACAGGATGAGGTGCCCGTGATTATGATCTCTGTTGTTTTCGGACACCTGTGTCGGGATCGTAGTGTCACGCACCCTCGCACCCTGTCGTCATGCTTACCCTGTCTCGTGTTGTTTCTTGCATTAGTGTTTTTCGGTTGTAGCCTATTTCCGTTTTTGTCTTCGTATTGTTCCCTGTATTTTCCCAAACTCTCCACATTTGCTCATTGACCCGGGACTGTGAGAAATTTGCCCCTGATCATTCTTGCTCTCCTCATGAACGCGCCTCGTTACACACAGAGTAACTAACTAAGGTGTATGTATTCAGGTAGAATCCTGCTAGATGCTTAAGTGTTGGATTGTGCACAGTAAATTGATTTAGATGCATATTTACATACAACTTACATTTACATGCAAACAACTTAAAACAAGTCATGTTACAACTTACTCCAGTAGGGCAGGTTGTAACAATGGAACACCTTGTATTTGGCATCAAGTATTGAATTCTGTGATATAGTTGAAAACATTGCAACTTGGAGTAGACAAATAAGGGTGCCCTGTACAAAGATCAAAGGGCTCTAACACAAATATAGGTATTTGTCTATATGTATATATAGGTGTTGAAACTGAAACTGTTACAACCATGCCCAGTCTCCCCTATCTCATTTGTCCTGGCTAAGTTTTTTTAATAAACAAAGCTGTGTGTGTGTAAAGAGCCTCCAAATCCAAGTCAATGCAAGCTGAAATTCAGTTTAAATGTAAAGAGGGCAGACAGTGTTATCTCCCTCAGAGCATTGCACTATAAACAAATCACCGGTCAAACAGTGGTTACAGCAGTGCATTCTGGGACTTGCCAGAGTCACCCTGATTATCACATTTTAGTTTGTGCCCCAGAGAATGGGGCTTGTTGATTTGTTTGTTTTTGCTTTTGCTCCTTAGTGAATCCTCTGAACGGGGGGGGGGGGGGAATATTCCAGGGGCATGTGGGTTTCCCAAACGTATTCAAAAACAGGCAGGATAAAGAAAAGGGCAGCGTGATTCGGACTTGAACGTGTTCATTTATTCATTCTGCCATCGCTTTGGCGTGTGCCGCTCAAAGGCATTCACAATGAAAGTACTCGTGCGTGCGCACACACACACAGCGGCTGAGAAAGCAGGCTATTGGAACAAGAGAAGAAGATGCTAGATGTGCTCTCATCTCTCTTTTTCACCCAGTGTCTCTGCCATCCTTCCTCTCACTGTTTCTCTCTTTTCTTCTTCATCCGTCTCTCCCTTCCTTTCCTTTTCCTTCTTTCTCCCCGCCTTCTCCACCACCGCCGTAACGCACCTCTTGAAGAAGCGCTTGTAGCTCCTGTGTGGTTCCGCGTGGTTCGTGGAAGTTGTAGGCCCTATACCCTGGTGGACTTGCTCAGCCTTATAGTCTCTACTCATGGCTATTTCATCACACCGCCTCTGCTATCAGGCAGTCCAGGAGGACAGCCAAGGTCAGGATCATTAGCCCATTCCATTGCCTGTGACTACCTTCCCACAAAGCATTGCATTGCGGGGCTTCTGTGAAGTGTAGTTTGATTACAGTAAGAGTCTTCCAGCCTCTAGGGAAGACTAGGTCTCCTCCATATGTATGAGGCGTGACTCTTACTCTCAGAATGTCGGTCTGTTTTCATATGAGCTTCGGGGCCATGCTCTAGTGTGCGTGTGCGTGCATGTGTGTCTGTGTAATTAACCGGTGAACTATTACCTTTGGATTCAGAAACACACCGAGTTGGAAGTCTACCTCTTAAACTCCACATTTATTATTCAGTTGTTAATTTTAAAGGTTAGTATTCAGCAACCCCTCTTAATTATCTAGCATCTATATTTTAAAACTAATATGAAATGCACGTAGTTATAATAGTGAGGAATGTGAGTGGGAAGCCGCCAGTAAGCCCTGGTAAGAAAGGGCTTAATGCTGGACTCGTGCTCTGTTCCACATATGTGTAACCGGCCTGTCCAAAATCAGACGCTTGCAGATAAATGAAATGGCTTTATTGCAGGACCACGCAGTGGAGCAGATCACAAAACTCAAGGAATGGAGTAGCTTGAATGTGGAGAAATCAGTCAGAATTAAAAAACCAGAAAGACTATCCAAAATCCAGGCAAATAGATCCAACAGGGGCAGGCAGAAATCAGAAACCAAATAAACATAGTCAGGGTTCAGAACACATAACGGTCATACAAAATAACACTCGGTATGCATAGAAGAAGAGTGTTTGAGACTTAAATAACCAAGTACACAGGTGCGGTCAATATTCTGGTGATGACGATCTGATGTGAAGTTCAGGATTGGTGGAGTGCTGGGTTGGGTGACAAACTGCCTGCTGGGTGTTGTAGTGAGATGAGGAAATGGGGCGATATGACAATATGAACCTTTTTTGTTTATTATTTGTTTGTTTATTTGCTTATATTTTATTTTTCTTTAAAGATACGCTAACTAATATATGCTAGTAAATCACATATCACAGGCTAAGTGCCAATCACGCCCCTTGTACTGGCATAACAGGAGGTGTTAACTTCTTTTGCCAGAGGGGTAACAATAGCAGTTGGCAGTGGTTTTAGCATGGCAATCTGCTATAAGATGAACAGTATGGAGGTACATCTGCACATCTCCAGGGGTTACTCTAGCACCCCCTCTCCACTGCTTCCCTCTGTCGCAACTCCGACATCCTGTCTGATATCTCTTCCACTTCTACACATCCCTCTCTCCCTCTCCCTTCTCTCTATCTCTCCATCCGTCACCTCCTCTTCTCTTTCTTTCCGTCCCTCCATCCGCTCCTTGCCTCTTTCATGTCTGGCTGAACACCTCCCCAGTTCATGCATCTTTCAACGGGTCATCAGCAGGGGACGTGAACCGTATGTCCTCAGCCTCCCCCACCAGTTCTCTTTGGATGGAGATACCGGGGACAGTGGCTGTCCAAGGATCAGTTTCTACTGTTATGATAAGAATTCAGAGAAATGGATTTAGCCGTGGGTGCTGAACTGTGTTTGGATCAGCTCGGACCAAACAGTTGTGCATACAGCACCGGAAAGTTTTAATGTAGGAGTTTTGGTCAGGAGGGTTGAAGAATGAATCTTTATGCTTGAGGAAATGGGAAAGTTCATCCCTTATATTCCCAGTTTGTGCGCATCTTCTCCCTAACACAAACCAGTGGTGCTTCCGCCAGCCTTTACCCCTGATCCCAGACCAGTCTGACATTCTGCTCCTTTTAAAAGCCATTATATAACAATATTTAGAAACTGACACTAGTCCTATGCTCACAGCTCTACTACCAGAACTGAGCTCTCTCTCATTATCCCTGGTTCTCTCCTTCCTCTCTTTGTCTGTTCTTTTTTACCATCCTCTCCATTTCTTTCTTCCTGTCTCTCTCTCTCTCTCTCTCTCTCTCTCTCTCTCTCTCTCCCAGTCTCCCTCGAAGTGTCCCAGAGGCAGCGGAGGCTGCACTCATAGCCTTTAATGAACAGCAGAAGAGAAAGAGAGAGGTGGTAGAGAGAGAGAGAGAGAGAGAGAGAGAGAGAGAGAGAGAGAGAGAGAGAGAGAGAGAGAGGAGGAGGAGCTCTGTGCTGCATGGCTCTGCGTTCTAGTTTCAGACCTGCTCTACAAATCTTCTTATCAGAATGCAGAAAATGGCTGGAAGTGGCTGATTGCACCATAACAGCTGGTGTACACATGCTCACACAAATGAGTCAGTCACAGGGTTCAGTGTCACTTGTTGTATATGTATGTTTAGATATTCGGATGTTTACATGTTTATTTGAGCATTAGTTGTGAGTTGAAGATTGATTTCTTTTGTGTTTGAAATATTCACAGAGGGTAAAATATTTATATTAATTTATGGTACTAAAACCTTTAATTAATTTTGCTGATGTTATGTTTTCATTCTAATTTTTGACAGCTTTCCATGCTGATTTGTGTAATACATAGTGGTGTTTGAATCATGCTAACCTCAAAGTGAGATTGTGTGTGTGTGAGAGAGAAAGAGAGAGAGAGAGAGAGAGAGAGAGAGAGAGAGAGAGAGAGAGAGAGAGAACATAAAAGCTGGCATGTGCAGTGACCTTGTGTTTGATGGCTAGGGCAGCTAACATTCTCCATCCCAGGTTGAAAGGCTTACTTTTCCGAGCAGCACGAAGCATTACGCACCAACCCATCGTCAGCTTAGCATGGGGTTGCACTGGGGGATGGCGAAGCTTTAGCTGCTCGCAGCCGTACCTCCGGCGATCAGGAACGTAACCCGGTCTGGCCCATTTTCACACAGCGAAAGCCAACAGGCTTTGCCTGCAAGGCAAGCCGACGGGTGACTATGACATCACCATTTCCGCTAGCATCCTGTTGCCTTGGTGACGCAAGGTGAATGAGTAAGCACCCTCCCCGACGTATTTATTCGCTTTCTAAATGTCATAATGAATAGTTCATGTTGCTGGAGAGAGAGTGGTAGAGAAGGAGATTTAGCACAAAGGAGCTTTTTTACAAAGCAGCCATGTATGTTAACACGCCCTCTGACATAAGAACCAAAAATCCTTCTGCTTCAAAAGGTCTTTTTCTACAGCATTTTAAAAAAAATGTATGTTCCTAAGTATTTGCCCCTAAATCTAAATCTAAAAATGTCCCCGTTTCTGTGGCTTTGTTTGTAAGGGCAGAGTCTAACATTTTGAACTGTGCAGTGTTCGAGGCTTGTGGGAGGTTTCTCATCCTCGCTGCCCAGACTTGTTCCTGTACATCTGCTACCCTCCATGTTGAGCACAACTCATAGCCTACACCATGGCCCTGTACCAAAATGCTCCTGAAGAATTGATCGGCTGGATCCTGTGTGAGAGGGCTGAAGTTATGGTGCATGGCCGTAGGCCTCCGTGGCCAGGGCTGGAGCTGAACCGTTTCTCATGGTTGTTATTTGAATCTGTGGTTCCTGAATGAACGCATGTAGTTTGCGTCTGATCTCAAGATCTGATTCAGAGAAAAGCAATATGCCCCAAACTCCCATCATTCACCACTCCTCACTTTTTTTTGTTTGTTTGTTAATGTTAATTAATAAAAGCTGATCCTGTGGAGGTTAATTTAGCTTGGCCAGCTTAGCTAAGTGAAGATAATTACAGAACCCCCAAATACTGCAGATGAGGCCCACACAGGGTGCGTCTGGTGCCAGGAATGGGACCCAGACCCGTGACTCCAAACTGAAAGTACTGCCCCCTCGAGCCCGAGCACCTGGCACGTGAGGGCGCTGCATCACAGCCCTGATCCTGTGCCGACTCGCACTCGTCGGAGTGGTTACGAAGCTAAGAATTACACGCCATATTTATATTTTCCTTATAATGATTTTCTTTTCCGATATGTCTCTCGTTTTCCCTCGTGTGCTCAGGAGAGACAGGTGTCAGTCATGCACACGTTTGTTGCCCGTGGCACTTTGAGGTCATCACCCCTGTGACCTTGGTTGTACGATGGACACTCAGAATTCGGCTCCGTTACAGTTCATGTAATACTGATCCATTTTCCACAAATATCTCTCCCCATCCCCAGTCATCCTTCTGTTTGGTGTTTCCTTCTTCCATTTTTTTTGTCTGTCAGGCTCTTGACCTCCCATTCACTCATACACACGATACAGAGGTTTATCTCTTAATAACCAAAATAATTTTAAAAATCTGTTATATCACAATTTTATTACAAAAATTATATCTTTGTCATCTCTCAGTGATGCCATGCTTTTAGCATATAACAATACAGTAGAAAAAACCCAACCCAAACCATAGGAAACGCAGATGTGGATGCCGTTGCAGCATTTGGTCAGTCATGCTGTTACTATACAGTTAACATTCCTATTACAGATTACGAACACCTGCCAAACACGCCATGGGCTGAACACATCGCCGTTTAACACATTTAACCAGAACAAGAACTCGTCTGTAAAAGCAAAGGGGTAGATGAACGCGACGGTGGAGCCAGTTGGGGGGGGGGGGGGGGGGTGCGCCGAGTGGATCCAGCCTAAGGCACTCAGGCTTCTAAGCGTCTTGATTCGGACGACATCGTCCCTCCAGCGGTCATCGTGACCGTCCTGTCGCATCCCTCTTCCCGCGTCAGTCACAGTGCGAGATCGGGACCGCGGGATGGTCGTCGTTTCCACGTCGTGGAAGACGCGGCCGGATGGACGTGGCAACCGTTAGCCCCGTTCTCAAGACGAGACGAGAGCCGTTTCTGAAGCACTTTTTTTGTTTTGTTTTGTTGTTTTTGTTTTGTTTCTTTTTTGTTTTCTTTTTTTGTAATGCTGTCCATCATGAAGAGACAACAACGGCCGGACCAAGAAAAAAAAGCTGAGTGCGATTGCAAAGAAGGAAAAAAAGATCTCCAATTTTTAAAAAGTAATAGCAACACTGTCTCACTGAGGTTTCCAAGACGAACGACAGGAAACTATTTTTCAAGACCAAAAAACGATTGTTTCTTTGTTTTTTGCACATAAATATTTAAGTATTCATAGAAACCCGCGCTTACCTCTACTCAGTATATCGAGTACGTCAAAATGAAGACGAGAAAGACGGAAGCTAGGAAATGCGGAGCTCGGCTCTTAAGTCTTCTATGCAGTTCAGTTGAGATGTCGGCACGACTCAAAAGTCCACTTAGTGGCTCCCCCGAACACGTCGATGTTCGTCTCCGACCACGACATCACGTTGCCAGACGGAGCTTTGCTGTTACAGGTTGCCAGATTGTAGATATCCGCGGAAGACAGTTTCTTGTCCCAAACGTTGAAATTCGCTAACTCCCCTACAAATGCTTGTGTCGCATCGAAGCCTCCTCCCAGTGTGTCCTGTTAAGAGGAAATAAAACACCAAAAAGTTCCATAAACAACTTGGGTTTCCCTCAAGTCCAACTGGCAGTTGTGATGTTTAATATATCCCAACTCTGGTCAATAATTGGTCCCCTCTGATCACACTGTCAGCTAATCTTTTTTTTCCCCCATGAGTTGCCTTTTTCCTGTTTCTAATTTCAGTCTCCGTTACGCAATGCGAATTCCAAGCACACTGAGCAAAACAGAGATTCTGAATTTCCCCAAATGCTTACGAAAACACGCGAGGTTTTTTTATTTAGACGCTTTAGGTTGTTTATCTGTCTGTCTAGCTCACCTTATCTACCCACCTGTATGTGCGTAAATGTGTGTAATACTTCTCAAACGGGCTTCTGTGGCGCCTCAGATGTTCTCACCTGTTCCTGACCTAGAACCAACACTCCGTTAGGTTTGATTGGGTGGTATGGAGCCAGGTTCTCGCCGTTTCCACGCAGGACTCCGTCCTGAAACGCCTCCCACACTCCGTCGCGAGTGGTCCAAGTGATGCAGATGTGATGCCATTTGCCGTCGTTGATGAGGAAAGGTAATTTCGCCACCTGTAGGAGACGGACGAGTGTTCGCTTTGTATAACCGAAAGCGATCCAAAACTGCAGCTTTAACATTTTAACTCTTAATTCTAGGTTTAACCTTAAACCACGTAAACTCTGAAGGAACAGTGTTAACCATCTAAGACTTAAATTAAAAAGAAGATCCTCCTGACTGTAGAATATAGACGCTTAATGATTAAAATGATTAGCATTCTTACTAAAACATGTAATTTATTTGCGGTTTACCTTGTCGTTGATGAGGATTTCCATAGGATTGTTCCCCCACTCTATAAGCACCAGTTCGTTAGCCTGACTGGGAACAGCGTATGAGAAGGGGGTCCCCACGCCTGGGGACGCGTTGGATTTGATCCACAAGCAGAGCGTGAACGCGTACATCTCGGGAAGACTTCTCTTCATCTTGGCGTACATGTAGTTCGTCCGCAGAGGGAAAGTCAACTGGAACTTGTCCACTGGCCGGTGGCCTTTAGATCCTGAAGTCAAATGGGAATAATAACAGGAGCCGTTGGATTAAAGACTTGACACATCTCTCTCTCTGTCTCTGTCTCTGTCTGTCTGTCTGTCTCTCTCTCTCTCGTGCGCCGAACGTAACGTGCCTGTTGACTTGTGTAACAACGTTGTATGTTATTGCGTAAAAGCCTTAGGCGGCGCGACACGCGGCGACCGCTCCCGGTGGTAGTTACGGGCTGGATATGCAAACTAATGCAGCCTCCCCTCCCCAACGGCGTCGCTTGCGCTGCGACAGCACACTGGCTTCCAATGCAACCCACCCCCAGAATTCTTATTACTTTAATTTAAAATGAAACAATAAAATATTTTTATTTAATGTAGGCATTGCCGTGTAATCATTTTTATGAAATTTAATTTTCACCTTGACGTTCTGTTTGCACTTATGTTTTAATCTTTTTTTTTTCTTTTTTTTTTTTCAGTCACAGCCATACAGCGCGTGCGTTCGTTGTTACCTTTCTCCAGGTCCGTGATTCGGTGGTGCAAGGACGTGAGCGTGGACTCCACTTTATTGCGCTGGTCGGTGTCGTTCCTCTGGCCCGGTTTGCCCTCCTCCAGCGTGTTCACGCGGGACAGCACCTGCTTCTCCATGTCGTCGATTTTGTTCTGTAGCAAGTCTTTCAGGCTGTTCGCCTGCACGGAGCCGTTGCTTCTGTTGTATTGCTGAGAGAAAACCACACCACCAACCCGTTAAGACAAGACGAATTAGACGCGGGCATTACAGCAAAGTTTCCAGCCTCGGATTTACACCTACAAGTGTTTTAATTGCTCCGTTTGTCCTATTGGACACAAATGAACAGTGTAAGCGTTCATAGCTCGAGACTTTGCTGTGCACGGGCATCAGTAGGAGCCTTAAACTACCTGATAAACCCATTTAAGGATTAGAGTACTGTCAGCGTTTGGTTTTGGCATGTTTATATTTAGTGGCTAAATTTGTCAAAGACGAGAGCTCTGACCTTAGTCGAAATCGTCTGACCTCGCCTAAGAATGCACTCACTGCTCTCTGTAGCGGACAAGCTTTGCTAACCTGGGATTAGTCGTACAGGAAATGTACCATGTGCTACGGATAGCGCAAATAACTGTTTCACTGCGGTTCACGTTAGGAATAATTCATGAATTAAGCATTAGAGGAAAAGACTGTATTCGTCGAGTTTTTTTTTTCTCCCGATCTTTGAATACTGCACCGTTGTTAAAATTTAATGCGTACCTCCAAGTTTTCCAGTCTCTGTTTGAGGGTAGCTAAAGTCTGCCCTAGTTGAGCTAGAGTGTCGCTGGGACCTCTCGAGACATCTCCCATCGTATTTTTGCCCTGCTCCTTTTTTCTGGCTCCCGCTCCGGGCTCCGGGGTGCTCTGACTCTCACAACGATTTAGTTTACTCGTAAGTTCCCGGATCGTTTCTTTCTGATTCATAATGGTTTCTTTTTGCTGCAAGACCGTCTCTCTCAGCTGCATGACCGTGGTCTTCAGGTCCTCCGCGGGACCGCTGTTCTGCATCGTGGCCGCGCACAAATCCATATCCTTCGGCACGGAAGTGCAAATAAACTGGGTCTGCCCGAAATCTTGCGTAGAGCCCTCCAGAACGACGAAAGAAAGTAGAAAGACGGTCAAAGACATTCTCCCCATCGCGGCTCGTCTTGCTTATAAGCCTGCGCTCTTGGCGAGTGAAAGACGCGTTGGCGCTGCGTGTGGTTTCAGCACCTCGGAGCTGTCCACTAACGCTGTAGCTCTCCACACGGCCGTGCCTGTTTATATAGGGCGCCGGGAGTGCAGCACACATCCGCAACACGGTGGGGGAGGAAACCCTCGCTTCTTTAACCCAGTCACTCCTCTCACTTAAGGTGGCACGACACAGTTGAGTGGCACAGCACAACTCAGTCGCCTCGGTTGGTTGTTTTAGTAGCTACAGTCAGGTTTTCTGATCTTGATTCCCCCTCTGTTTTGCGTCTCCAACAACAATAAAAACATGCGGTCTTATAGTATTTCCCCTTTCTTATTCAGACATTTAATTGACCTCTTACCAATTTTATTTCCATAAGAACGACCTGGGGTAGAAATGTCTTGCCGAGCTTTTGATTTCTTTAATGGTCTATTGAATATCACCGTTCCTCGGAATATTGGGCAAGACAACCTTAAAGCTCGCGTCTCCATTAGTTCCCATGGGCTTGGATCAATGCCCGTGTGCCGGCTCTGCCGAGCACGAGGCTGGTGTTTTACTACCTCGTGGATAAGTCAGGTCCGTCACCTGCCCGAGAAGCTCACGTTTTCGCATTCAAAATAAATATTTATATTTCAAGTTCCGATAAGAATTCTTGTTCTTTTTTGGTAACATTGTCGGGCATCGGTATAAAGTTTGTGATTCCGGTCAATTATCTGCATGCGTGTTTCAAATTGCTTTCTCTCAATTTTATCATATCGACCATAATTTTGTAGTTTGCTTCACTTGTTTACCGTATTTTCCCCAGATGCATATAGAATGCCTTCGCGGTAAAATGATTTGTGCGTGTGTGTGTGTGTGTGTGTGGGGGGGGGGGGGGGGGGGGGGGGGGTTGGCGTTTGTATTGGCAGTGCGACATTTGGACATCACCCTGATTTATTTTGTCATTGTCAAAAGTCAGACCTGTTAATAGGGAAGAAAACGAACATTTGACTGTCCCCGAGCTCGCCAGAGACTGCACACGGAGTTTAGGGATAAACGCGAGACAGGAGGACTATTGGAATGAGGTCCGAAGGAGGAATGGATCCGACGTTAACTGAACGGGCTCTTGCGTAACAAGTCTTCCCGACGCTCGCATCCATATTCGTGGTAACGTATGGCGTAAGAAAGCGAGCGATGTTGTGCAGATGCATTATTCTCTTATGGAAGCCCAAATCCTTGATCAGGCTGACCAGTCCAGCTCAAAGGTGGAACGGAAAATCTGTCCTAAGGCGATGCTGCTGCACGTGACTGACTTAGAGGTGAGTCAGCACAGTCCTGTGTTCGGCGATACAGATAAGTGCGACTCATACGTGGGCAGAAAACGTGCATTCAGTTAAGTGAGACGATCAAGAAATGAAACTGAATCTACAACAATAGTGAAGAGGCCGTTCACCGCACCATATTAGGCAAAACTGAGTCTTAAGACCTGGTTAATTTATTTAATTATTGGTTGGAAGTGTTTTAATCAGCGAGGCGCCATGTCCAGGACAAACAGAAGTCTGTATAATAAATAGTTAATGTCCAAATGTCCCCTTGATGTCTCACCGACCTCACACGTGGGCTTCACACGTGAACTTTCCCACTCCTACCATCGGGGGCCCACAGCGCGATTCCTACATGCATTCCCTATAGGTGACAAAGTGGGAGTTATCCTCCTCAATTTACCACAGATAACTGGCCACCGTTCTACGCTCGCGACCCCGCAGACCGGCGCATGCGACTGGCAGTTTGTCTTCATTCGCTCGCGCTCACTCTGATCCCTGCACAAACACAGAGGCGCCATATGCTCTTATGCTCTTCAGTCGCTGAGCTGTTCACGCTTTCCCTCTTACTCACTCATTCTTTCTTTTCTTTTTTTTTGTAGTGTGACAAAGGTCACCACTTTAATATCTGCCTCTTGGCAAAGCAGCTTTTTATTAAAATGTTTCTGCAGAGTATGGGCTGCTTTGTGATTAAAGTCTTGGGCACAACGCAGCTTCCTGTAGTCTTTTACACCGGTTGTGCCATTCTGATGTCTATGAGTGGAATATGTCCAGAGAGACCGTGAGACAGAGCTAGAATGAGTGGAACAGAGACAGAGAGCCTGACAGCGAGTCTTAGAGAGTGTGGTAATCTGCAGTGTATAATGTCTGAGTACACCGATCACCCAACTTAACAGCTGAGAAGTGACTGATGTTCTTGATGTCATGGTCCTTGATGGTTGTTATGGTACTCGTGGCGACGTCTGTTCCTGCCTGCCCACTAGCAGGGTGGTGTGGTGTTGAAGTTGACCAACAAACCAGACCTGATTTCTGTTCAATGTTCCAGTACTCATTTGTGAACACCACTAGTGTTTATTTAATGTAAGACTTACATTGGCCAGTTGTTGACACAGGAAGGAACCACTTTAATTTCGAGACTGGTGATTGCAACCTGGATATTCTCGAACAGTTGTAGTTGAAAGTCACTGAGGGAACTGGTCTGAATCTAAATAGCTGTTATATGTGCTCCTACATTAACAATAAATGTTGTGCTTCATATGATATTCAATACAGCTTGCTGAACCTTATGTTGTGCTGGACTGTCTACATATTTATTATTCTTTGGAGGTATTTAAATTTTTGCTCTCAGAGCTCAAATGACATGAAATGACATGAAATGTGTTTTAGTTTGATGGTGTGTCTGTTTTTAGCTTTAATGAGATCCCACGTGGATGCATGGCTAGGAAGTGAACTTATTCAGTCTCATTTAGCGAGAAATGGTTACTGGAATCCATGATACGTGTGTATTTAAGTGATTAGACAGAATTACACAAAGAGCTTCCTGCATGCCCCTCATCCGCACCCCCTCCCAGCACCCCCGGTCCCGGGGAGTTTGGCTCAAAGAGTGGAAATGTGTGCTAGGTCATGCATGTGCAGTAGAAATATTTGAGAGACATCCGAGAGACATCTGAGAAGGAGCATAATGGAAAGTGTGGACTTAATGAAGTTAATGTTTTCTAATAATTATTTCCTCCATATTTGCATTCCACTCTGATTGAATATTGGCCCATTGGTTCGTGACTGGCTGGTCAAAGCTTCCACCCCAAACAAACCAGTGCAGGGAGAGAGAACGACAGACTGGGAGAGAGGTGGAGAAACACACGGAATGAGCCTGGAACCAATTTATCCGTATTAATACTTCTCCGCTCAGTAACCTGTGAATAATGCAGCTCTCTATTATGGGCCACTCTCTCCTAATGACAGAGATAGATCACAGTCCTTCCAACCCCTCCTGCCTGCACATGCCGTTAGACCAGAGCTCGCCTGCCGGGTGTCAGACTCGGCTGCGCCCGCGGTCATCTTCTGAAAGGGTCTTCTCAAAGGGCAGCTGTGGGTGCAGATATTCTTCACTTTCCCCATCGCCCCTCCCCCCACACAACCCCCACTGCTGACAGGACTTCCATAGATGTTCTGTGTGCGTGAACGTTCGTGCCATCATAGCTACAGGACGTTCGGTACCTGGACCCTGAGACGTCAGCAAAAACCCCACACTGAATCAATACCTTTGTTATTTGTTTGCTTGTTTCTTCATCCCACTTGGCGATTGGCTGTGGAACGACCTATTGCCAAGTTATGAAAAAAAAAATATATGGTATTAAAAGGATTTACAGCCTTGATAAAAGATCCTTTCACTTCAAAGGCTGGTGAGGACTGGTCTCCGAAAATGGCAGGCCAGCAGTAATATTACAATGGAGAAAACAATGCACTCATTCCACAAAGGAGGAGGATACATTACCCTAGTAAGTAAACCTATTTTCACTCATTCTGACAGCCACGATAAACTTGGACTGAACTACAACAGGACAGGCTCCTTGCATGTATTTAAGTGTAATTAATGAATCGGCATTTGCAAAAACTGTGTAGATGTGTAGTTTTTGCGATCTAAACTGAAGGCCCTCTGTGCAGAATTCCCTGTTACCAGACCCATTACTGGCCAAAACCCTAAAGTGATCTCAGATCTGATATTATCAACAGGGCTGCTTTCCCGCTGTTCAGTGGCCGCGTTTCCCCCCTTGGGTCAAGCAGTCATTTCACTGTAGATGAATCAGTCCAACATGAATGAGTGTGCTTGGGGCCGCAGTCTAGCCACTGCTATTCCCTGCTGACTCCACTCTCGTCAGATCTCATATCCCACTGATGATAAATCCACAGAGGTCGACACCGGACTCCATACTAGCTAGTGCACAGCTCGTGAACTGTATTTGGGATCTTTTCCTTCCCTGCCATGGGATTTTTTTTCCCACGCTCTGTCGAGCCGCGCCACTAGTGTTCTCGGCTCTGAATTACCTTTTCCATCGTGCCAGGGCATGACAAACCGCCGTGGCGCGCACCTGCACACGAGGATCCCGGAGCGTGTTGTATTTCTCCCGGGTCTGGACGCTGGAGGCCCAGGCGAGAGAGCTCTATCTGTCAACGTGATCGAAATAGCATTAATCTAACTTTCTGTCTGCTTGAGAAATTTAGGCCTGGAAGTTTGAGGCGTGGAAGTTTAAGCTCTCACTGCAGTATTTTGCCATTGTTCTGAGAAGCTGAAAGAGCTGAAAGATTGATTATTGATTGGTGATTGGTTGGGGGTTATATTTGGGTGTATGTATAGTGTTATGTAGCTGCAGTTATATACAAATCAAATGAAAATCCCCACAGAGACAGAAATAGTACATGAGTGCTTGTATGTGTGATAGCTATAATACATGAGTACATGTATGTGTGACAGTAATAACACGAGTACATTATGTGTGACAGTAATAACACGAGTACATGTATGTGTGACAGTAAACACGAGTACATGTATGTGTGACAGTAATAACACGAGTACATGTATGTGTGACAGTAATAACATGAGTACATGTATGTGACAGAACACATGAGTACATGTATGTGTGACAGTAATAACATGAGTACATGTGTGACAGAACACACGAGTACATGTATGTGTGACAGTAATAACACGAGTACATGTATGTGTGATAGTAATAACACATGAGTACATGTATGTGTGACAGTAATAACACGAGTACATGTATGTGTGACAGTAATAACACATGAGTACATGTATGTGTGACAGTAATAACACATGAATACATGTATGTGTGACAGTAATAACACATGAGTACATTATGTGTGACAGAACACACGAGTACATTATGTGTGACAGTAATAACACGAGTACATGTATGTGTGACAGAACACACGAGTACATGTATGTGTGACAGTAATAACATGAGTACATGTATGTGTGACAGTAATAACACACGAGTACATTATGTGTGACAGTAATAACACACGAGTACATGTATGTGTGACTGTAATAACACGAGTACATGTATGTGACAGTAATATCACATGAGTACATTATGTGTGACAGTAATAACATGAGTGCATGTATGTGTGACAGTAATAACACGAGTACATGTATGTGACAGTAATAACACACGAGTACATTATGTGTGACAGTAATAACACATGAGTACATTATGTGTGACAGTAATAACACATGAGTACATGTATGTGACAGTATTAACACACGAGTACATGTATGTGATAGTAATAACACACGAGTACATTATGTGTGACAGTAATAACACATGAGTACATGTATGTGACAGTATTAACACACGAGTACATGTATGTGACAGTAATAACACGAGTACATTATGTGTGACAGTAATAACACACGAGTACATGTATGTGTGACTGTAATAACACGAGTACATGTATGTGACAGTAATAACACATGAGTACATTATGTGTGACAGTAATAACATGAGTACATGTATGTGTGACAGTAATAACACATGAGTACATTGTGTGTGACAGTAATAACACATGAGTACATGTATGTGACAGTAATAACATTAGTACGTTATGTGTGACAGTAATAACACATGAGTACGTTATGTGTGACAGTATTAACACACGAGTACATTGTGTGTGACAGTAATAACACACGAGTACATGTATGTGACAGTATTAACACACGAGTACATTGTGTGTGATAGTAATAACACACGAGTACATTATGTGTGACAGTAATAACACATGAGTACATGTATGTGACAGTATTAACACACGAGTACATTATGTGTGACAGTAATAACACACGAGTACATGTATGTGATAGTAATAACACACGAGTACATTATGTGTGACAGTAATAACACATGAGTACTTTATGTGTGACAGTAATAACACATGAGTACATTATGTGTGACAGTAATAACACATGAGTACATGTATGTGACAGTATTAACACACGAGTACATGTATGTGATAGTAATAACACACGAGTACATTATGTGTGACAGTAATAACACATGAGTACATGTATGTGACAGTATTAACACACGAGTACATGTATGTGATAGTAATAACACACGAGTACATTTTGTGTGACAGTAATAACACATGAGTACATGTATGTGACAGTATTAACACGAGTACATGTATGTGACAGTAATAACACATGAGTACATTGTGTGTGATAGTAATAACACATGAGTACGTTATGTGTGACAGTAATAACAGTACGTTATGTGTGACAGTAATAACATTAGTACGTTATGTGTGACAGTAATAACACGAGTACATTGTGTGTGACAATAATAACACATGAGTACATGTATGTGTGACAGTAATAACATGAGTACATTGCGTGTGACAGTAATAACATGAGTACATTATGTGTGACAGTAATAACATGAGTACATGTATGTGACAGTAATAACACATGAGTACGTTATGCGTGACAGTAATAACACATGAGTACGTTGTGTGACAGTAATAACATTAGTACGTTATGTGTGACAGTAATAACACATGAGTACGTTATGTGTGACAGTAATAACATTAGTACGTTATGTGTGACAGTAATAACACATGAGTACATGTATGTGTGACAGTAATAACATGAGTACATTGCGTGTGACAGTAATAACATGAGTACATGTATGTGTGACAGTAATAACACATGAGTACGTTATGTGTGACAGTAATAACACATGAGTACGTTATGTGTGACAGTAATAACATTAGTACGTTATGTGTGACAGTAATAACACATGAGTACATGTATGTGTGACAGTAATAACATGAGTACATTGCGTGTGACAGTAATAACATGAGTACATGTATGTGTGACAGTAATAACACATGAGTACGTTATGTGTGACAGTAATAACATGAGTACATTATGTGTGACAGTAATAACACGAGTACGTTATGTGTGACAGTAATAACATGAGTACATGTGTGTGACAGTAATAACATGAGTACATGTGTGTGACAGTAATAACATGAGTACATTATGTGTGACAGTAATAACATGAGTACATGTGTGTGACAGTAATAACATGAGTACATTATGTGTGACAGTAATAACATGAGTACATTGTGTGTGACAGTAATAACACATGAGTACGTTATGTGTGACAGTAATAACACGAGTACGTTATGTGTGACAGTAATAACATGAGTACATTATGTGTGACAGTAATAACATGAGTACATGTATGTGTGACAGTAATAACATGAGTACGTTATGTGTGACAGTAATAACATGAGTACGTTATGTGTGACAGTAATAACATGAGTACATGTATGTGTGACAGTAATAACATGAGTACATGTATGTGTGACAGTAATAACATGAGTACGTTATGTGTGACAGTAATAACATGAGTACGTTATGTGTGACAGTAATAACATGAGTACATTGTTTGTGACAGTAATAACCAGTCAGGCCGGCTCTGAGTTCAGTTTGTCTGCACATCAGATGCTCATAATTTCCGACTTTCAGACTGATTGCAGGATTATTATTATTTTGCACCTCTCTTTCCCAAGGGCCTCCACAGATTAACAAAGTGCGGCAAGAGAGTGAAACAAAAATGCTGCAATGCATTTTATCTTTATGTGAATGTTATCGTGATTTTGAAAGCGATCGTACAGCCTCTCGTGTAAGGGATCAAAGTCCGTTCTTCGATGGCGGTAATCTCTCGTGAAAATAGGAATCATTTTCCTGTTGGTCAGAGTCATGGGATTTTAGTCCCTGAGTACATTAGAAGCCCGGATGGAGGAGCGACTTTGCATACCGCAACCTGAAACAATAGTCGTAGATCCTGCCGGCTAACACCTAGTTTGGGCCGACCGCAGCGTTTGCGCAGTGGATACGATGTGAACTCAACTCGGCGTGTGGAAACAGTTGCAGAAATGTGCCCGTGAAAAGGCTTCATTTCCGCGCGTTCCGCATATGATTCCAATTGTGATTTGGGTGACAGCAGAGCTGCCGCCCCGTCAACGAAATTCCCTAACCAAAATCAGATCAACCACTTAACAAGCTAATTAACCACGATGACATATGCTCCTTGAGTAATGAGGTGACAAATGATAAGCGGGGGGAGTGGATTACGAATTTGAATATCAAATGCGCGTTTTATTTTTTCCCACGACTGTTTGAAACGCGCAGCCTGTTGGATTAATTTGAAATAAAAGCCGACAGCATGTCTCCGTCGTCCTCTCTCTCTCTGTGTCACCCCTGCTGCGTGAGATGCGCACGGCCTGTTTGGTAGAGCAAACGGCGTGTTTTGTTGCTGATGACAGAGGCCAATCACTCTGGTTTGTGGAACTGGAAAAAAGCGGAGGTGAATTCACCATGATTTCAGCTCACGCACACTTAGCCTCGGCTCAAACCCCCATCTCTGGTGGAACTCGACTTTGGTCTTTAATCATCCAATTAGAAATGTGTGTACAATAATATCGGATAGTGTTTACAGGGCGATAGTGCGAATGTTTGTGGTGTATACTGTCACGGAAACATTCCGTCTATGTCAATCATTTTCTGTTCAGGACTTCAAGGGAAATATCTAATAAAACAAAAATATGTAATAAAAATATGTCGGGGAGGGGGGATCAAATAGGACTGAGTATCAGAGGATGAAAAATTTTAATTAGGTTTGCTTTTGTTCCTTCTAGAACTAGATTGTGTGCATTTACACTAGATGGAAACAAAGTGGATTATGGAGGAAAATCAAATCAGGCAGCCTTAGGGTGTAGATGCATTGGTCTGAGTGCGTTTGGCTCACCTGTGAAATGTAGTTTTTGGTCTTATTATAATTATAGTGTAGACAGTCTTCTTTATATTATATTAGTAAGATTCCTTTTCCAGGTCTGGTTCATCTCAATTCAGGAAATGTCTGACAACCACTATCACAATCCCCCGCCCCAGAAAATACAAAAAGTGAAGTCCCCTGTGTGATCTGTGCATTAAGATTTCATTGTATTTATTTGGTGAGACTCTGTGTTGGTTTGGTGTCAGTGATCAGCATTTAGCCTTTTTGGTGGCACTTCTTCAATACTGCACAAAGCATTCATCTTTTTGATGGTCACCTCTCATGTTTAACAAGGTCAATATTAGGTTTTCATCATGTTGAGGTAATGAGTGCAGTCAGGGGACATGCAATAGGGATCAAAGCAGTAGATTTAACAAGCACTCAGTGAGTGAGTGTGTGTGTGTGTGTGTGTGTGTGTGTGTGTGTGTGTGTGTGTGTGTGTGTGAATTGCCTAAAATAGCCCTTGATTATGATTAGGTTGTATACTCATGTGCACTGAAGCACAAATACCCTCTCAGAATGTCAAGTTGTTCTGTAGGCCAAAGTCATTCCTGCAAAAAACATGCACATGTCCACTTTCTTCCTTCAACATCCTGATGTCTCTGAGAGGCTGCCCTCATTACCCAGACTACCCTCTTCAAAATGGGGCCGTAGAAGGGTTCCCGCTGGGTGGGTGACTGCTATGGCGGTTCTCTTCAGAACGGAAGACAGAGTGCACTATGCAGTCTCACGGAAATGTTTGTTATTAGATGTTGCACTTGCCTACAGTGAAAAACAAATGCGATTTTCAGTGAACCTCACATCACTCGCACATTCTGAAGCAATTTCCAGCAACTTCCAATTACACAAAAAACAGTGATGGACAGAAACCAACCAAAGAATGAACAGGAACATAATGAACATCAGGGGACCTTGTGCACCTTTTAGCAGATGTTCCCAAATTATCAGACCTGGAATAGGAAGTTCTTCGCAATGTTAAAATGTTGCATGTCTGTTTTGTTTGTTTTTCCTGAAACTTGACATTTTACTTACTCTCAAACCTCCATTTGAACAGCATGAAAAAGCTGGCGAGTTTTTCTACTTAAACGCCGTCGAGGCCATGACTGCACTCACCACCTGATGCGTGAATCAGAAGTGTTCAAATTAAGATTCATACTAGTCATTGGGATGACGTGGCACTTTAGCACGTGCTGAATGAACAAAGCGCTATGACACGTGACATGGCGCCTGTAAGCTCCGGTCAACGGTAACCGGCTGTGTGTTAGTGCGTGGGAAAATCTCGTTAAGGCTACGTGCCTGACTAACGGCGCCAGAGTCTCACTGAGCGTCAGTGTGTATTGATTTAATTGATGAGCAATTAGACAAAGGGGAATCATATCTGTGCGGAAGCTGATTACACTCAGTGCACTATCTGCTCTCGTGGGACACGTCACCCTAAAATCCATTAAAGCAGGAGTCTGAGTACAAGGTAATAGCATGTGCTACAGGCCCGAGGCACACAATTGACGTTCTTAGCCCGGTGAAACTCGAGGGTAACTTAAGCACACCAGGCATTGTTAGACAATACGCTTGCTGGGAAATAGCTACAATCTCTAAGAAAAAAAACAAACAAACATCTGCAAGGTGCATGTTCCTTTGAAAGAACAGTATGGTAAACGTTCCTGGTAAAACAGGTGTGGCCGTGTGTTTCCTTTATAAACTGACTAGAAAACCCATCTACCCTGGTAAATAGGCCTTATCACATAAGGAAAAAAACCAACAACAAGAACAACAACAGAAATTTACAAATGTCTACAAATGTTGGAAGCATGAAACATACTTAACAACAACAAAAACTTTGCATTTGTCTCAGAAATATTAAATCTCTGCGTGTTTATTAGATGCAGCAGCTCCTTTGAGAATGAATGCAGACCAGAATAATCAAACACAGAGCCAAATGGTACAGCAGATGACATGCAAGGTGTGTGGTCATGTGGCCTATCCTGTCCAGGGACAGAGGGCCATGTCAAGACACACTAAATAATAAACACAACTTTGATGTCTTCCTCCATGTCTTCCAGAAGACACTGAAAGCACAAGGTGTCCATGATGTTCCTTTTGCCAACACATGCCAGCTGTTACTCCCCACCAACACACAGACACACAACCAAGAAACCATCATTTTAAATTGTATGAATAATAAAACCTGAATATTTACACCCTTTTGTGTTGAATTTTTCATGCCTTATATCCACTGCCTTCCCTGTCCCATTTATCAGTCAGCACCAGGTGCTCACTTAGCACATTTCACACGTCAGGTCTGAATTCCGTTCCAGGCTTCAGGCTTCTGAAATTCCCAACCAGACGGTCCACACTTTCAGTCTGTCACAGCTCCAAGTACCATAAAGGTACTGTGGCAGTAAGATCAGTTACCTGTTACAGGCATAACTGGGGATGGGTAAGAGCAAAAAACCCAGGCTGGCTAGTGAGTAGACAGGACTGGGCTGAAAAACCTATTCAGTCATAAACAGATCATTTATCCTGGCCATATGCACTTAATACAGAAATTAGGTCATATTCACATCAATTATTAGTTTACAGTCTATTAGATAGCCAGGCCCATCTCCTAGTACTATTGCCTAGTACTTGTGTGTTTGTGGGTGAAATGAATTAAGTATGCCACTATACAAAATAAAAGCATGATGTTTCCGATTTGAACCTGAACTTTTATTCCTCTGGATGTAGCCTAGCTGTTCACAAGGCAGCACGGTGTCATATCAGGTTGGTATTAACAAAATCAGCCTAAGAGCTCTATCTATATAAGGCAGTATTGGCTCGGTTCTCCTCTCAGCTCCGCTGTAATCTCAACCTTTACCTTAAAGGACACAGCCATTCCTTCCTTGCATGGACTGGTAGCATTTGCACATCCATGGTGCTTTTCCACAGCCTGCAATACACACTCCACTCTGCCCTGAACTTGCTGGTCTGGAATGAAGGAGCCAAGTGACACAAACACTCGCAGATTCGTTTAGTTGCTGCTTTCCAAAAATTCCTCTAATAACTGTGCACGTTCATAACGTAAAAACCAACAACGCACTTGTCTTGCACGTGACCGTCGTCTGTGACAGTTCGTCTTCGCCACGTAGAGACACGGAAAGAGTTCGTACATTCACCTCTAAAGTGAAGGGCCCAGGCTCCACCCCCTTTAGGGTGAGACAGCACCTCCACTAGGATCAAAGGACAGAACGCACTGGGAGTACAAGGTGTCTGTGATTTTTTATACATACAAACTGTATCATCCCCCCCCCCTCCACACATACGCAATCATAAAACCGTTATTTATCATTTGTATGAATAATAAACCTGCACTGGCGTTGATGTGAGAGAACGCTTGCCCTCTAAAGCCAAGGTTCTGCCCTTCACCACCTTCAGGGTGAGACTGCCTACATATAGCTAAAAACAGTTCTCTTGTCTTTTTATGCTTTGATTTCTAAATTATTCTAAAACCTGTGGCGAACTTATGACCTGACCTGACTTACCGATTCCACAACCCAGCAAAGACTCTGTTTGCAGAGCAGACCATGTCAGTCTGTTATTTTGACAGCCCTGTCTACATAACTGCGTGTGCACCTTTATTCCCTAAGCAAGTGCCCTGCGCTTTTATATTTGGACAGGGCCAATGACAATACCGGCCTATGCTCGTGAGACAACTCAGTCCAGCGCCTCGCGAATTCCGTGTTTTGCGTCCACAGAGCGACACAGCTAACCGTGGAGAGAACGAAACATGTTTTCTCAGCGATAAGCTTTTTCATGTTTTTTTTTTTTTTAATGAGAATCGTGGTTTCTGTTATAGAAACCCAGATATTTGCATCCTAGTATAGACTTAAGGGAGACTGGCCTCCTTTTTTGTCATATTACATTTCTGGATTGGGGAAAGAGAGCGATTAATCAAGCTACCTTAATACTACATGCTTATATTTTCCTGCCTGCTGTAGACCTGGTGCTGTGTCTGACCAACTGGTTCTCTGCACAGCCTGCTACAACTCAACAAATTGTATGTAGAAAAAAAAAGAAAAAAGAAAAACAAACAATTGGAGAACCGATCCAGAAAGCTTCAGCCAATACCATTTTGCCAGACCATTTTGCTGGCAAAGTACAGAGAATCACTGGGCAAGGCAGGGAGCGTGGCATACCAGCCCAGTGTTCTGGCTGGCTGAGGAAGCCTGGGTAGGTGTGCTCTGGGCCTCATGGAGGAAAGCCCATTATGTCCTAATAAGCTTGTTAATTCCCAACGAACCATATGACCACCGTGGAATGACTCACAATATGGCACCGGAACCGACGCCGCTTCGTACAGCCATTAGGCCGACGGCTTGAAACGGCACCAAGGAGCCACTTAAGGTTCCACCCTGGTCAACGTTCCAAAGCGAAGCTCCGTTGGTTCCAGACGAGTAGTTGAAAGGGAGGCTGCGTTCATTATCACTCTGTTTCCTAACGTAGCAGCCTTGAAGGCTCAGGGACAGACAGGGAAGAGTTGTTATGCACCTGAATTCATGAAATACTCTTTCTAGGCTAAAGGTCTTTCTACAACAGCTCGAAAAATATAGAGAAAAAAACTGTAGGTTAATTTGATGGAAAGAAAAAAATGAATTCCCCATGAATGTGACTAATGTAACTAATTAGCCTGTTGTTTTTGTTGTTGGATTTAAAGGTCAAAGTCTCTTATATCAAGTATTATGTAAAACATGGTCAAGTAAAAACATTTGCCAGTTTCAACTGTTTAGCTACATTTATTAGCCTGAAACACATTAAAATTAATTAAATGAAATAAAATTATTACTTAAATCAATAAATGAATTATTATTACGTTTTCTCTCTTTTCACTCCTGGGCAGAAACCCTTTAGAAACTTTGGACGTTATTTACTGCAGAGTTTATCTGCATTCTGGCGAAAATGAAATCATATTTACTTAAATAAATGTTTAAATATGTATAATTTAAATACTAGTGTCTTTACTCCGTGGATGTTCTGTATGCAGATAATACGGAAATAACGGGACATAAATTCACCCACGCCTTCTACAGGAGGCACGCGCGACCCGTCGTGACGTGTCAGTGACGTTGTCACCCACGCGCGCTCCCCCGAGCAGCGAGATGCATTCTGGGTCTGCAACAAGATGGCTGCGCCCTTGCCCGAGTACTGAGAGCGCGACGCTTCCCGACGGGAACGAAAGAGTAAAACCGAGCGGGTCGCGTGTTCACGGCGCCCGATCAGCATCGACGACGCCGCGAGGCGCGCGGAGAAGGAGCGCTTATTGCAGAGCCCCCGGGGCCGCGCGGCGACAGCGTCTGGCGTGGCTCGCGCGGGGTGTCCGCGCGACGATGGGCCTGTTTCGGAGCCCGTGCCCCTAACTCGGAGTGGCCGCGGGGAGAGCGAACGCCGATTCCCCTGCAAGCACGTGCCCGCCGAGCTCGGCTTCGACGGCTTTCACGTTCTGCAGAAACTGTGGACGCTGCCGTACAATTTGCTGACGGGGGTGATCTGCGCGACCGCTTCCGTCATCGTTCGGAGACGCACCGGTTCCCCAGCGGCCGCTCGCGCTCTGGAAGTCGCCGCCGCTCCAAGGTCTTTGCTCGCGCCGTCACACGCTGGAGCGCCCTGCTGTAGTGTCGACAAGCTGCGCGCGGCTGCAGACACGGCGTGCTCCTGCCGCGCGCGCCGAAGCGTTGTCTCAGCAGCGGATGCTTTTGTGCATGCACGTTTGCAAACGAGGCCCGTCGCGTGATTGCGCCAGCGTGTCCGCCGAGGCTGCTGTCCTCGGCGACTGCTTGGTGGTGCTCTTATAGACCTGTCACTGACCTCTGTGTCGGCAGGTGAGGCGCTTCTGTCTTCATGTGGTTCAGTGGTCGCGGATTATTTTCCCCGCGCAAGTTACAAATGGACCTGAACAGTTTTTCACTTTCCACTGCAGGTTTTTCTTGCCAGAGAAGTTAGTTGGTGCGTTTGTTTCGATAATTCTGTAACATTTCAGCAGTTCAGTACAGTAGCCAAGCAGTTTGTTGCGTTCCAGAGGTGACATTTGAAACTTCTAAATAAAAGATCACATATAAGATTATTTTATGGGTGAACTTTCTGATTTTTGGTGGATTTCAGTCTGGTTTCAGGAGTAAAGAGTTGTGATGTCTTCAACTGTAGCTTTTAAAAATGTCCACCATGGCACTGAATAACAGGGAGGAGATAATATGGTCTAGTGTATCCTTTGATTGTGCAATTCTGACACAAATCTTTTACAGATAAGTTTTGATAGTCAGTTTTGATTTTCCTCTTCTCCTCCCCCCCACACACATTCACTTTGGCTGTGCGAGTATTTAATGTTATTTTGTTACTCATCTCAACACTAGAACCATAAAATCAGATGTTGATAGTATTGTTTCTCAGATTGGCCCTCTGGTGTCTTTTATCATCTGTTAAAACGAGGCTTTTCACAGTGTACTATGAAGTTCTGACACACGTGCTGGCATTAGCTCCACCTCCCCTCGGCGTAGGTCTGAGTGGTCAGATTTCAATCTGCATTGCGTTTCATTGCCACTCCGTACGTACCAAAACGTTTTTGACTGCTCGTACGGAAGAGCAGCCAGTGACTTGAAGAGAAGTTAAATATTGTATCTTTGATAAAGAGGATTTTCTTAAAAATATTCTTAGAAAATATACATATGAAAGATAAGCCACTTCCATATGAAGTAGCCTTGACTGACTGAAGGGGGGAAAAAAAGTTCTGTGTCTCAAAAAGGTGTTGATAGACACACAGTGAGTGAGTGTGTGTGTGTCCGTTCCAGAAGCCTGAGGACTATGGATGCCGAGCTGCTTCACTCACCCGTGGTGGGGCTGACTGAGGAAGAGGAGGCCGACATGAGCGACTGGAACCTGCCGTTGGCCTTCATGAAAAAGCGTCACCTGGAGAAGATTGAGGGCTCCAGAGCGCTTGCACAGAGCTGGAGGATGAAGGACAGGGTGAGAGAGAGTGAGAGAGTGGCATGTTTTGCTAGGAGATGTAACAGCAAAGGACAAGGTGAGAGTGTGCGTATGGATGCATGCGAGCATTTTTCTGGGTCAGCTGCTCACGGTTAGCTTTGCCTAGCAGTGTGCGGATCTGGTGCTGGCTGGGAACGGTACTGCGCGGTTCAGCGCTTTCCCAGTTCTGTCACACCTGCCAATAGCAATCAGCAGAATCGAGGCCAACACAATGTAGCCCTGCATCTCTTGGGGCTAGGAGCGCCTCTCGCTGATAGCCCTGCTGTGACAATAACAAAAAGGTGGTTTTTATCTATAAATATATATAAAGGAAGAAAGCAGTTGAAAAATAAACAACCTAAATGCCATTCGTCCTGGGAAATGGTTTGACTGGAACTGGGGGAATCACTGGGTGGTTTCCAGTCTGGGTTACGAACGCTCTCCCTTCCCACACACACAAACCTCTAAAAGCGTCAAGCCTTTTGGTTCAGCGCATGCGTGTGGATGATGGATTTAAGGGCCGCTGTGTTATTAGGCTGTATGTCAGCTTATTCTAGTTCACAGTGCTGTCTTCGGTGTTTTAGAAGCCTTCAACACTGCTACATACGTCAGTTCCACTGAAGTCACCTCTGTTGGGAAGGTCGGTTTTGTCGATAAATTGTGCATCATGTGGAAGATGTTTATTGCTTGGCAGAAAAATCTTGTATTTTTAAACTTTCTTTAGGGTTTAAGGCATTTTAAACTGTTTAGGCTTCATCTGCATATTTATGATTCATCTGCATATTCAGGCATCTTTCATAGCTTAATAAAAATCTTTGTATAGTAAAGATCCAGCAGCTAACTAGAGACCCTGGCTCCCGTCCAGCCATGCCAGGGGTTGGTGGAGGTCTCTGTGGTGTGGTATGGTGTAGCAGCACATGTCAGCACATGTGCTTATAAGCGTGTTTGATGTCATGTCCCCATGCCCGTGTGCGTACAGGAGGGGCCAAGGGCCCGATACCTGGTAGGGGCCAGTCCACCAGTGGGTTTCTACATATTTACTCCACTGTGGAATTTTCTCCTGATGTGACTCCTTAAATCCATTTTGATAGAAGACAAAACGGTACAAGGTTGTCGCTGGTAGAATGGTGAAGCGCTGTACGGTACAAGCCTCCGATCGGGCACGCAAGGCTCTGCACTCGTTAAAAATGGATCCCTGCGGTCCAATAGCTTTAAGTGGAGTGCTGAGCACATGGGTTCACACTGGACCTGATGAATCTCTGTTGCTTGGCTGAAACTTGCTGAGTGGATCTTTTTTCTTTTTTTCTTTTAATGTATAAAATATTCATGCTTAAAGTGACTTTCTCTAAAAGGTACGACGGTAAAATCCTAATCTCAACAAGCGGTGTTTTCATCTTCAGCCTCTGGCATCGAGATGCGGCGAAGTACAGCCGAGCATTAAAGGGGAGTTTCATAAGTTTGTCCAGCCGACTCCAGATTTGGTGAAATTTAATTTCACAGTCTATCCCAAATCGTATTTTTTTCCCCTCTTCTTTTTTGGATTGAGTTGGTGTGCAGATGGTGACGGCGTCATGGAGGATGCTTTATTCATGTGTCTGTGAAGCGTTCCCCTTCTGTTTGATGGCAGAACATTAAAGAAGAGGTGTGAATATCTCTGGCTGGCGGCGAAACCTTCTTGAGTTGCGACGTCAGTCAAAGGTTAGATAAACACCTCTGGACTTGTGCCCCAACTGAATGAGCCATGTCATTGATTTTAAAAAATAAATAAATAGTGTCAGTTAACTGTTGTTTCTGACCACAGTAAATTGCAGAGTATTTTGATATACGTTGACTGGCTATTGATTGTTCTACTGACTCCCTCCCCAAAAACATCAACAATACAAAAATAAGACGATACCAGCGTGCCTGTGATATATCGGTCCAGCCCTGTACAGTCCGGAGGGACAGATGAACCTGGAGGTCTATTGCCATTGCACTCCTGCTATTTGTGTGCCTCCTGGTGCCCTTTGTAAACCATGGTAAATGACAATGGGCGTCAAGGGAAATCAAGGCCATTACAGTGTTTTTCTACGTGGGCTTGTGTTCCTTCAATGGGCTGACTGGGTCAATATGGCAAGGACGCCGGTCACGGGGCGTTTGGAGTGGGACGCCATTAGCTGGCGTTGGCCGTAAGTTATGCTACAGTTAAAAATGCCAGGCGCTCTATGACCCTTGTGAAGACTGTTGGGCCATCTTAAGCCAGCATGGAATTTAGCTGACCATTAACGCGTAGGATCCACTCCCAATGGACTGTAGGCATTATTGCAGAAACAGTTGGACTAATTCTTTGGGTTTGTTTTGGCATTTGTGCAAATCCCGTTTGAGACCAGAGATTCCAGAGGTGTGGTTTTTGCAGTGTGGCCCGAAAGGCGCCGAGAACCATGACGAGCGTTTGATCACTGGCTGGCATCGTGCGACAGCAGGAGATTTACGGGGATTCCGACGCCGACGTTCTGAAACCACGCCGGGTGTTGCGGAGCTGGAGCCTGGCTTGTTACGCAGGGGGAAGAACACAACCTGCACGCTGGAAGTACTGCAAATCCTGCATAGCTCATGGAGGACTCCTAACTTACATAGTACCCTGCTTACCCATAAACCTTATGGAGTCTTATGATGATGATATTTTTAAGGTGTAAGTAGTACACCTTCAGGTGTGCTGTCCCACCTCGACTGCTAAGGCCTTCAGACTCCGTTATGCAACATGACTAAGTAGTTTCTACGTCGCTCATCATAAGTGTCATCAGAACTTCTCAGCGTTATGCCTGGAGGTGGGGGTGGGGGGTGGTGCTGGCAGTCCTCCACCTGAGTTCCACTGAGATAAAGGTGAGCGCGACGAAGAAGCCGGTGTCCCTGTCCCTCAGGTCCGGCCCTGGATTCGTCTGCCTGGTTTTCACAAAAGCACCCCTAATCCTAACCGTCACAGTATCTGCTGCCCAACGGCAAACTTCCCTGATCTGAAGGAACGGGAGTCTAATCTGGATTAAAGCCATGGTGGTCGCCAGGGCGCGACGAGCGCGTCTACGCGTAGGGGGTGTGTTCGTTAGTGACGAGTGCGTGGTGTGTGTCGGCGCGTAAGCGGTCGCATGTCTGAACGTTAGGCTGCGTGGCGGGTCGAGGGCGCTCTCCTCCAGTGAACCTCACGTCAGCTCTTGGGAGGGCCGGCCCACTGCGGCAAGGGTGCCCTCGTCTCCGTTGGAAACGGGCCCTTCCAGCTCGCTGCTTGTCCTTTCCCGGCCGGAATCAGCACTCTGCCTTTCCAACGCGCTCAGACTTCACCCGGAGCAGAAAACCAGTGTAAATGTTGTTGCTGAGAATCTTGGGCCTCATCTCTCCCTGAAAAGTACCGGTAGAATGAAACTACGCGGTCACCAATCGCAGTCGCTTATGCTCTCAAATGTACAGCGCCGGCTGTCGAGCACGTAACCGGTCTGAATTTAAACGACTACGCTCCCTTTTTCTGCGTCATGGGGATCCAAAGCGTCTTTTGTCTGCACATGGCTGGAGGTCTGGTTGCTTGTGGCGTGAATTTCCATGACGATGGCTCTTCACGGGCATTTCAGCCGGTGTGGTTGGCGTCTGGGCTTCCCTTGTCCACAGAGCTCCATGTCCTTAAGAACTAAACAGAGACATGAAGTGCTGACACAGCTTCCTTAGCTGGCCGTTTCTCTCTCTCTCTCTCTCTTTCGTTTCTCTGCTTCTCTCTTTTCTCTCACACACACTCCATTTTCTGCTGTTTCTTTATCTTTCTGCCTCTGTGTGTTTGTCTCTCTCTCTCTCTCTCTCTCTCTCTCTCTCTCTCTCTCTCTCTCTTGCAGTCAAGAGTATTGATAAGGGCTTAAGGGATTGGCAGATGTTCTAAAGGTCATGATGCCAGAGGTTAAAGTAAAACTCAGCAAGAGCTCATTCCGGCGTCTCCACTGGGGCGCTGGCCAGCTCGGTTTCGTCGTTGTACCTGCTCTGATGATCTGATGAGAGAAACAGCAATAATAACGCTTTTATTTCTCAAGAAACCTTCACTTATCCATCACGCGCCGCAACAGGGTTTGTCGTATAGGCGCCTAAAATGAAGTGTGAGTGGACATGTGCGTGTGCGACACCCACGTTTGGCCATAAAGATCAATGTCTCTGTAATTTAATGGCTTTAATTTATAACACGCAGAACAAACGCACTAATCACTGAACATTGATCCCAGCCAACCATTAGGAGAGAGAGAGAGAGAGAGAGAGAGAGAGAGAGAGAGAGAGAGAGAGAGAGAGAGAGATAGATTAAATGGGTATTAAGCCTTATGTTATGTTTAGTAAGGATTGAGCATTAACACACACATGCGCGTGTACACACATACACACACACACACACACTGTGTGTTTGGGTGCATGTGTGTGTATGTGTACGCCTGCATATATCTACGTGTGTGTTACGGATCAAGAGTGCTGTCCCATCCCTGGGTGCTCCATGACTGTTGCTTCATGTCAGTCCCTGCTAGCTCGTCCGGTTTCGGGTCTCAACACTTCCTCCTGTCTGAAGCAGAATCGTGGTGTCCCTGGAGAGCGGTGTCTCTGTGGAGTTGTGGTGCTTTGGAGCTCAGCATGGAAGTAATTAGCATTACGGCTGAACTCAAACATCGCAATACTCGTCACTGTCACAGTGTGGCGTGTCGGTTATCATAAGAGTCTTGCTATGACCACACAGCGACTATTGTATTTAACATTTCCGAAACAAGCTTTTAAAGAATTAAAGTTAATTAAAAAGCATAATGCAGTTCAGCGACCAGTGACTATGGAGATTTAATCCGACAGTTTGACAACAGCCTAAATCTCCCATTTCTTTTTGACTTGTGCAAGCAGTCCACGCTCTAGAAGACCTGACGACCCGTGACGTGCTCGGGAAAGGCTGATCACTGCGTAATTTAACTCGATATCGATGGCGTATCGCAGCCTGGAAGGGTAACAGCTAACAGCCAACCCTTCAGCTGTGGTGTGTTACAAGAATGTGTGGAAACGGCATGGGGGAGCGTTGGGCTGGCGGGACTTTAGCAGCGATTTCGCCGTTCCTCCTCGTCCATGGTTCCCGAGGTTTGCTAGCGGAGCACTTTTATCGCACTCGTCCATCTTCGCTGGCTGAAACCCGGTCCCCCGTGGGCTCGGTTATCGGCGGCCAGACGCCCGTCAGCGGCGCCACGACAACAGCGCCTGTCAGTCAAAGCGCGCTCCCCGGTGGGCTGGCCACGCTAGCCGCCATGCGCTCGTTCTTATCGCTGTGAAGGAGTGATTTCATCTGTCTGTCATCCGTCCCTTTCTCCTCACGCCTTATTTTTTTTGTGCGCGCGCGCGCCCACTTCTCTTCTTTTTAACGTCTGAGACTATCGAATCTTCTGTGTGCGCGTGTGCCTGCGTTTTGCACATTTCAGCGCACGTGTCACGTGTGTGCAGCTGCGTTTGTTTGTTTGTTTGATCCCGTCCCTCTGCCCTTTACTGAATTGATTCTCTCTTCCTCCTCCAATACACCCCCCCCCCCCCCCCCCCCCCGTAGATGAAGACGGTGAGTGTGGCTCTCGTACTGTGTCTCAACGTCGGCGTCGACCCTCCCGACGTGGTGAAGACCTCGCCCTGTGCCAGGCTGGAGTGCTGGATAGGTAACATTGACCCACCCCACTCACAGTTTGCTGTGATCCATTTGTTTATCATCCACATGACCCAGTCTTTGGAACCAGCGAGTCTGATAACCTGTCACACGTCAGCCTACAGATTTCAGGATGCAGTGCCCAATGAACAGTGCTGTATTTACTAACTGATCCCCATACGTTTTAGCAAATTATTTTTCTTTGTCTTCCATTGGACACCCGTTAGAGAGTGAACCCGTTCTGGTTGTGTGAGGGTTGCCTGTTCATCACTGTCGCGATAAGCCAGTCCAGTGTCCTCTCATCCTTCACCACATGCTTGCTTGCTTACAGTTCCCGTTGAGTAATAGGTGTCCCTATGTCCGCTCTGTCCCGTCTCGCTGCGTTGAGCCAATCGGAATGATCTTTGCCTTCATCCTTCATCTGAAGACTGTCTGGAACATGTTACGTTATACCTGCAAGCGCTTGTTATTAGTGGAATGTAATTTTGAGAGTAGACAGCTCCGCCTTTTGTTTATTTCGCAAACTGGCCGCACGGATGTTTGGTTTGTTCCTGATGCATAATTAATGCGCAAGGTAACGACCAGTTAATTATCGCTCTGCTTCTCACTTAGGTTGCGCAAACACAATTCATAACTGTGCTGAGGAATTGTTAATGGCGTTGCTGTTCCTCTGTGCTGTGGTGAAGTATATTGTGCTATTTTTCTTCCAGATCCTCTATCTATGAGTCCGCAGAAGGCCCTAGAGACGATAGGGGCCAACCTGCAGAAACAGTATGAGAACTGGCAACCCAGGGTGAGTGTTACTGTGCAGACTTTCTGATCCAGGACTAAGTGACCTATCCCACATCTGAGGTGGTTAACCCAGCATCTGAAGGCCCGGCCCAGGGCAGAGGGGTGGGAAGGGGTGAATGATCTAATCCAGGACTATGGGTGCTAATTTAGGGGTGTTTAACTGCGTTATTGGTCTGGCACTTTTTCCGAAAGTCCCGTGACTTGTGCTGCACATGTTCGGTCTCCTTTGTTTTTCCCCCTCATGGGAATGTTTAGGGGAAAGGCGTGAGGGAGGAACAAATTATTAATCTGTAAAATGAGCACATGCGAGACGTGAAGAGCATGGTGGAGTGGATGTGTTACTGCTGGATGGTGGATGTGTTGTTGCTGGATGTTTAGATAACTGTGCTACATAAGTGTCGTACTTTTTGGTCCAGACTCCGTTCTGCCGGAGCTCTGGCAGGCAGTTCATGAGAAGAGGTAATAATCACTAGTCTAGAGAGCCAGCCTGGCATTTATTAAACATCAAAATTTTACGCCATACATAAAGCATGCAAGCTCTATTGATGTTAAAGCGCCTGCGAGTGTGTGTGTGTATGTTCCGAATGATTTGGGAAGATTTATGTATGTGAAGGGTTGCAACAGGCAGGTTCACACGGCTTCATGTTGAATAATAAAACACTCGTCCAAGTTTTCCCACGTGTGCTGCGCGTGTCCGGCCGCGCCGGGTCCAGGCTTGGCGTGCGTTGGGCAGCGGCGTCGGGTGTGTGTGCTTCAAGTAGAGTGCTGCAGGGATCCAACTGCAGGGATCTGCGTTGGAAGCCGTGTTTGTTAGGTGCAACGTGCCACACCGTGCTGTCAGGGCTGGATGATAGAAATAACATATCACGATACCAGAAGACACTTTGGAGATACACAGTTTTTGTTTTTTTTTAAAAAGGTATTAAAAAGTGATGTGAAAATTACGATTTTTTCCACCAATGTTTACAACAAAAATCTCACTAAGGAACAGTAGGAAAGATTAATTGTTTAAAAAAAAAGGTCATTACATAATGGTGTGACGACGCATGTTATCTTCAGAGTTTCTGAATCTTTCATGGACATCATGGTTGGTCAGTTTTCTAGACAGAGGAGAAAAACACTTCTTTCTCTATATTTAAAGGATGTGGTGAATTAATGCCAACGTGATTCTTATTAGCATTGCCTCCAAATGTGAAACACAGGCTTAGTCTTCGTAGCTTAGCAAGAAAGCCCCTGTAGAGGGCCGCAGTCCCTGTGTTGAAAGGGGTTTCGACTTCAAATCCTGACATCCGACCAAGGGTACCGGTGGGCTCAGAATTCCAGCGGCCCTGATGTTCCCGCTCCGATCTGGGCCAGTGGAATGCCGCTGCCTAACGGAGGTGCCATCTGTCCCGGCTGCCTCGCGGGGCTCGTGGCGGGGGCGGACCCTCCTGCGGTGAGCAGATGGGAGCGATTTGCCCCCTCCCCCTCGGATCTGTTTAATCGCCATCGTCTGCGTGTCAGGGAGGGGGTGCCAACGGCAAGGCTAGCTCTGTGGGGCAGCGGAGGGATGCCAGCCTGGGTGGGTGCCCTCGCCAGGGCAGGCTTGGTGCCCGCAGGGCCCTGCGTGGCATCTCCAGTGCCAGAGAGTTCTGTTAAACTCTGCGAGATCATTGAATAGATCTGATAAAAGTAAAGATCAGGGGTTGTTCCTCTCTAACTTTGCCTGAGCCCCCAGTAGACGGTGTACCGCAAAAGTCCATAGCGCCCCCTGCAGAGCCGACGCCCTGTTTCTTTATTTTAGGGAAGTGTGACATGTAGAATGAGACGTGGCATCTTTGTGCGTTGGGAGGGTCGGGAACTACAGTGAGACTCTTCCCACGTCGTACGTGTGACCCATAGCGCAAACCGTAATTGATTCCTAGTGAGTTTGTTTGTTTGTTTTTTTTTTCTTTTTCCTGAGTGGTGCTTATTTGTCCTTTGGCTGATTCGAAGCCTCTGTCTGATGTGCAGAATCGCGGCGCCAAACGGGACGTTGCTGTTCACTCTCTCCCCACCTTCAGAAAGAACCGCATGCCTCTGCCTGTCCGCCTCACCCCCCAGGGGCGTTGCTCTAAGGTCCGGCCTGTCCGTAGGCTCTCTGGTTGGCTGATGCCAAGAGTGCAGACTCCTCCCCCCACCCCCCAGTCTACCGCCCCCTCATGCGCTCCTCTTCAATATTTGATACCCCTCTCTCTCTCATCCACCCCACCCACCCCAATGTTTCGCAACCCATCCCTTGCTTTTTACTCACCCTGTGAGAGAGAGAGACGGAGGGGAAGTTCCGCCCCGTTGTAACGCGCGAGCGCTTTGCCTGTACGTGCAGAATTTAAAGGAGAAGAAGAAGAAAGCGGCGCGACGTCTGCCTCTGAGCGCCATTAGCAGAGCCGCCACGCTCGCTTTGAAACGGTCCTTTCTTAAAGACACGCGGACTGGGTGCGTTGCTGTCGTGCGGTTTTTCTGACCTCTTGATTTTCTCTCTGGTTTTTTGTTTTGTTTTGTTTTTTTCTCTCCGACCGGCGGGGCTGGTCGAACCGACGTCCAGCAGCGGGGTCGTGGGTTCGAGTCCCATGGACCACACGTACAGTCACACTGATGAATGTGTCAGTCGCTCTGAGATAAAAGCCTCTTCCACATGCTGTGAATATCAGCGAAATTGTGAAAATTGCAAGAAGATGCTAAACTCATCTGTACACATCTAAAAGTTCTCCCTCCCTCTCCTGTGATTCTAATCGGTGATGTTGATTCTCTGAACACCAAACTGCTGTAGAGAATCGCTGTGCGTTGCTACGCCCGACTCTCCTCAGCCATCTCCACCCACAGACGGACACGCACATTCCTCACAAAAAGCTCCATCGCGTTCTGCCCCAACCAGCTTGTAGTGGTGCATCAGTTAATAGATCCTACCGGACTGCTGAACACACCCACACACACACACACACACACACACACACACACACACACAGACAGAAAGAACAGGTGCAGGGTGGTGGACCTTTCTGAAGGACACAAGCCTTCAGAAGCCCCTGTGGCAGAGGCTGGTTTCTCTCTCTACCCCCACTACTCCAGCTGTGTTGTAGCTGTCAAAATCGCGTCTGAATTATTCATTAGTTTCTCCCGCTGTTATGTTTCTACCGATTTAAAACTTTAAAGCTTCGCCTCATCGCTACAAACCATTTAAATAATGTAGGGAGAGAGAGAGAGCGAGAGATCTGTACTGTGTAACGACCCCACATCAGACTCTTACATCTGCGTAACCAAATGTATTATCCAGATAAACCCGTTTACACAAGGCTTCGCAAATCTCTTTCCTTGAGTTACTCCTCTTTGCAGAAACTCGGTTTCCTGCAGACGGAAGGGCCGCGAGGCCGATGCATGCGGGCGCTGCTGATGGCCAGGAGGCGAGAGAAACCAAAGGCCGGCAGCTTCCTCTGTCCACTGCCGCAAAAGTCTGAATTTGGGGGTAGAGGTGGATGGGTGCAGCGGGCGGGGGGAGCAGAGGTGATCATCTTTTAATGCCGAATTTACATTTTATTTTAAAAACAAGAAAATTATACTAAAATAAATCAAAAACTGGGTTGCTAAAATTCCCCCTCCCCCGATGGGTCGGTTCACTTTGCTCTTTAGTTGTTTAGAAGGTGTTTGGATAATTGATAAGGCTGTCAGAGCCTCCGGAAAGGTCACGCCCACCCCCCGTCCCCCGTGAGGAGTAACTCATTGATTTGGAACAGTTTCCATGAATCACTGATTATCACTTAGTTTGGAATCACTTTGTGTTCCAAACATTTCCCAGAATGCGTATCAATTTCTAAGTGCTGCATATAGTTGCCATATTTAGTATTATTATTTACAATTTCACACTCCTTTGTTCAGTATTTTCAAATGTCTCATATAAAACTTTTTGCATTTAGTGATTTATTATTTATTACATTTGTTCTTTTATTTTGATAGTTTAACCAAAGAAATGCAGACAGTGATGATGATGAATTGATGAAGATCCATTAGTGTGTTGGGGTGTGGGCAGGTGGGGTTGTGAGTGCAGGGTGGTGTTCCAGGAGACCGCCTGCTGTCTAGCTGAGCTGGAACGCGTGCCGTTGTATGGAGGTCCGTACGTGTTTGTGGGGGGTGTTGGCCCAGTTCTGTCAGCGTTGGGCTGTTGCTTTTTGACGAGTCTCACACCAGGGTTTACTGGCCGTGGTTCTCACACTGCTCTGCATTGCAAACATGTAGATTTGCTTCTCAGTGATTATGCTCCCAGACCATGTTCTCTCTCTCTCTGTGTGTGTGTGTTATAGGAGGTGCCACTAACGCTCATCCTAACCCTTGCCATGTGTGAGATAGGAGGTGCCAATAAGCCTTGCTGTGTGTGTGTCTGTCTCACTCTTAACTAGCTTTGCCCTTTTCCATCTTTCATGTCCTAAACTGCGACTGCTTGTGCGCTACACTGTTGTCGGGCCAACGGCTGGATAACAACCAGAAACCCTCTGAAATGCTTGAACTGACACAACCAGCCAATTAAAGCCCTGCTCTGGTTTTTCAGTTCTAAAACATTGTATGTTAATTGGTTCCAATTTTGGACCATATGCTCCTCTGTATTGTAAGTTATTTTTAAATATGTCACTTTTGTATGTGTATATCCCAGTCTCTCTAGTCCTGTCTGCGTTTGTCAGGGTGTGCTGATTGTCCTTGCATGGTGAAGAGAAGACAAGTCCCTTCATCTGGGACACATGGACCTGGCATGTCAGTGGTTTGACATGTTTATGCGCACTTTATGAATGACACTGAACAGAATTAATAGGAAAATTCCGATACTTTCTGTCTCAAACAAACTCCTACACGCGCGTACACACACTGTTTCCAAGTCACCTCAGACTTCCAAGACACCCCAAAACATCGACATTACATAGCACTCATACCCGGTGTAGCAGAGAGCCCCAAACCCCCCAAATCTCAAGATGCATAAAACCTTTAGTAGTGCAAACCACACCATACACACAGCAGCTCACTGGGCAGTGCAGTATCTGTATTAGATCAGCTTGCAGCCATTAATACCAGACGCACAGAGGGAAGCCAGCCATGCTGTGTCCATGCTTGTCCGCCTGCTACAGATGCATCGCCTGTCGTTTGGTTGATCTGTTAATCGCAGTATCGTTTCTGCGGTTCCGTCATCGCACGGCGCCACAGTAGCCAAATGACTCAAACTCTATTGGTCAGATCAGGGCGATCACAGGACTTTGTCAGCAAGCCTGCGGTTCGTGACCGCGGACATAGTCAAGCAATGCCCCACTGCACTCCACGGCACCCATGAGCAGGCACACACGGCTTTTTGCTTTTCTTGCTTGCTTGTTTGCGCGTGGTGTCGTTAGTCCTTGTGCGGGAGACAGAAGTTAAATTCTGTTCTATTCTTGTTTGTTGCTAACAGCAAATGGCTGCAGTGGATTACATCACTTCCTGAGTTACCCACACATCCTTAACCATTCATTCTCACTTCAGTTCTTCATTAGTTCATGATCACGGGACGCGCAGCACAGATGGACAAGTCCGTCAAACCCGCAGGCATCCTGGGATTGGTGCGTTCCTCTTAGACCCGCCCTAGTAGTTCTTTTTGATTTGTTTTTGACCAGATACTTTTAACTGTACAGCCATCCAGTTAAAGGACGGACTGGTCTCTGTTCTGCCAGTGAGGCTGTTGGAGGCCGTTCTCTGAGTTGTATGGTCCTCCGGTGCCGTTCTCTGAACGGTCACTACGGCCCATTTTGCCTGGATCTCAAATACGCTGATTTGTTTGTGTAGTCTGGCTGTGAGCATCCCTGAGTTGGATCACTGGCTTCTCTTTCGATCAACGGGCCTCCTGCCAGCGTTGTTGTGGAATTGTTTAAGCTCCCAGCAGCCCGCGGGGACAACACGACAGCCGATCAGCCACGATCCGACCGAGCCTCTTCGCTCTGGCTGCCGTCCCATCGCACCTTCTCCCCTCTCTCTGAAGGGGGGCACGTGAGCCACATCGTTCCGGCCGGCACGGCGGGGCCTCCCACGTCCAGGCCATGCCGTTCCCAACGCCCACAGGCAGCGAAAATCATCGAAGGCAATTGGATTCGCCGGAAGTGCAGGGGCTGATGGGTTTGAGAACACTGAAGCAGAAGGTGCCAGAACATTCTGTCCTTCACAGGAAGGACGCGGCCGACATCCCTGCGCGGCCGACGCTAGACCCTCTTCTCTGTCTCACCTCCAGTGTCTCGGTGAGCAGTAAAATTGATACAACGCTGCAGTACCTTTACGACAGAGGGGTGGTATTTTAAAAAAGACAGTTCCCCACCCTACCTTTTCGTAACGCTGTGGTCTGACCTTATAGAGTGAGCAGGAGAATTTAATTAGACTGGAGTGCTGATTTGGTTAAATACTCTGCAAGAATCTATTATAGAGAGAGAGAGAGAGAGAGAAAGAAAAGAACAGAGAAAGACAGAGAAGGAGTGAGAGAGAGAGCGTGAGCGAGAGGGCTCATAACACTTTTAATGGACGAGTTCTTTAGGAAGTGTGCATCTCCCATGTGAGGTGCCTTCTTGAACTCCCTCCAGGCGCCGGAGAGGACAGATTGGGAACAGGTCGGAGATCTTCACGAGGGCCGCGCTTCACAAGCATAACAATTAAAGGCGTGGGACAACCTGGGGATTAAGTTCAAAGGAAGGAATTACCATGGTGAGAGCCAGCGCTCCCACCTCTAATACACGGGAACGCTCTCCAATCCCATCGCTGTGTTCCACTGCCGTGCTGTGTTCTAAAAAATAAATGCTGGGTAATTAAAACAAACACATTGCCCATAAACCTCAGAAACAGCAACCAGCCGTGTAGCGTTTCTGCACATTAGAAAGGCGTCCAAACACACTCACACTCTCTCTCTCTCACACACACACACACACACACACACACACACACACACACAAATAAATCTAAATGGCACGTGGAAACCGTTATTGAGTTTTCCTGTTTGTCACTCTTCCAGTAACTGCTCATATGCGTACACACACACACACACCCAGCACTGTGGGCAATGGTGGAGAGAGAACAGAGGATGTCATTTAGCAAAAGTGTTGACAGAGCAGAATCTCCTGGATAATTGAGGTTTATATGGACAATGGAGAGAAAGTCCAAAATCTCTCTCTCTCTCTCTCATTCTTTTTCTTATTGTTTTGTCCTTCTCTTTGCCATTCCTTTTTTCTCATCTCTCTCTCTCTGTCCCCACTCACCCACCCCCAGGCGGTCTCTTTTTCATTCAAGTTTGGGTCCTCTACCAGAGGTCTGGGAGCCTGGGACTCCTGCGTAGCAGGACTGCACTCTTTTGGATCAAGATCTCGGATGTTATTCCCGGGGTCTGTTGAGTCATTCTCCCAGTTTGGAGGTCACAGCCCCATAGTGCTCCGATTACAACTGCAACCACAGTTGCCTTCACTACATCTTTTCTAGCTCTCCCCTCTTCCCTTGGTATTTCTCGAGCTTCTCGTGTTCCATGTTCCTGATGTTTCTGTCACTCAGGATCACCACATCCATCACTCCGGCCCTCTTCTACTGTTTGTCCACCACTACTATGTCCAGTTAGTTAGCCATTACCATCTTGTCTGTCTGTATCTGGAAATCCCACAGGATCTTGGCACGGTCATTCTCCAACACCTTTAGTGGTGCATTCCACTTAGACCTTAAAAGGGGACGAGCACTAGTGAGCGTCGGAGCCACTATCCAGGATGAACCGAGATCCAGGAGAACACCAGGATGATGGTCCTAAGTGATAATGTGCTTAGTGAGAACCTCAGACAGCAGAAACCTGAGAAGGATGGAAATAAGGCAGAGGAACCATCATGGGAGGACAAACCCCTGCACGGTACGTCCCACCGGTTGATATGGAGAAATCTTACCAATGGCTGGAAAAGGCTGGACTGAATAACAGCACAGAGACGCTAATCATGGCAGCACAGGAACAAGCTCTGAATACAAAATCAATAGAAGCTGGGATATATAAGTAATTCAGCACAGCCCACACACAAATGCACACAAAGAGAGAGGCTTTCTCCTGTGGACCCCATTACCGCTGGGGAAATATTTGCTGCGTCAAGCCCGTCTTGGCCATGGCAAGTCTGACTGTGTATGAAAAGAGGAAGGCGCTGCAGGGAAACGCTCTTCAAAATCTCAGAGTAGATAAAGGCGTTAGTGTGTTCCTGTGAACAGCGACAGTCGTTTCTGCTTTTGTGTTGCATGTTGCCCAGAGTCTGTCGTTGTGCGGCGCACTACAGCTGTGGTAAGTGACAGATGATGATGTCCTGCTACAGGCAGGGAAGGGCGTGTTTCCCACGCTCTGGCAGGTGTTGACTGACAGCAGGATGCAGTGTGAGGCATGATGTCATAATGGAGCTGATGCACGCTGGCCGTGCGTGGTGAACATGCGGGCACGATGGCAGTGTGTTCCCTGTGCCCCAGGTGTTACCGCACCTGTTCTCACGGCTACAGTTGATCATAGAAACACAAAGAAAGAGACAGATGTAGAGATCATGTTTATACATTATACAGAAGTTAGCAGAGACCATTCAACACACACCCACACACACCCCTATGTCTCTCTGGCTGAGAGTATTTATCTCCTACACTCGTTTCATTATTGAAGTGTTCACAGGTTCTGAGTGCAGACTGATGGCCTGTAGCTCAAGGCCAAGTGAAGCTACTGTAGGGGGCATGTGTGTGCGCAGACTTCATTAAAAAATGACACATGATGCAACGCGTGTAAGAACAATTGTATATCTGTGTGTGTGTGAGAGAGAGAGAGAGAGAGATATTGTCACGTTGGGCACCAGCCACTATGTGTTACTGTTACACACCAAGCTGCACATATAAACTTCTTAATGAGGGTGTGTGCGCACACACACACTATTTTAAACCTACTGTAACTGACAGAACGGCAGAGTCCTGTATTAGGACACACATTTCCACATGTTTGTAACTTGTGTGTTAACAAACTGTGGACAGGACTTCACCTAAACAAAGCACTGAGCTACTACAGCTGTACACGCATTTATAACCAGCTTTCGCCTCACGCAAGGACAAACAACCACCTCCCCAACACACACACACACACAATGAATGGAGGGTTAGGGTCAGCTGTTTTTGTGCTGTTTTATTGGTTTGGGTTCAGATGTGACTGTCATTTCTCATAGAGTGTTATTTTATCTCATTAGCAAAGATCAACACACACTACAAGATGGGGTGTGTGTGTGTGTGAATTAATTACAGTAGCTGGATTATTATTTTGTTACCCTTACAGTAATAATCATATTTTAAGGTAAATGTACTCTGCTCATGCTTGTACTCTAGCTGTGTTGTCACCTTTGTGTGATGTGAGTAGAGGTCACGGCGTGGAGATATTTTTGAAAAGAGAATTCATTTCCCTGGTGTCATTTTTCAGATCAGTATAGTGCTTTTTGCTGTAAATAACACTGCACACACACAATTTCTCCCATGCCAGCAACATTAGACATGTCAGTAATTAATATACCGTATTAAGGTGCAATAGAGAGCAGGTCTTAGTGTGGTGTTGGCATTTCCCACAGATTGGAGCACTATGAGCATATATTGCTTAATTAATCAGATTTAGTTAAAGTGCTTAGATTTAGTCTGAATAAAATGGGAGAATATTGTTTAGGTGCAGCTTGCTGTAATTATGGGATCGGATTAGTGAAGCTTTTGCCATCAGAAACAATCTTGTTGGTTGCAGATCAGCCGTTGTTTCCCAAGTCTCTCCCTCGCGCAGCTGTGAACGCGTCGTGAGCGCAGCATCACGTTCCAAATCACAACCAGCATTTTATTTCCAGAAATGCCATCTTTCCCGTCCCACAGAAACCAGTGGGATTCTCTCGAGATTCCGTTCCAGATGGCGTTCACCGACTACCCCTCGCAAATTCACCGTGTCAATGGCAGATAATTAGACATGGCGTATGTTTGTGTCTGTGTGTGCGCGTGCGTGCGTGTGTGTGTGCGTAATGTAGTACATTTCCTATCTAGGTGGATGAGTAGAGAAGGAAGGCCTGGGTTTAAGGCTGTGTGTGTGTGTGTGTGTGTGCGTGTGCGTAATGTAGTACATTTCCTATCTAGGTGGATGAGTAGAGAAGGAAGGCCTGGGTTTAAGGCTGTGTGTGTGTGTGTGTGTGTGTGTGTGTGTGTGTGTGTGTGTGTGTGTGTGTGTGTGTGTGTGTGTGTGTGTGTGTGTGTGTGTGTGTGTGTGTGTGTGTGTGTGTGTGCGTGCGTGTGTGTAAATGAATTCAGACACTGTTAACAAGATGTTCATAGTGACACAGTGCCCTTCATCAGATCATCTTGCACAGTACAGCTGACCAGCCATCCTGATGTAGTACAACACACCCTGTGTGTGTGTAATGCTGATGTAGTACAACACACCCACTGTGTGTGTGTGTGTGTGTGAGATCCTGATATAGTACTACACACCCATTACAAACCCTCCACGTGTTTGTGGGTGTTAGCACTGACACAATTCTCCAGAAATGATGTGATTTTCACAGGTTTAAACCTTCAAATATCTATTTTTTGTGCATTATGTCCATAAGAAGCAAACCAATATGAGATACACACTTGCATAGTCAGATTTATTTAAACATAATCACATCTTTTTAAAAGCTCTACAATGAACTTTTCCTTGACATGAAACAGAAAGTACTCATTCACGCGTTTTTGTGCTGCAGTGTGTCTGTCTCGGACTGCACAGTAGCCTGCCCTTTTGTGACGCTTCTGTTGAAGCCACACAAGTCCGAGAAAATAAGACAACAAATGTTGTACTCCGAGGGGTCATTTACCATGAAGTGTTATTAAAAAGAGAAAAGTAGGCTGCATGTTTCCTAGACACTAGAACACCCAGTGCTCTGGCATAAATAAGTGCTCGCGGCCATCGGGTCATGCTCACTTGGATGCGTGTTTCCAAGACGTCCCTCAGGTTGCTCCTGCTGGATTGTAGCTTACAGACAACTTTCACTCTCTCTGCGGCCAACGCCGGGGAACCCTGTCGTCGGTTATGTTGAGTGCAGCAGCCGAGACCCACGCGAGAACTCGGCAGGCAGACAGCCATGGTAGTGGTGCTTTCCCCTCACCAAATATTAAATATTACAATGTCTGTTGTTGTTGTTTTTGTTTACAATTTGATTATATAATGTAATTTAGAATATTTGTTTACAGCAGGTGCGTGTGTGTGTGAGAGAGTCCTTATCATGGTGAGTATGGTTAAGAAACTATCAATCTCTCTTCTGCTGAAAACTCGAGTTTCACACTGTCTTGTTCCTTCTCCAGCTATTTACATAACTCTGTCACTTAGTCATGTAAACACACACACACTGTCCTGCTGCTCTTCACACATGAGTGTGCGATTATGGGGACAAACCTTAAATGGCATAAAGTGTGTGTGTGTGTGTGTGTAGACTTGTTTTTTCATGGTTTGCATGCATGTCTGCATAAGGGGGTGTGTGTGTGTGTGTGCATGCATGAGAGGGGAGTTAGGGTGTGTGTGTGTGTGCGCGCACGCGTGAGAGGGGAGTTAGGGGGTGTGTGTGTGTGTTCTGCTGGACCCCGTCTCCTCTCACAGCAGGACAGTGACGTGTTTGTCTATTCTGCACCGCAATTCCAGCTTGTCAATTATACACACACACACACACACACACACACACACACTTACTCACTCACACTTAGTAAACTCGCAGCTATTACATAACTGCCATGGGAGCACTGAGAGGTCTGTGTGTGTCTGATTAAGGTCTGATCGTGTTCTTACGGGTGTGTTGGGGTGTGTGTGTGTGGGAGGGCGTGGGGCTGTAGTGTGTGGGGGTGTGGCACCGTCGGGGCCGTTATGCTCGGGTGGGCCAGGCGGGTTTAACCGAGCCCCTCCGACTGTCCGAACTCTGGCCCCCCTCAGCCTGTCTCGGGGCCTAATTCTGTGGAGGTCAGCCGACCCTTGTAGGGTTCCACGGAAGTGGCTGGAGAGGGCTTTGTTTTTTCCACGAGACTCTGCACGAGGGAAGTGTCTCTGCACTCTTTTTATCTTTCCGCTTGGCCATGAACCCACTCCTTCGCTTTACTTTTCCCCCCGACATCTGAAAACCCCCAGACAGCCGATTTTCTCAGCATCACACTGTTCTATCAGCTCCACCGAAACAGGAGCGTTCAAACTATGGTGTCGCGTTACCAAGGAAACAACCCGCAACCTTTTCTCTGCTCACAATGTAACAGTTGTGAGCTTGCGTGCACGTGTGTGTGTGTGGTGCTTCATCAGATGGATGGTGGTGTTGGAACATCAGTCGGGCACTAGGGTGGCCCTCCTGTAATGCTCAACCCCATCTGGCAGTCCAGCTCCCTGGAACCTCGGAAGTTAGCTGACAGTTCCTACTGGACTGGGTTACAGAGGGCTCCAGGCTCCAGTGTTTAATGGCCTTTTTTTTTTTTTTTAAATGAAGGCTTTAATAGCTGTTTTCTTCTAGAAGTGTGTGTGTGTGTGTGTGTGTGTGTGTATTGCATCTGTTATCTTCTCATTGGTGACAGGGACAGTATTAATTGAAGTCATCATTCGTCACTGTGTCTGATCCTATTCTTGGCCCTATAACAGCTAATCATAGACCGCCGTGACTTGGAAAAACACACACAGTCGAGAGTGTATTAATGCTGTCCCACCATTTTAGTTTTTTCCCAATCCTGAATGTCCCATGAATCAACCAGCCCGAGTCGGCCTTGTTTCCATGGTGAAGGTTTGTCTCTAGTCATAGCCACTGTTGCTAATCAGCCTGGCTGGCCCAACTCGGTTTCAGCTAATGGCTGCGTGCCGGATCGCTCTGGAACGTGATTTCGGCTGGTAGGCGCCTGCCGGGAATGCTCTGGAACGTGATTTGCGCCTCCACCGCTGGCCTTCCGTCTTCATTTAATGAGCTGGGCCACTTCCCGGCGTTGCCGTCGTCGGTGAGCCGGTCTGGCGAGCGTTTCGGCGGGCGCTGTAAGCACAAGGGCTGCATTCAGCCGAACCTCACACACTGCTCTGTGTTTGCGTTCAATGCAGAACTGTCACGTTCACTTAGAAAGCTCAGTTTTAACACTCGACCAGACTCGGCAGGACACGCGGCTACGTCAGCTCGCACGGTGGTCCTCTTAAGCCAATAAAGATTTGAAGACATTTGGGTCATCGTGACACGGACATATGTTTGGTGGGTGGGCCGTCCTGGGGAGGAGGAGGGGCGAGGCGGAGCAGGAACCGAGGGGGAGCTACTGGTGCCCAGCCAGCCACAATGTCATCGCGCGTCTCTGCACCGTCACTCTGCTGATTCACCGTCAGTCCGGAGCCCTTTGATCGCTGCTGCGGAGGAAGGGAGAGGGGGGGGGGGTTGATATAGAAATGTAGAGAATGTGAAGTCCTTTTGTAACACTGAAGCTCTATATTAAAACTCCTAACACACACACACACACACACACACACTCCATGGTGAGTTTATCCTGTAACAGGATTTCACACCGGTTTCAGATCACTGCTCTGTCTGATCCGCCGCTCTGGGCGCGCATGTGCTGTCTGGGTTCACTGCCCTGTTTGAGCTCCTGCACTGGCCCATCGGCTGCTCTGGGCTCGCATGTGCTGTCTGCCTCTGAGGTCATTGTGCTGTATTTTGCTTGTTTAACGGGTTACACATGTTTTTTGTTTTTTTACACATTTGTTTTAGTGCTAATACAAAGACAATTGCAGTACCAGTGTACCAGTAAGAGTGTAAAGGATACACACACACACACACACACACACACACACACACACACACACACACAGAGTCTCTTAGGGCTATGAGGTATGCAGACACCCAGTAGGCTAGCATGGCGCTAGATTTAGTATATCCCGGCAAACATCTCCGTGGTTACGCAGAGCCAGTTTGATTGGCCGTCTCACTGGATAGGTAGAAGCCATTCCTGTATCCTTGGATTTATTGTTGTTGTTATTTTTGTTGTTATTTATCTCTAGGATTAGTTCATGTTTGGGATTATTTGATTAGGATAAAATGCAATGATGAAGTGTGCCTGTGCGTGCGTGTGTGCGTGCATGCGTGTGTGCGCGCGCGTGTGTGTGCGCGTGTGTGCGAGTGTGTGTGTGTGTTTTCTAGTGCGAGAGCTTCGCCTCACAGCCCTGGTGTCCAGCTCTTCTCTTTGTAGTATCGAGCAGATGGGTGTGCATGCGGAGAGACGGGGAGAGAATAAGAGAGATAAAAGGAAGCACAAGCACGGATGATGAGAAATATAAATAAATCAATATAATATAAATCAACCTCGTCCTCCACACTTTCACACTTGTGCGTGTCCTGCCCACTCTGCTGCCACCTGTTACGCACGCGCACACGCACGCACGCACACACGCGCACACACACACACTCACTCACTCACTCACTCTCACACACACACACTCACTCACTCACTCACTCACTCACACACACACACACACACACACACACACACTCGCTCGCACACACACACGCACGTGCACGCACACACGTACGCACGCGCACACACACACACACACTCTCACACACACCGTCATCCTTGGCTCCTCTCCTCTTTTATTTCTCAGTGTTTTCATCTAGGAACACCAGACAGGAAGTGAAGGCTTATTTATTCTTTATTATTGTTGCTGTTCTTAATGCGTCGCTCAGTGTACGTCTTTATAGTTTAGTTTAACTCACCACTCATGTCCTACTTACTTTAGTATATTATGCTACATACAGTCATGCCAGTTGATGACAGCTTAAACGACTGAACGAACGAACGAACGAACGAACCGATGATGGCATGAATGGTTAAACACAGACAGGAACTCAGTCATGTGACTGGTAAACTGGCTCCATCGATTCCCGTCCGGAGGTGTGTGTTGACCCCGGGCTCTCTCCGTCTGTGCTGGGCAGCGCCGGGCCGATGTGCGATTGGTTTAGGAAACCACATTTCCCCACTAAGTGCTTCTGGAAAACACTCTCACTGCAGACGCATTAGCGCCCAACCTCCGGCCTCTCTCTCTCTCTCTCCTTTCTTTTCTATCTCTGTGTCCTTTTTGCTCTCCTTGTTCGTTCTCTCTCTCTCTCTCTCTCTCTCTCTCTCTCTCTCTCTCTCTCTCTGAGGAACAGCACTAATGGAGTCTTGGTCTGTTTACTCCTGTACTTATTAACATGGTGTAAGCACAGCACCCAGACCAGTTTTAAAACAAACCTCCTTACCCAGAAAGGGAAGAGGCTTTTATTTTCACCAATGCGCCATTGACTGTCCTAAATGTGAGCGGCTATAGGGGAAGAGAAGGAGGGCTCGTGTTAGAACAAGCACCCTTGAGTTCCTTACAGATGAACAACTGCCTAGCAAACAGATACAGAGGTTGATTTACCCACCCAAACACACACGCTGTGTGCGCTATGGTGTTGTGATTTGGGTCAGTGGCGGGGCCAGTCCAGCCTTCTGCTCTCCCTAACGGAGCCCTGCGTCTTCAACTCCCACCCACTAGGCACGCTACAAGCAGAGTCTGGACCCCACGGTGGACGAGGTGAAGAAACTCTGCACGTCGCTGCGCCGCAACGCCAAGGAGGAGCGCGTTCTGTTCCACTACAACGGCCACGGGGTCCCCCGGCCCACCGTCAACGGGGAGATCTGGGTCTTCAATAAGGTACACGTATACACACACACTGCAGACAGATGGTCTCCAGTCAGGTCTGTTCATGCTTGCCGCACTCCTAAAGGCCCAAAACTGAAACGTAGTCATCCAGTACTCACGCAGGTCAACGTGGCTCAAACGTGGACCCGCGTGTGTTACCGTTTATCTAATACCTTCAGACTTGAGCACCACGTGTAAGAGTGTCCCAAATCCAAACCGAAAATGTCAGATTCCGTGAGGTTTTTTTGTTGTTGTTTGTTTGTTGGTTTTTTTACTGTCCAACCAGCCACAGTGATTACACACCTGTGTAAAGAAAAAGATTTGGGTTACTTTTACCTGCTGCGTGAACATAGTCTTGCTCACGACATAGGCACGACATTGGCTCTTCATAGGCACGACACAGGCTTTTCACAGGTAAGGAGATGCCGCATGCATGTGGGTCCATCTCCAAGGTCAATGTCTGACATCAGCCCCTTCTACGCTGGTCACCCTGGCACCCCTGATGATGGGAAAGGCAAAGACTACTCAGTGCACACAGACAAGATGGAGGGATGAGCATATCCTGCGTCTCAACACGCCCTTTCCCCATGGAACGCTCTCTGTGTTGGAAATAAGCAGTATTGACAACAACAATGACGAGAAGGTTTCTGTATGTAGAGTCCAAGGTCAGTGTTGCTTCACAGACTGACCTGACCTGTGATGTACTGGATCTCTCTCTCTCTCTCTCTCTCTCAGAACTACACCCAGTACATCCCTCTCTCCATCTATGACCTGCAGACCTGGATGGGTAGTCCCTCCATCTTTGTGTATGATTGCTCCAATGCCGGCATCATTGTCAAGTCCTTCAAACAGTTTGCTCTGCAGAGAGAGCAGGAGCTGGAGGTCAGTAATGCGCACGCACACACACACACATCCAACACCAAAGCGCACCCACATACACATCCTACACCAAAGCGCGCACGTGCACACCCATGACCAAAGTACTGATCTAATCACCACACACAACGCACTACGAGAATGACCTCCATACACAGATCACATGTGCACACACACACACACCCAACACCACACTACTGACCTCTTCACACACTAAACACACACACTAAACCCCTCACTACTAGTATTGCAAAGTATATTGGTGAAAAGTATCGTGATACTCTCGCAACGTTTGGAAAATTGCAATCCTTTATTCTCTGACTGGCTCTTTGTCCAGTCCCTTTAAACACCACGCTGAACGTGGCAACGTCACTTTCGTTGTGTGTGGCGTCTGTCGGACAAACGTCCCCACCGTTTCAGAGGACACGGAGACAGGCGTGTGCTGGTCGACCTGTTCCCTCCCCGTCGTCCACGCTGGCAGAGAGCTGAAGGCATCGTTCTGAGCACTCAACAGGCAGGGTTATGGTTCCATGGGGTCCTGGGTTAATGTCTCCTGGGGAGTTTTATTCACGTGTCTGTGTTTCCCCTCCTGAGATAGCAACAGGCCCAACAACCGCGCCCGCCTCAGTTTTGCCTTTTGACCGATCGGGCTTGCCGTATTTTAGTGTCCTAGTGCATCTTTTTGAAGCAGGAAAGTGAGAAAGTTTCACGCAACAGAAAATAATTACAGCAAATTCAAAATGAGATTTTGTGCTGAGATATTTGGCCCTTGGCCATTTAATATTTCATATGTACTGTATAAACACAGCATTGGAATTCTTGTTTTCTTTTATTGGGAAACTTCAGCCTGCAGTATGACATAACGTTTTCTGAGATTATGATGCATCTAATCTGTCTCATCAGAATGGCACCTAGGTTTGGTATCTCACAAATTATGTAGAAACTATTCTCATAAATTTATCACCCATTTTGAATTTTGACAAAGAAAAGTCACTATTTAGGAAACATGGATTCTGCAGGTACAAAGGTCTGGTATCCTGTGCCACTGTGCCATGGTATCCTGTGGCACTGTGCCATGGTACCATTTCAGGATCACTATTGAAATTCGGGACATGGCATCTGTACTGAAACAAAAATCAGTCATGACAGCAGTAACTCACTACTGACCTACTCCACACACACATCAAACACCACGCCAATGACCTACTGAGACACACCCCATCACACACTTCTCCACACACACACCAACCCAACACGTTCCTGACCCACTCCACACATGTTTATCATTTAACATTACACGCTGCTGATCCACTACACACAGACCACAACTTAAAACAAATCCTTAAAACAAAGCCCTATAAATTACATTCACTCAGATTGTGCACGAGTGTGTGCGCGTGCGCGCGCACGAGTGAGTGAGTGAGTGAGTGAGGGTCCATGTTTCCAAGCTCTGCAAGTTCCAAACCACTTCAATGAAACATTTCTAAGCAGCGTCACACCCCTGTCTGCTCAATCTGCTTTCTCTCTCTCTCTCTCTCTCTCTCTCTCTCTCTCTCTCTCTCTCTCTCACACCCTTGTATCCACTGAAACGGAGAGCCTGGGCGACAGCCCAAACCGTAGGGTCAGGGGTCGCAGAGTGATGGAGAGAATGAGGGAGGAAAGTGGAGGATAAGGCCGGATTGCACCTCTCTCCTCATCAATAACAGTTAAGGGCATGACAGACAGACAGATAGACGGAGGGAGGGAGGGAGGAAGAGAGAAAGTGACCCTCGTCTTCTGCTATAGCTGTTTAAAAAGAGCTCAGCTATTGAATTGAGCTGCTGTGTGCATGAGTGTGAGTGTGTGTGTGTGTGTGTGCATGCGTGTATGTGTGTCCTTTAAGTCTTGTATCAGAAAGGACATTTTACTTATAGTTCTCTTTCCTGCTCCAATGTCAGTCACGAGTGGTCACATGACTCGGAAAAAGAGGTGCTCCTCATTGTTGCCGTGCTTCCAGATCAGAGGTCACGACCCCCTGCACTTCCTCCCTCTGTCTTCAGTGGCATTATTCTTTTCAGGTTAACCGTAAAAGTTTTCATTAATATTTACGTTTCCACCCGACCAGATCCATCAGCATGGGCACTCAGGCCCAGAGTCGGCGTGCTTGGACCGGAACCGTGTCCATTTAAGGCCGCCCGGCGGCGTTCCGGAGCTCTAATGGAGGTGTTTCTGTCAGAGACCCGTTCTCGGAGTGGGCTGTCATTCTGGTTCCTAAAGCATCTGGTGGATCGAGAGAGAGAGGGAGAGAACCACATTATGATTTCACTGAGCCAGAGAATGGGAGATGTACAGATATGAAAGAGGAGAAGAGAGAGAGAGAGAGAGAGAGAGAGCGCGCATGGAGAGCTTCCGGAAGGACATTATTAATTCAGGAGGAAGCTGTGGGGTGGGGAGTCCTCACCCAACCTCCACCCTGCTCACCAAATCTGCCCGCGCACACGCCACACTTATGTAACTATCACACACACACAAGCTGTTTGGTTTATCATGCTATTTTTAAGTGTGTGTGTGTGTGTGTGTGTGTGTGTGTGTGTGTGTGTACGTGCCAAGGTTTGGGCCTCAGAGCCCTGCTTTAACCTTTTAACAGATATTTGAGTAATTCCTGTGTCTGCATCTCCTTGTGAACTTAGGGATTTTTAAAAGATTTTTAATAAAGTCTTGACATGCAAAAACAGGTTCCCAAACAAGCTGCTTTAGGGTGTGGGTGTGTGTGTGTGTGTGTGTGTGTGTGTGTGTGTGTGGGAGAAGGTGATTCATTGTCATAAGCGCTCTTGAGTTATTGACACTCCAATACATTCATCTTAATTAAACTCCGCCTCCTAATCCCCCAGCAGAGAATGGCTGCTCTGATTGGCATGCTAATTCGTCAGGTCTGCAAATATGCTAATGTGTTAATTACCACAGACGTTTTTTTGCATAATCCATCTCGAATATTCAGTGTACCATATTTACCATTGCCATATTTATTTCAGAGTAGGTCTGTGGCAGCAGACGTTAGATGGTAGGAGTCACTGCAGGTAAAGTCTTCTGCGGCAGGACAGGCGTGGGACAGCAGAGACGAGGTGGAGACTTTGGTGTCCCCGCTGACCTGTTAATTTGATCGGGGGGGGGCAGCAGCAGACGTTTTCTTAACCAGGCTGACTTACTTGGCACATTTCTGTAAAGCTTCTCGTAGACACATGCACGTGTGCATGTGTATGTACGTGTATGTGTGTGTCGTTTCCCATTGTGCACTTAGATATACAAGTTGCTGATCAGGCCTGGCTGGCTGACTGATGGGCTCTCCGGACTTCCTCGCAGGCCCAGGCCCCGCCCCCTCCACGCCTGACCGCCGTGCTTGTTTGCTCACTAGGTGGCAGCGATCAACCCCAACCACCCGCTGGCGCAGATGCCGCTGCCGCCATCCATGAAGAACTGCATCCAGCTGGCGGCGTGCGAGGCCAGCGAGCTCCTCCCCATGAACCCTGACCTCCCTGCCGACCTCTTCACCTCCTGTCTGACCACGCCCATCAAAATCGCCCTGCGCTGGTAAGACACACGCACACGCCCATGTAATACACGATAACACGCACGCGCCCATGTAATACACGCTAATGTGTATTCTCTTGTACTTACACACACAGCACCTGTGTTGTGTGTGTGGTGATTGGTTACTGTGTGGCATTTCACTATTATTTAGTGATTTCCTGAAGCTCTCAGCAGGATCTGGGCCGAGAGGCTCTTAACAGGACCGGGCTGAACAGGTCGGTGAGAAGCCCGCGGGTCTTATCCACTACCAGCTTTTAGCAGAACTTTCCTTAATTGCTCCCGTGAAAGCTGTTCCGGAGCGCGACTCACCCGCCACCGGGGAGCGGAGGCGCTTCCGGAACCTTCCAGGCGTGTGCGTAGAGAGAGAGAGCGAGCTCAGGCCCGGGCACACGCCCATAGAGAGGACGCCCAGTATCACTCCCGGTTCCCACCAGTAACTCTCCACCCCTCCCTCCCACTCTCTCTCTCTCTCTCTCTCTCTCTCTCTCTCTCTCTCTCTCTCTCTCTCAAACACACTCACACGCTATAGTGAATTTCTGGTTACATGAGTTGGCATTGCAGCATGTAGGTCACCTTCTCTGAGGTCAAACTTCTAGAGAGCATGTGCGTGTGTGTGCACATGACCACTGATCAAAAGAGTTGAGTGTTTTATGGCTCAGTGTGGGCGTGCGACCTTCAGGCGTAGCTGCACGCAGGAGTCTACAGGTGAGTTATGATCAGAGATTATATACAGTAATGGGGGGATATGTCCACATTCTCTCTCCGCCCTCGCTCTCTGTCCCTCCTGGGGGTCCTGCATAGTGGGATTGGAGATGAATTGAAGTATATGCCCTGCCACTGAGAGAATACCTCATTTATCGTGTGAAAGGGGATGATTTTAGAGCAGGGCAGAGAGACACAGAGGAGTGGCGCGGTTTAAGAGATGGCCGGGAGAGAAGGACATGTCTACGTCTCATTTAAGCGTCATTCATACCTCCGATATTTACTCCGTGCATCGCAAACTGTCTCCAGAATTTACCGATTAATAGTTCGCCTGGAAAAGATAGTCTGAGAAAGAAGGAGAATATCGGAGATGTCCAGATGGACTGTAAAACGACAGAGCGCTTAGCTTTTTTACACACACACACACACACACACACACACACACACACACACACACACCCCCACCACCCCTCACATTCCGATGTGTCATTTTTTTGGCCGGCCCCATGCGGCAGAGCTGTTTTATTGTTTGAGTTGTGTAATCTTCTGGAGAGTGCCAGCAGTGCCTCTGGGTGCTATTAGGAAGGGGATGAGGGTTTGTTTGTTTGTTTGTTTGTTTGTTTTGTTTTGTTTTGTTTTATTTATTTCTTTAATAAAGCTGGTTTCTTTTTTGCAACCCTGGTAGGTGCCGCTTTTGTTATCTGGGCAGACACCGTTGCACTAGCAAACACGTCTGTGTGATAAAAGCAAACAGGAAGGTTAGCACTTCGTCACAAATTAAGCTTCAGAAGTTGCTCGTGGCTTGGTTTTGCCTTCCCCGGTGAACTAATCAAGGCTACCGTTTGGCTCAGAGAGGGGGCGGAGTCACTGTTCACGTCAGGAAGAGGGCGGAGTCAAGTCACGGCTGTGTTTCTCCCCCCCCCCCCCATCACTTCTTTTCAGGCTCCCCCGGAAGAACATCAGAGTGTTTCTTTGATCCTGCTTCCCTGCGCCGAGCCTGTCCTTGAACGTCTGCACGTCTTGCGTGTCCTGTCTCCCTGTCCTCTCTCAATGCCCTTCTCTCTCTTCACAAGCCTTCAGAGTCAATAGAAGAACAAAATCAAGTTCGGCCTAATGCCAGACGCGCAAACAAGTCCTTTGTCGCGGGGCGTCGGCGTTAATTACTTTTCCGCGCTCCCCCCGAGACTTGAGGTTTAGCGCAGGCTAACGTTGCAGACGCCTCTTTGTGCCTTTGAAGCACCAGCCGAGGTCCTTGTGGCGAGGCGGGTTTTGTTGCGGGCAACCCCGGCTGTCTGAGCTCCAGTGCGCTGCTCTTCTGTACACACGCTGGATTCATTTATTCTCACAGTGAGGGAGGTTTCCTCCTTAATGGGGGCGTGTCGGGGGGGGGGGAAACCATCTCTCTCCCTGCCTCTCACTCGCATTCTTTTTCTCCCTCGCACTTTCTTTTCTGTTCTCTCTCTCTCTCTCTTCATTCTTTGCCTCTCTCTCCCTCCCACTCTCCATCTCACTCTCTTTCTCCCCATATCATCTCTTTTCTATGCACCTCCGCCCCCTTGCCTTTATCCTAAAATCTGCCATTTACCTTCCTCTGCTCTATACACCCCCCACCCACCAAATTGCAGGCCAGGTTGTAGAGGGTGGAGAATCCGCCTCCTCCGGCTCCTGTTCCAGATTTAGTCTACGCCCCACCCACCCCCTCGGTCCCGGGCCCCGACTCTGCTTCCAGTTCCATTTCTGGCTTCCCTCCAGCTTGTGACCTCATACCCCGGTGCTGTGTGTGGACCCTGGCGTGCGAGAGCCGTGTGTGTCCTGAGCGGAGGTGGCGGCATGGGCCTGATGCCCATTCCAGCTCCTTCAAAGTTAGCCAGCTGCGCTACGATCTTTAGCATCTTTTAAATCCCCTGTAACAGGCTCCCTCTCAGCCAGATCCCGCTGCTTACAATGCAAAAGGCCAGACACGGGTTACGTCATACCGCTACACGTTTCTGTCATTTGTGTCGCGCTCCTAAGATTGCCCGACTACAGGGCGTTCTGCTTGGTCGCTTCCACGCTGCATCTCTGTCTGTATTTCTGTCAGTGCCGTTCTCCAGCAGGGCTGCACACACGGCATACGAGGGAACTTTAAATTCTGGTGTGTGGCTCGAAGCGTGGCGCGGGATGACGGGCGGGACAAAGCGAAATCACGCACCAGGGAACAGGTGGAGGATCCCTGGTATACAGTACGAGCCAAAGTGATGGCGTTTTTCTGAGCGTGCTGTTCTAAAAAGCTAGACAGGCGAGGATAGAGTGATGGAGAGATGAGGTGATGTATTTTAACGAAACTCTACGACGCTGGTGTTTGACAGCAGCACACAGACTCGGTAGCATGTTTCTGCTGGAGGCCCTGTCCGTGGTGCTGAATACCACTGTGGGATAGACCATCTGACGCGCAGGGGAGAGCCAACGTGTGTGGAAGGGTGGGTGTGCTCAGAGAAGGGTGGATGACTGTATTGTGTGTGTGTGTGTGTGTGTGTGTGTGTGTGTGTGTGTGTGTTTGTTTGTGATTTGCATGAGGGATGAGTTGAAATTATTTTTTGGTTTTCTTTCTTTCTAAAAACATCACCTTTATCTTCCCACCAAGATCTCCCTCTCAGATCTGTTACCAGAAACCCCACTCGGCTGGCTGTGTGTATGTATATACACATTACTGACTATATTGTGATATACTGGCTTGCCCTTCAAATGTTATATCAACACGAGCCCAAATACTGACACCCAATGCTAATACAACTTAATTAACCAACTGTCAAATCTCTGCAGGGCCCGCTGCTTCTGTTTCCATGCAGTTTGTGTGCGTGTGTGTGTTTTGTTTTCCTTATCATTTGCTGTGAATGCCAATGCGACCCTGTCAGTGTAAATAATGCCAGTTTGCCCTGAGCATTCACAGAGGTTCCTGCTAGCACATCTCACACACACACACATCCCTGACAGGTGCTCTGCTGTTTTGTTTGGGGGGGGTTTGTTTTATTTTTGTATACCACATATCTCTGTGCACTCTTTTCTCACTGGGTGTGTGGGTATGAGGGTGAGTTGTTTCATTGAACACTCACTCTCTCTCTCTCTCTCTCTCTCTCTCTCTCCAGGTTTTGTATGCAGAAAAGTGCCAAGCTCGTGCCAGGGGTGACATTGGACCTGATTGAAAAGTAGGAATTCTTTTTCACTCTCACCCCCTCTCTCACCCTCTGCTGCACCCTCTCTCTCTCTCTCTCTCTCTCACCCTCTCTCTCACCCTTCTCTATCTTTGGGCATGGTTCTTTCCCTTCACCCGTGTTACACTCTGTCATTGTTCAAAGCCAAACCTGACAGCTATAAACCCTCTTCTTTCTGATAAAGCCCTTCTCTCTCTCTCTCTCTCTCTCTCTCTCTCTCTCTCTCTCTCTCTCTCTCTCTCTCTCTTTTCCCCCCCCCCCTCCTCCTCCTTTCACCAAGCTGTGGCTGTGTTGAGATGGGTGGGATTTAGTGAAGAGGCCGTGATGAATCATAGATTGCGGAGTCCAGCTGACTGAAGTGCCTCCGTGTTTAGAGTCTCTGATCCCCTTGAAACGGGACGCAGGCTCGGCTGCAGTTTATGGCACAGCTCAGCCTGTCTTCCTGGAGGCAAGCACGCACGCGTGCGCACACACACACAGATGTGTAGGGTGGGTTGACATAGGATCGTGCATACAAAGACTCCCTCTTGGGTGCCGCTGACACTCCAGGGTCACGACCCCTGCCGCCTATTTGGATGCGACTTCCCGAGTGCATGTAGCCAGGCAGTTATAGCCGACTGCAGAGCGTTGCCGACGCGGTTCTGCACGGTGAGCGCGTTTAACGACGCTCAGAACTGCGCTGGGCTTGATTTGAGCTCCAAGCGCATTACGGAATGGACCGGAGTTCCTCCAGGAGGCCATTTTCATCCCTGATCGATGGTAATCCCACTCGCCGCCACCCCAGTGGTTGACCTGGGTAACTTTTGTGTGCAGTTGCTCACAGCACTAAGACAGGTGGTGTTTGTTTGTACAAAAACATCCTGTTTTGGCACTTTCATTAATGGCTGTTGGACTGAAGAGTCACTGCACCCCAGATCTCTGCCCTAGAAGCAAGCGTGCGCGCGTGTGTGTGTGTGTGTGTGTGTGTGTGTGTGTGTGTGTGTAAAAGAGACTGAGGAAAGCAGTGCTTCTCAAGTCTTGCCTTGGTCCTTGCTATCCTTGTTTCCATGGAGACCGGGCAGGTGAAGACTCTCCAGTCTCATCACCGTGACGATAGCGCACCTTCACCTGCTCTCCTGAACGCATGTGCCCACCGGAACAAGTCCTCGAGCCCCCCCTCTCCCGCTGAGTCAAGGACAGCTTACGCCGGATTTCACATGAGTTCTTTAGTGCTTCAAACAGACTCATAATGTCACAACTTTGACTCTTGGACAAGTTCTGTTTGTTTGTTTGTTGTTGTTGTTGGTTGTTTTAAGAATGTCCTTAACACAGCATAATAGAGTGAGCATATTTTGTATTCTGTTCAGTCTTGCCTTAGAAACTAATGGCCATTGCTACATGACACGCCTTTCCTACTACAGGACACACACCCCCACCCCCAAGACGAAGCACTTGATAAAAATATGCAAGAAGATATGTGATGTAAGGACAATTGCAACATTGATACCCAGCAGTCTGCAGTTGATGCGTTTATCGCCTGAAGTTTTGTCGTTTGTCACCCATCCTTTAAGGTCATACGACAGCGGCCGGCGAGTTTGTTAGCGAGTTGATATCGACATTTTTGCTCTTTCGCTCTCCCTCCTTCTGAGTGGAGAACTGATGTCTCCATTCGTTTCATTTGTGAGAAAAATAAGTGTGTACACGCGTGTGTGTGTACGCGTGCATGCGCGACAGCGTTTGGCAAAACGAATCTTTCAGCGAATGATCGGTCATATTAAAATCCTGAGAATCACTTCGCTCGGTTTCGACCCACCGAGGTCCGTCGCTCTGTCCTGCAGGGAGACCCACGAGCCATGAAACCCCTGACACACACAACCCCATCACAGTCAGTCGGCGTCACCCCAGCAAGTCCCGATCTGCCTGGCTTGCATCCGGGGCCCTTAGGAACGGCCCCTCACACCTGTTATGACGAGCTCACTTTCCAAAAGGAAGTGACAGAAGATGCACTCAGAGACCGTCGCTCCTGTTCCTCACCCCACATTAATTATCCACCCCGTCTCCAAAACGCTGTTTACCTCACACCGTCTTTTACAGGTGTGATCACGTAACAAGGATCACAGACCACCGTGTTGGTTAGTTACGGAGCTGATGGGAAGTACACGGTTTCTTTTAAGACTCGCGGGTTACACAAGGCTGCATGTGCAGGCCACATGACATTTTGCTCTCCTAATAATCACACACCGAGGCATTGCAGGGCAATGTACTGATTAATTAAAGAGCTGAGATGATATTTGCATTTCTGGATCTTCTCTTAGCACTGGTCTTCAGCCTGGGCTCTGTGTAGTTAGTAACAGAGACGACAGATAAACACACCAACCCACAGAGGCCTCCCAGCCTCATTGACTTTGGGACACAAACACAATGTTACGTTACTTACTTGCTTCTGGTTTGTTTGTTTAATGCATGTAGTATCTGTTCTGTATATCGTAAGGCAGAAGCCCAGGAGAGAAGCATAGCAAGAATGACTCGGACTTTTGCAATGTAGCTGGAACGACTTCCACATGAGAAGATGGCTAACTGCGTGTTTATTAGTACGTTTGGACTGCAGGTCCACGGCGCTCCTACACACCTGAGTCCTCGTAAGCGCTGGGTCCGAGCTAGGGTTAGATGGGAGTCGCGGTGCTCCCAGAGGGTGGAGACAGCGTTACTCTTTCCCAAAGCCCCGCCCATACCAGAAGCTAAAGACTGGGTAAAAAAATGCCATGATTTCCACATACATCCTCTGAAACAGTTCTACATGGTGGGGGGGGGAGAATGAGAAGATTGAGAGAGAACATTTGATGGGGTAAGAGAGGGAAATAGAGGGAGAGAGAGAGGGAGAGGCTCAGCTGTAGTACTTACAGCTGTAAATGTGATGGCCTGCTCTGGTCTGTTACAACGTGACTGTCATGGAGGAATTTAAATCTTTGTGTTAAATTTTAAATCTGTATTAGTGTTTGTAGTTCCCAATTAGACCGGCCTTCTGGTAATTCTTATTGCTCCCCTAAAGTGTGATGGTCAGTACTGGCAGTGTGTGTGTGTGTGTGTGTGTGTGTGTGTGTGTGTGTGTGTGTGTGTGTGTGTGTGTGTGTGTGTGTGTGTGTGTGTGTGTGTGTGTGTGTGACATTTTGCCTCCAGATTTCTGGGCAGCTGGAGCTCACTTACTCACAAACTGAATATCACATGACCAAGAGCTACTGCTGCCAGACTGCTACAGACACCTGTTACACACACAAAGACTCGTGTGTATGAGAGCACTGATGAAGCTTTATTTCGCTCTCTCTGAGACACACACGAGCACACATGCAGTAATGGATATACACGAAGCAGTCTTCATTGTCTTAGGTGCCACTATGAGGAACGATGTGTGCGTGTGTGCGTGCCCTTCATGGTCGTAGCATCCTAAATCCCAAACGTTTGCACAGCTGTATATACATTCCGATGTTCCCCCGTTTTCCCACTTCCTTCCCCTGTCTCCCTGCATTCCGTTTGCTTCCGAGAGGCAGCACTCTCTCTAAAGGCAGACTCCAGGTCATTCCAACAGCATCCCTACCGTCATCCTTCATCTCTGCATCATGGATATGACATTTCAAGGTCCGCAGGCGCTGTAGTCGAGGGGCGGAGCCTAAAAACGGCACCTGCGGAGTCTTTCTGGATTCTTACTGCCTCTCGGCGGCACTGAGTTACGGGCAATGACCTGCCGCGGCTTTTCACTGGTGTGAAGTGTTATCACTCCGCGTTACTGTAGCGGTCCCTGCGTCCCGCTTGTTAGCGACGCCTCCAGAGAAGCCAAAGGAGAGCCAATGTCACCTCCACCCGCAGAGGTGGGAATTGCAAACCCTGAGCGATGAGCCGTCAGTCCTCCGTTACCACTTTGATCTTTTACTTCTGCCCTTGACCAAACTACAGACAAGAATCACTCTTCCTTCTCTCTCGTTCTCTCTTTTTCTTTCTCCCGTTCCTCTCTCTCATCTCTCTCCGCCATCTCTGTTTGTGGCTGCCTCCCCCTTAGCTTCTCTTTCCGTATATATCGCGTTCCTCCTCCGCTCTCTCTATCCTTCTCTGTCCATCTGCTCATGTTGTCAACTTTCAACTGTGACTCCAAAGTGTGAGGATTAAAGTGCGCTGTATTCACCTCACTCTCTCTCTCTCTCTGTGTGTTTCTTCCCCCCTCTTAATTCAGTTCAGGTTTATTGTACAATATTCTCTCTTTGTTTGCTATCTCTACCTCTCAATTCAGTTCAGGTGAACTTCGGTGGCAGGACTATATTTTAAATAAAACACCCTCCTCATGTATTTGTGTTCAGGTGTTACGTCTCATGCGCACCCTTGCAGTTTGCATGTGTTTGCTGTCAGTCTCTCGCTCTTTTTTCTTTTTCTTTCTTTCCTTCTTTCCCTCCTTCTCTCACTCACACTCACACACTCACACACACACACACACGCACACACACACACACACACACACACACACAGTGCTTGGGGCCGTGCAGTGGGGATGCCCTGCACTTCATCTGTCATCTCCGGGACACCCCTGTCGCGCAGAGACGGCATTCCAGAATGCAGGGCTGGGACTCTGTCCCCTCCCCCGCTGGCCGCACCTTTTCCCGGGCACCGTCCCAAACCTCGCCGCCCACTCAGTGAACAACAGTGCCGGTGTGTGGGGTGTGAGTGGTGACGTCAGCAAGGGTTCAGATCCCGGCGCTTCGAAACAGGCGTCCGTCCGGTCCTGGCCCACAGCTTAGCCATGGTGGCCAAACAAAGGATTCTGGGAATCGTGACATTGGCTTTGGCACAGATACTTGTCGGAACCCACTTCATAGCTGGAAGAAACTGTCAGAAAAGACTTCAAGGCTACATGATTCCCTCCCTCTCTGTCTCTCTTCATCTCGGTATCTCTCTCTCTCTTTTTTCGTCTTCCCCCGTGCCTCACTTCTGTTCTTTGCCTTTCGCTTTCTTTGATTTGTCTCTCTCCACCCCCCTCTCTTCCACAGCGTGCTGGTCTTCCCACTCGCATCTCTAAAGCTGCCTGCTGACGTTCGTCGCGAAAAGTGAAGCCGGGCCCGACCAAACTAACGTCCGTCTTGGGATTTCCAGACGGACGCACAGATGCCATTGTGGAGCCCTTTGGGAATTCCCCCGAAATGCTTGGGAATCCTAGGTGTTCAGAAGTAGCAGGATATGAGTCTTTTGCCAGCAGCTGACGCCGATGTTTCATTCTTTGCCCGTAAATGGTCTTTATGAAGCCTGGTGGAGTTGATTTGCGTGGGCTGGTGCGTCAGTCTCTGTGTAGGGAAGCAGCTCGCTTATGAAAGCACGGCCCCTCCTCAAACCGCCAGCGGAAGTAACCCAGGCTCCCAAACTCCCTGAGAATTCCTCTCGGATTCCCGAGTAAACCCGATCCGCTTTACTGTCCCGAGCTCTCATCTTCCACTTTCAGTCGTAAAGGTTAAACTAAGTGATGCCAGAGCTCCTACTGAATTAGATTTAGATTTCCTCCTGCCGGCGTGCGGATGTTATCTCTGCACACAGCCCGCACGATGCACTGTGGAGGGGAGCAGGGACCGGTGAGGGGAAGTACGGAAACCATGGCTTAGAAAAGACATACTCTACTAAATTCCCTCTGGTTTATATAGGTATGACTGATTCTCCCATAGGCTTAAGTGTGTGTGGTCATTGTGGTGTGTGTGTGTGTGTGTGTGTGGTCAGGATTCCCGGGAGGCTGAACGACAGGAGAACTCCGTTAGGAGAGCTCAACTGGATCTTCACGGCCATCACAGACACCATCGCGTGGAATGTCCTGCCCAGAGGTCAGAGGTCATGCCATTGTTACAATAAGTGAAGGGAGAAGTGGTTAAAGTGTGACTCAGGCATGTCCTCAGACACAGGGTAGGAGTGAGGGTAACTGGGGAGGGGAGGGTAATAGAGGGGAGAAGATGTGTGTTAAGGGTGTGATTTTGCCAGCAAGTCCTCATCTGTTTGCAGTTAATTAAACACTGCATCAGAAATCTGCCTAGTGAAAACCACTCAGGATTTTAATCCTCTGCACACATGTACACACGCGCTCAGACAATTCTAAAACCTTATAGAGGGGCATGATCACACAACCTCAGTGCTATTACTGTTAATAATTGAGTCGATATAATTATTTGTGAGTGTCTGCAGTAATGTATCGGTGTGGTTATGAGCTGGCGGGACATTTGTTCACCAGCAGCCAGTCCCACAATTTTATGGAACAGAACACGAGACGCTGAAACTTTGGCAAAACCTCACAGCTGTCTGTGAGCGCACCGTATTCATTAACGGACAAGCCCCTCACGAGAGTGCAACTGAAACGTTGAAGGCATGACATGGTCAACAAAGTCACATGAGCAAACAGGTCACATGACTACAAACTGTGAGCGGCGTTTGTTCAACCATGCACCAAAGGTGGTGCTCTACAGGGTGTGTGTGTGTGTGTGTGTGTGTGTGTGTGTGTGTGTGTGTGTGTGGTGGGGCTTAAAGTGGTAAATCAGTTCTCTCTCTCTCTCTCTCTCTCTCTCTCTCTCTCTATCACTTTCTCCTTCCTGCACTTGCCAGACCTTTTCCAAAAGCTCTTCCGTCAGGATCTGCTGGTGGCGAGCCTCTTTCGTAACTTCCTATTGGCTGAGAGGATTATGAGGTCATATAACTGTACTCCAGTAAGCAGCCCCAGGTTGCCACCTACATACATGCATGCAATGTGGTAAGTGTACACACAAACACACACACACACACACACACACACACACACACACACACACACACACACACACACACACACACAGGGCCCAGCCAAGAGAACATTAAAAGCAGTTAGTTAACTGACACACTTTTTGTTCTGTTCTTGTCATATACATGTTGATACATGATGGCTCTTTCTGATCTTAGCATTGTGAGTCTTGCACTCTGAGGTATGGATGTAGGACAGATGGGTTTGAATAAGGAAAAAAGTCTCAAATCATTTTGTGTTTCTCACGTAACGTGACTCCACTTCCTGCAGAGCTAGTCAGCCTTTGTGCACTAAAAACAAACAATTCTTCGTACTGTTGTAAGATGCCACTTTGACTAAGCACTCCTACCCATAACTCCTTTTTCGTGAGCTGACTTCCTCCTCTTTCACCTCCAGTCATCAATCTCATAACCGTCGCGTTCTGGGGTGCGGCGGAGAGCGCACGCGGCGTAATTCTGCACTCACACTTATTAAACCGTATATAGAGGCGGTGCTCTATATGGACAGCGAGCGCTGGACAAGCCTCTGCTCTTGTAAAGCGGCGTATGGGGTGTGGGGTGAGTGTGACGGTTTATGAGCCGACTGCCCTACACTGCTGCGGAGTTGATCTCACACACACACACAGGGAGGGGAAGCTTGGCTTAGTAAAGGCTCCCTAATGAGGGGGGGTGCGGGGGTGGGTGGTGGGGGGTGGGGAGGACGAGTGGAGGTAAACAGATAAGAGGAGGAGTGTTGAACGTGTGCAGGGAGGTGCTGACAGATGACGGCACTCCGGTGTGTGCAGCCTTTGTTATTCTAATGGCCTCGTCGTGTGTTTAATATTCATATGGGGTCATTACTGAGAGCTGCAACACGCCTGCAGTCCAAGTAGTGAAACTGGGGAGAGAGAGGGAGTATGGTGTCTGTTGTTGCTGGGAACACAAGCAGCTGACTCATTTGTGAGGGAAACCGCGTTTGGCCCCCTGTGGTCCTCGGTTGGTTTGGCTTTTTTTTTTTTTTTTTTTTTGCTGAGTGGCGTGCTGTCGGCGTTACGGTGCTGACACTTCCATCATTACTGTAAGTGGGTATGAGGGCTCTGCTTTGAGCCTGCAGTGTTACAATTTGCATTTAAACAGCACCGAAAGGATTTGGGGCTTGAGCGTGTGAAAGGCGTGTCCTGACCCCTGACGACATCGAGCTCCTGCATGTCAGCAGCCAGCGGGCTCTGACCGCGCTGCTTTTCTCTGTGCGCTGATTGGCCCAAAGTGGCATTGAAATGTTGAGAAGTGATGGACCTTCGTGACTATCGTGGAAGTGCTCAGAAGAGGTGGACTTTCAGTCTCAGATTTGCATAGTATAATGTGTAATTAACAGTGGTCTCTAGCGCCTCCTTTATTCATATAAAGTTCACAGGACTGGACCAGATGTCACAGTGGGTGTGGTTATAGTTAGAATGGGTGAAAATGTAAATATTTGAGTCCTAAATACATTGAGACCCACATTAATGTTGAAATATACTCCCTTTATTCCTCTAGACTTGTCACTCACAATGCCCCGCCTCCACGCACACTCTCACAATGCCCCGCCTCCACGCACACACTCTCGCAATGCCCCGCCTCCATGCACACGCTCTCGCAATGCCCCGCCTCCACGCACACGCTCTCGCAATGCCCCGCCTCCACGCACGCACGCGCACACACACACACACGCCCTCACAATGCCCCGCCTCCACACACATTCTCGCGACCCTCCCCCTACCATGCGTTTTCCAACAGAGTGGGTGACTAGCACAGATGGTGCGTTTATTCTTTAGATCATTTTAGCAGTGGGATTGAATCAAAGGCATTGTTTACTTGTATCAAGTAAATATCAACGTCATTTATGAAAATGAGGATTTTGTCCCGTGCAGTTTTTTCCCCAGTTAATGGCAGGTGCTCAGATAGGGGGGAAATATGCTAATGCTAACAGCGTAGCCTCTATTGTGAGCTGAGGGTCAAGCTGCAGATCTGTATGGTTCCATTTGAAC